>NC_140975.1:4739100-4971600 GCF_056783735.1 Eptatretus burgeri
CTACTCACATTCACTCGTGTCGATCCACATTCAGCACAGAAACCACGCAGGTGAGCGAGTCCTTCTCGCCCACAATACGTATTCTGGCAGCTCCTTCCCGACTCCAAGCAGGCGGCAGGTGCGACCGTACGCGGCACAATGTGCATCTGGGACGAGGCTCGCTGGTCGGAACTACCCCTCGATTGAAGTGATTGGTCAGCTGAAGGCAAAATTACAAAGTGGAAGAATTACAGTGACTACTAACAAAGCAAACAAGATAGTGCAACTAATCTCGCAAGCTAAACTTACCAATATTAACCAGGAAGTTCATAAAGCAAAGGGTGCAGTAGCCCTCCTTGTCCTCTGTGCCAAAGTATGGACAGCCATCCTGACGACAGCATCGCAGCAGTTCGGTGGAAGCGACGTCATGAGGTTTCTTGGATGTGTCAAAATTTTGGATCTGGAAGCAATTGTGGCATAACCCTCTCAAGGAGACCTCACCAATGGCCTTACACTCCGGCACAATGCAAACTCGAGGCCGCGGAGGAACGGAAGCAGTTGGAGATGCCGGCTGTTGTGATGCAGCAATGATGAAATTGCGTTGCGATGAGAGACGGGGTTTTGCGGAAGCTTTCCGTTGCATGCACGATGTGCAGAAGCCATCAGTTTCTGCCGTGAATGGGCATGAAGGTGTTCGACATTTGAGAGCAAGGGAACTTTCCTCACGGGACGGTGATGGCGGGAGAGCCAAAGGCTCACCCTTCGAGTGTTGCCGCTCAAAGCATTCGTGGCAATAAGAGCCGGTTCTTATCGAGCGGTTGTACTGGCAGCCCGGTGTCAGGCAAAGTTCAACAAGTGCTGACATGAAAGGGATCACAGTTTCTTGAGAGGAGCGAGGGTTTGCCCGCAAGTTATTTTCTATAGTTGGTGAAGGGGTACGACCAGCGACCAGTCCATTGGCTGTAGTGGGTGGACGTCGGCGAATGGCATGCTTAACCAACTCGTAGAAGTCTCGGGCAAGGTCAAGACCTTCTGGCTGTGAGGGTTGTCCCAACCTAGACAGAGAGACAGCTACAGAGGTCAATTGGACAGTGAGGTAAACCTTTTATTGTTATTACACTTGTGAAATATTTTACTTTACAGAGATCAAGCTTCATTCAAGAGAGGGCAACGGAGGAGGTGAGAAGGTGACATCAATAGTCGAGAGGAGAGATGGCAGCCAGGAGATGGGAAATTTGGGTGAAGAACAAAGAAACTGGCAACAATGGCAGGGACAAACACGACAGAGGGAATAAGTAAAGAAAAGACATGCACGGAAAGGAAAAGGTGATAAAAAGGGTAAATGTGAAAAACATGTCGGTGGATGGAAGAGGAAACTTAGTTAGAATAGAAAACATCAGGAACAGGAATAGGGAACATCACGAGATGGCGAAAGTTCAATGTCGAAGGAGTTGAAGAAAGAACATAACTCGACAGGTTCAGAGGTGATTCCACAATCAGAAGAAGATGAGGAGAAAACAGTGAAGGTGAGAGGTTGATCAATATCTGGGAAGGGCAATGAAGGAAAGATTGATGGCTGAGCGACCACAACTTGGTGAGGCTCAAGAGGGATGAGTATCTGACAGAAGTGACGTCATAGAAAACAGGAAGGCAACCAGTGTATCTGCAGTGGGAGAGGAGCAGATCCCTGCCAAGTGACTCTAATTACCCTTGGATTCCATCTCTTTCAGATGCACAATGTGAGATCCGATGGCAACAGCAAACAGAGGAGAGCCATGTGGCACCGCCTTGTATACAGCGAACAGAGGAGAGCCATGTGGCACCGCCTTGTACACAGCGAACAAAGGAGAGCCATGTGGCACCGCCTTGTATACAGCGAACAGAGGAGAGCCATGTGGCACTGCCTTGTACACAGCGAACAGAGGAAAGCCATGTGGCACCGCCTTGTACACAGCGAACAGAGGAGAGCCATGTGGCACCGCCTTGTACACAGCAAACAAAGGAGAGCCATGTGGCACCGCCTTGTACACAGCGAACAGAGGAGAGCCATGTGGCACCGCCTTGTACACAGCAAACAGAGGAGAGCCATGTGGCACCGCCTTGTACACAGTGAACAGAGGAGAACCATGTGGCACCGCCTTGTACACAGCGAACAGAGGAGAGCCATGTGGCACCGCCTTGTACACAGTGAACAGAGGAGAACCATGTGGCACCGCCTTGTACACAGCGAACAGAGGAGAGCCATGTGGCACCGCCTTGTACACAGCGAACAGAGGAGAGCCATGTGGCACCGCCTTGTACACAGCAAACAAAGGAGAGCCATGTGGCACCGCCTTGTACACAGCGAACAGAGGAGAGCCATGTGGCACCGCCTTGTACACAGCAAACAAAGGAGAGCCATGTGGCACCGCCTTGTACACAGCGAACAGAGGAGAGCCATGTGGCACCGCCTTGTACACAGCAAACAGAGGAGAGCCATGTGGCACCGCCTTGTACACAGTGAACAGAGGAGAACCATGTGGCACCGCCTTGTACACAGCGAACAGAGGAGAGCCATGTGGCACCGCCTTGTACACAGTGAACAGAGGAGAACCATGTGGCACCGCCTTGTACACAGCGAACAGAGGAGAGCCATGTGGCACCGCCTTGTACACAGTGAACAGAGGAGAGCCATGTGGCACCGCCTTGTACACAGCGAACAGAGGAGAGCCATGTGGCACCGCCTTGTACACAGTGAACAGAGGAGAACCATGTGGCACCGCCTTGTACACAGCAAACAAAGGAGAGCCATGTGGCACCGCCTTGTACACAGCGAACAGAGGAGAGCCATGTGGCACCGCCTTGTACACAGCAAACAGAGGAGAGCCATGTGGCACCGCCTTGTACACAGCAAACAAAGGAGAGCCATGTGGCACCGCCTTGTACACAGCGAACAGAGGAGAGCCATGTGGCACCGCCTTGTACACAGCAAACAGAGGAGAGCCATGTGGCACCGCCTTGTACACAGTGAACAGAGGAGAACCATGTGGCACCGCCTTGTACACAGTGAACAGAGGAGAACCATGTGGCACCGCCTTGTACACAGTGAACAGAGGAGAGCCATGTGGCACCGCCTTGTACACAGTGAACAGAGGAGAGCCATGTGGCACCGCCTTGTACACAGTGAACAGAGGAGAACCATGTGGCACCGCCTTGTACACAGCGAACAGAGGAAAGCCATGTGGCACCGCCTTGTACACAGCGAACAGAGGAGAGCCATGTGGCACCGCCTTGTACACAGCAAACAAAGGAGAGCCATGTGGCACCGCCTTGTACACAGCGAACAGAGGAGAGCCATGTGGCACCGCCTTGTACACAGCAAACAGAGGAGAGCCATGTGGCACCGCCTTGTACACAGTGAACAGAGGAGAACCATGTGGCACCGCCTTGTACACAGCGAACAGAGGAGAGCCATGTGGCACCGCCTTGTACACAGTGAACAGAGGAGAACCATGTGGCACCGCCTTGTACACAGTGAACAGAGGAGAGCCATGTGGCACCGCCTTGTACACAGTGAACAGAGGAGAGCCATGTGGCACCGCCTTGTACACAGTGAACAGAGGAGAGCCATGTGGCACCGCCTTGTACACAGTGAACAGAGGAGAACCATGTGGCACCGCCTTGTACACAGCGAACAGAGGAGAGCCATGTGGCACCGCCTTGTACACAGTGAACAGAGGAGAACCATGTGGCACCGCCTTGTACACAGTGAACAGAGGAGAACCATGTGGCACCGCCTTGTACACAGCGAACAGAGGAGAACCATGTGGCACCGCCTTGTACACAGTGAACAGAGGAGAGCCATGTGGCACCGCCTTGTACACAGCGAACAGAGGAGAACCATGTGGCACCGCCTTGTACACAGCGAACAGAGGAGAACCATGTGGCACCGCCTTGTACACAGTGAACAGAGGAGAACCATGTGGCACCGCCTTGTACACAGTGAACAGAGGAGAACCATGTGGCACCGCCTTGTACACAGCGAACAGAGGAAAGCCATGTGGCACCGCCTTGTATACAGCAAACAGAGGAGAGCCATGTGGCACCGCCTTGTACACAGTGAACAGAGGAGAACCATGTGGCACCGCCTTGTACACAGTGAACAGAGGAGAACCATGTGGCACCGCCTTGTACACAGCGAACAGAGGAGAGCCATGTGGCACCGCCTTGTATACAGTGAACAGAGGAGAACCATGTGGCACCGCCTTGTACACAGCGAACAGAGGAGAGCCATGTGGCACCGCCTTGTACACAGTGAACAGAGGAGAGCCATGTGGCACCGCCTTGTACACAGTGAACAGAGGAGAGCCATGTGGTACCGCCTTGTACACAGTGAACAGAGGAGAGCCATGTGGCACCGCCTTGTACACAGTGAACAGAGGAGAGCCATGTGGCACCGCCTTGTATACAGCAAACAGAGGAGAGCCATGTGGCACCGCCTTGTACACAGTGAACAGAGGAGAACCATGTGGCACCGCCTTGTACACAGTGAACAGAGGAGAGCCATGTGGCACCGCCTTGTACACAGTGAACAGAGGAGAGCCATGTGGCACCGCCTTGTACACAGTGAACAGAGGAGAACCATGTGGCACCGCCTTGTACACAGTGAACAGAGGAGAACCATGTGGCACCGCCTTGTACACAGTGAACAGAGGAGAGCCATGTGGCACCGCCTTGTACACAGTGAACAGAGGAGAACCATGTGGCACCGCCTTGTACACAGTGAACAGAGGAGAACCATGTGGCACCGCCTTGTACACAGTGAACAGAGGAGAGCCATGTGGCACCGCCTTGTACACAGCAAACAAAGGAGAGCCATGTGGCACCGCCTTGTACACAGCGAACAGAGGAGAGCCATGTGGCACCGCCTTGTACACAGCGAACAGAGGAGAGCCATGTGGCACCGCCTTGTACACAGCAAACAGAGGAGAGCCATGTGGCACCGCCTTGTACACAGTGAACAGAGGAGAACCATGTGGCACCGCCTTGTACACAGCGAACAGAGGAGAGCCATGTGGCACCGCCTTGTACACAGTGAACAGAGGAGAACCATGTGGCACCGCCTTGTACACAGCGAACAGAGGAGAGCCATGTGGCACCGCCTTGTACACAGTGAACAGAGGAGAGCCATGTGGCACCGCCTTGTACACAGTGAACAGAGGAGAGCCATGTGGCACCGCCTTGTACACAGTGAACAGAGGAGAACCATGTGGCACCGCCTTGTACACAGCGAACAGAGGAGAGCCATGTGGCACCGCCTTGTACACAGTGAACAGAGGAGAACCATGTGGCACCGCCTTGTACACAGCGAACAGAGGAGAACCATGTGGCACCGCCTTGTACACAGTGAACAGAGGAGAGCCATGTGGCACCGCCTTGTACACAGCGAACAGAGGAGAACCATGTGGCACCGCCTTGTACACAGCGAACAGAGGAGAACCATGTGGCACCGCCTTGTACACAGTGAACAGAGGAGAACCATGTGGCACCGCCTTGTACACAGTGAACAGAGGAGAACCATGTGGCACCGCCTTGTACACAGCGAACAGAGGAAAGCCATGTGGCACCGCCTTGTATACAGCAAACAGAGGAGAGCCATGTGGCACCGCCTTGTACACAGTGAACAGAGGAGAACCATGTGGCACCGCCTTGTACACAGTGAACAGAGGAGAACCATGTGGCACCGCCTTGTACACAGCGAACAGAGGAGAGCCATGTGGCACCGCCTTGTATACAGTGAACAGAGGAGAACCATGTGGCACCGCCTTGTACACAGCGAACAGAGGAGAGCCATGTGGCACCGCCTTGTACACAGTGAACAGAGGAGAGCCATGTGGCACCGCCTTGTACACAGTGAACAGAGGAGAGCCATGTGGTACCGCCTTGTACACAGTGAACAGAGGAGAGCCATGTGGCACCGCCTTGTACACAGTGAACAGAGGAGAGCCATGTGGCACCGCCTTGTATACAGCAAACAGAGGAGAGCCATGTGGCACCGCCTTGTACACAGTGAACAGAGGAGAACCATGTGGCACCGCCTTGTACACAGTGAACAGAGGAGAGCCATGTGGCACCGCCTTGTACACAGTGAACAGAGGAGAGCCATGTGGCACCGCCTTGTACACAGTGAACAGAGGAGAACCATGTGGCACCGCCTTGTACACAGTGAACAGAGGAGAACCATGTGGCACCGCCTTGTACACAGTGAACAGAGGAGAGCCATGTGGCACCGCCTTGTACACAGTGAACAGAGGAGAACCATGTGGCACCGCCTTGTACACAGTGAACAGAGGAGAACCATGTGGCACCGCCTTGTACACAGTGAACAGAGGAGAGCCATGTGGCACCGCCTTGTACACAGTGAACAGAGGAGAACCATGTGGCACCGCCTTGTACACAGTGAACAGAGGAGAACCATGTGGCACCGCCTTGTACACAGTGAACAGAGGAGAGCCATGTGGCACCGCCTTGTACACAGTGAACAGAGGAGAGCCATGTGGCACCGCCTTGTACACAGTGAACAGAGGAGAGCCATGTGGCACCGCCTTGTATACAGTGAACAGAGGAGAGCCATGTGGCACCGCCTTGTACACAGTGAACAGAGGAGAGCCATGTGGCACCGCCTTGTATACAGTGAACAGAGGAGAGCCATGTGGCACCGCCTTGTACACAGTGAACAGAGGAGAGCCATGTGGCACCGCCTTGTATACAGTGAACAGAGGAGAACCATGTGGCACCGCCTTGTACACAGTGAACAGAGGAGAACCATGTGGCACCGCCTTGTACACAGCGAACAGAGGAGAGCCATGTGGCACCGCCTTGTACACAGTGAACAGAGGAGAGCCATGTGGCACCGCCTTGTACACAGTGAACAGAGGAGAGCCATGTGGTACCGCCTTGTACACAGTGAACAGAGGAGAGCCATGTGGCACCGCCTTGTACACAGTGAACAGAGGAGAGCCATGTGGCACCGCCTTGTATACAGCAAACAGAGGAGAGCCATGTGGCACCGCCTTGTACACAGTGAACAGAGGAGAACCATGTGGCACCGCCTTGTACACAGTGAACAGAGGAGAGCCATGTGGCACCGCCTTGTACACAGTGAACAGAGGAGAGCCATGTGGCACCGCCTTGTACACAGTGAACAGAGGAGAACCATGTGGCACCGCCTTGTACACAGTGAACAGAGGAGAACCATGTGGCACCGCCTTGTACACAGTGAACAGAGGAGAGCCATGTGGCACCGCCTTGTACACAGTGAACAGAGGAGAACCATGTGGCACCGCCTTGTACACAGCGAACAGAGGAGAGCCATGTGGCACCGCCTTGTACACAGTGAACAGAGGAGAGCCATGTGGCACCGCCTTGTACACAGTGAACAGAGGAGAGCCATGTGGCACCGCCTTGTACACAGTGAACAGAGGAGAGCCATGTGGCACCGCCTTGTATACAGCAAACAGAGGAGAGCCATGTGGCACCGCCTTGTACACAGTGAACAGAGGAGAGCCATGTGGCACCGCCTTGTATACAGCAAACAGAGGAGAGCCATGTGGCACCGCCTTGTACACAGTGAACAGAGGAGAGCCATGTGGCACCGCCTTGTACACAGTGAACAGAGGAGAGCCATGTGGCACCGCCTTGTATACAGTGAACAGAGGAGAGCCATGTGGCACCGCCTTGTACACAGTGAACAGAGGAGAACCATGTGGCACCGCCTTGTACACAGTGAACAGAGGAGAGCCATGTGGCACCGCCTTGTACACAGTGAACAGAGGAGAGCCATGTGGCACCGCCTTGTACACAGTGAACAGAGGAGAACCATGTGGCACCGCCTTGTACACAGTGAACAGAGGAGAGCCATGTGGCACCGCCTTGTATACAGCAAACAGAGGAGAGCCATGTGGCACCGCCTTGTACACAGTGAACAGAGGAGAACCATGTGGCACCGCCTTGTACACAGTGAACAGAGGAGAGCCATGTGGCACCGCCTTGTACACAGTGAACAGAGGAGAGCCATGTGGCACCGCCTTGTACACAGTGAACAGAGGAGAGCCATGTGGCACCGCCTTGTACACAGTGAACAGAGGAGAGCCATGTGGCACCGCCTTGTACACAGTGAACAGAGGAGAACCATGTGGCACCGCCTTGTACACAGTGAACAGAGGAGAACCATGTGGCACCGCCTTGTACACAGTGAACAGAGGAGAGCCATGTGGCACCGCCTTGTACACAGTGAACAGAGGAGAACCATGTGGCACCGCCTTGTACACAGTGAACAGAGGAGAACCATGTGGCACCGCCTTGTACACAGTGAACAGAGGAGAGCCATGTGGCACCGCCTTGTACACAGTGAACAGAGGAGAGCCATGTGGCACCGCCTTGTACACAGCGAACAGAGGAGAGCCATGTGGCACCGCCTTGTACACAGTGAACAGAGGAGAGCCATGTGGCACCGCCTTGTACACAGTGAACAGAGGAGAGCCATGTGGCACCGCCTTGTACACAGTGAACAGAGGAGAGCCATGTGGCACCGCCTTGTACACAGTGAACAGAGGAGAGCCATGTGGCACCGCCTTGTACACAGTGAACAGAGGAGAACCATGTGGCACCGCCTTGTACACAGTGAACAGAGGAGAGCCATGTGGCACCGCCTTGTACACAGTGAACAGAGGAGAGCCATGTGGCACCGCCTTGTACACAGTGAACAGAGGAGAGCCATGTGGCACCGCCTTGTACACAGTGAACAGAGGAGAGCCATGTGGCACCGCCTTGTACACAGTGAACAGAGGAGAGCCATGTGGCACCGCCTTGTACACAGTGAACAGAGGAGAGCCATGTGGCACCGCCTTGTACACAGTGAACAGAGGAGAGCCATGTGGCACCGCCTTGTACACAGTGAACAGAGGAGAGCCATGTGGCACCGCCTTGTACACAGTGAACAGAGGAGAGCCATGTGGCACCGCCTTGTACACAGTGAACAGAGGAGAGCCATGTGGCACCGCCTTGTACACAGTGAACAGAGGAGAGCCATGTGGCACCGCCTTGTACACAGTGAACAGAGGAGAGCCATGTGGCACCGCCTTGTACACAGCGAACAGAGGAGAGCCATGTGGCACCGCCTTGTACACAGTGAACAGAGGAGAGCCATGTGGCACCGCCTTGTACACAGTGAACAGAGGAGAGCCATGTGGCACCGCCTTGTACACAGTGAACAGAGGAGAGCCATGTGGCACCGCCTTGTACACAGTGAACAGAGGAGAGCCATGTGGCACCGCCTTGTACACAGTGAACAGAGGAGAGCCATGTGGCACCGCCTTGTACACAGTGAACAGAGGAGAGCCATGTGGCACCGCCTTGTACACAGTGAACAGAGGAGAGCCATGTGGCACCGCCTTGTACACAGTGAACAGAGGAGAGCCATGTGGCACCGCCTTGTACACAGTGAACAGAGGAGAGCCATGTGGCACCGCCTTGTACACAGTGAACAGAGGAGAGCCATGTGGCACCGCCTTGTACACAGTGAACAGAGGAGAGCCATGTGGCACCGCCTTGTACACAGTGAACAGAGGAGAGCCATGTGGCACCGCCTTGTACACAGTGAACAGAGGAGAGCCATGTGGCACCGCCTTGTACACAGTGAACAGAGGAGAGCCATGTGGCACCGCCTTGTACACAGTGAACAGAGGAGAGCCATGTGGCACCGCCTTGTACACAGTGAACAGAGGAGAGCCATGTGGCACCGCCTTGTACACAGTGAACAGAGGAGAGCCATGTGGCACCGCCTTGTACACAGTGAACAGAGGAGAGCCATGTGGCACCGCCTTGTACACAGTGAACAGAGGAGAGCCATGTGGCACCGCCTTGTACACAGTGAACAGAGGAGAGCCATGTGGCACCGCCTTGTACACAGTGAACAGAGGAGAGCCATGTGGCACCGCCTTGTACACAGCAAACAGAGGAGAGCCATGTGGCACCGCCTTGTACACAGTGAACAGAGGAGAGCCATGTGGCACTGCGGATGAAGGCCTTGTATACATTTACAAACCGAGTGCGGGCAAAAGAATGAGTGACGCAGAGTATTCCAAGACATCACCCTGCACTTCAAGCCAATTTAGATGGATGATTGGTCCATAAAAGATCATGGCAGATTGTTCGTCCAATGAGCTCCAAAAACTGCATTTCTGCTTCAGATTCATTGTAGAAGTAGATTGAATTGATGGTGAGTCGTGCAGTCTTTACTGAACACCCCGAGTGTCTTTGACCAAGACACATTGAATGACATCATCCAGGTAATTAACCAGTTCATTATCTGTTTCTTTCTTGTTTGTTTTTTCTCCCAGATGAGTGGACAAGGATGTGGTTAGAGTCCGGCTGTCATTGGTGTGAAGGATATTCCAGCACAGATGGAGCCATCTTGAAAAGTAATAGCAGGTTTTTCCAAAGAGGTAAAGAGGTATAAAAGTAGGAAACGATCAATCCCACACTGCTCTTAAGGACAGCAGCCAACAAGGTTGGGGCAGGATATGAGATGATCACACAGAGCTGGTCAGGAAAGAAGAGGGTGACAAAACAAACAAAACACAAACAACACACACACACACACACACACACACACACACACACACACACACACACACACACACACAACACACAACACACAACACACAACACACAACACACAACACACAACACACAACACACACACACACACAACACACACACACACACACACACACACACACCGGTGACGCCATCTTTGTGACATCGCTTTTTCTCTCCGCACTTAGCCGGGCAATTGAGGAATTTCCTCCTCTAGATGGATGCTACCCTATGGTTGTCTGTCTGTGCTCCATCCTTTAAATGCTGAGCCTCAACCAAGGAAGCGGCACACCGTTTTTAAGTCTTTGGAATGACTTGGCTGGGGTTTGAACTGTCGACCTCCCAGACTCAGAAATATCCATTTTTAATGGAATAAATTTCACAAACCATATCCAAATTAAAACTGGGCCACATCCTCATTACCATGGAACCTTCTCTCCAGGTGCAGGGAAATTCTCACCGTCGTGCAGCCACGTGAGATAAAGTACACGGCCCTTTACCAAGCAAGCCGTTGTAACCAAGCGATGGGATTCTGGAACAGCAGTTGCAATCATTTTGGGGTTTTATTTGCAAGAGAATCTGATCCAAATCATTATTTATCAATCGTGGAGAGAGTGAGCAGATTGCTGTGAAGAAGCAATACCCCGAGGTCGTGCGGCCGACGACCACAGGTTTATACACTCAGCTCGTGATCATGGTGGATCACAACGTTTTCAAAAATCTATAATAATCACATAACCTATTAAAAAACCCACCGGACAAACATTTATTACAGACAGAGGATTTATTGTTCGACAAACGGCATCAATTAGGGGAAGGAGATGGGGACATGATGAAAACGAAACAGAGTAATCACATTTTAGGATCTGGATTAGCTCGAACTTCAGACACTCCAACTCCATCCACTCCACCAAAAAGCAAACCTTTCAAGCCCATGGAAGACAAGGTAATGTCAGGTTGAAATGGGAAACCAAAAGGTGAGTATCTTCCTTACCTGGCGAGTGTGATGACGCGTCTGTTGGAATCGGTCGTGCTCTCCGTGCTGACATAGTGTTGTAGAAACTCACTGGCTTGGCCTTCCTCGGATGCCATGAGCATCCGAACAGGCAATGGATTTCCACGGCTGTTGGACAGTGGTGCAGACCAACGTACACCACTTTCCTCTACGCAAACAAATGGGAACATGTTAAGTACACGGTTGTTTTCCTCATTTTACATGAGGGAGACTGGAAAGACATGGGATTGTCTATTCTCTTCAAGTTTGAGCTGCCCTAATTCTGATGTGTTTCAGAAACAGCATTAGAGTAGAGGACAGAGCAAGAGATAAAGAGGAAGAGAGATAGAAAGGAAGAGAGATAGAGGGAAAGAGAGAGAGGAAGATAGGAAGGGAGAGTGAGAGAGAGTGAGAGAGAGTGAGAGAGAGTGAGAGAGAGTGAGAGAGAGTAAGAGAGAGTAAGAGAGAGTAAGAGAGAGTAAGAGAGAGTAAGAGAGAGTAAGAGAGAGGAAGAGAGAGGAAGAGAGAGGAGAGAGAGAGGAGAGAGAGAGGGAGAGAGAGGGAGAGAGAGGGAGAGAGAGGGAGAGAGAGTGAGAGAGAGAGGAGAGAGAGAGAGAGAGGAGAGAGAGAGGAAGAGAGAGAGAGAGAGAGAGAGAGAGAGAGAGAGAGAGAGAGAGAAAGAGAAAGAGAAAGAGAAAGAGAAAGAGAAAGAGAAAGAGAAAGAGAAAGAGAAAGAGAAAGAGAAAGAGAAAGAGAAAGAGAAAGAGAAAGAGAAAGAGAAAGAGAAAGAGAAAGAGAAAGAGAAAGAGAAAGAGAAAGAGAAAGAGAAAGAGAAAGAGAGAGAGAAAGAGAAAGAGAGAGAGAGAGAGAGAGAGAGAGAGAGAGAGAGAGAGAGAGAGAGAGAGAGAATATATAATGTCATAGGTCAGCACTTGTAGCATACAAAGAAAAAGGATATTTTTCATGAGTTCTACACGTGGAACGTTTGGTTTCTTCGTTTCATCTTGGGTACCAGGTCAGCATTGCCAATCGTGCAGAGTTACAAAAGCAAACAGAATGTGTATAAAAAGTTTAGGCCTCCACTCCGAGTGAAGGACTTATTTAAAAGACAAACAACAAGACAGTCTACAGAACTTGCATCGAGAGTAAATTTATTTATGGAACTTTAGGAATATTCATCACAATCTTGTGACGTCTAAAAACAAACGTTCTCAAAAATTATGGATTTATGCTTCGAACCTGAGATTTTCTTTTTCTCAAAGAAACAAAAATAAATATATTGGCAGTCGTGGGAAGGGAAAGGTATATTTAACGATTTAACGATGAGTCTCAAATACAATCCATTTCAGCAAACTATTCCCATGATAACGTATCTGCATTCCTTGTGGCACGACAACTCGGGATCGGTGCCTCAAGACCATCGAGCTGGCCGTTCCATCCGATTGTATGGAAGTGAACTTGCATTTAAACTTTTACAACAAGAGCTCCTTCATGTTTTGATCCTATAGAGCATGCACGGAGTTTAAAAATAGTCCTTGCCCTAAAAAAAAAAAAAAAAATTCCAGAATAAAATGAAAACGGCAAAAATCACTAACTATTCAGGGAATTATCTGACCGAAAAAAATTTGTAGGTTTTGGTGTAAAAAAAAAATATATATATTTGGTCTTTAAAAGTCCTGAGAAGAGGTGGAATGAGGGAGGACGCAGACACTCGTGGTTCAGGCGCTCGAGACCACTTCCTGAAAGCCTACTTGCCTCGTTTCCCTTGCGGTTTGGGACTTTTGTTGCCGAGTACATTGCCTATTATGGGATTTGGGTGCCGTGTTCGGAGCCTACTGTTTCTGCTCTTACTCACAGAAGTATGAGAAAGCCAAAAAAGAAAAAAGAAAAAGGGGTACAATGTCTGCATGCAAGGACAGCAGACACCACACAATTCTACACCCTCATAGATAAGCTATTGGTTCCACTCTCCACGACGTTTGCCGAACCCGCATGACACACACCGGGAATGCATGATCGTTTCGACACCCGTTACCTTTATCGGAAAGAATATATTTTTACTTCTTTCCCATGTTTCTGGTTATCTCCACCACTGAAGGTGGGCGGTGGTTACATTTTCACCAAAAATTTGCGGACCGATTCAGACAAAATTTGGTGGAGCAGTTGAGTGTGTGACAAGGACGAATAGATTCGATTATAGTGAAGATCCAGATCCGGATGCAACAATTTTTTTTTTTAAGTGATTCGTCACCATTGAGAGATGGGGACAAAAATGATATACAGCATGATATCTCAAAAAGTTAGATGGATTCGGACAAAACGAGGTGGATGAGTTGGGTAGGTGACGAGAACAAGCCGATTTGATTTTGGTTCAGGTTTGGATCCAGATCCGGCCTATCAGTGGGATACAAAACATCAACTGTTCAGCCTGGTGGAGGTATGTTCTCTATCAAGCGCCGTTCTAGTTGAGGTTTTGTTTTTTTTGCTTGGCCTGGTGATCCTGACAAAATGTTCCAACAATCTCCTTGCAGTAAAGGCTCATTTATAAAGATGCAATTTAATAAATATAAAAGCAAAAATACAAGCAGCACATGGTTTGATCACAACACCATTTGCCAATCATGGCGTTGACAGCACCACCGATGCAGTTTGTTGATCACTCAGACATTTCTTCTCGAAAATAATGATCTGTTCCCAGTAGGTCATCAAGCCACCCCTCCTGAGGGAACGAAAACTCACCCGCGGCATCGGGGTCACGTGCCGGCACCAGAGGTACAAAATGGCTGTCGCTGTATCCCAGAAATATTGGATGATGGAACGTTTGCTGTGTAGGCCAGTACAGCGGGAGGTACACACCGTGAACATGCAGTGGAGAGAGCGAGCTCGCGCTCCAAAGGGTTCTCATCACTCGATCTACAGAGGAGGGAGGGAGGGTTTGGAGTTACGATCAAGTAGATCAATCGGTTTTGATGGAGATTATGTCGGTTTGCTTTTTACGTCATCGTATCGAACCTGCCAAAATGACGATCGGCCTGCGCAGTACGTTTGCCATCACAAAAATGTGCAGCTCCTCCAGGCACTCGTAGCGCAAACCTTCGTTTCCAGGCGTCTCACAAGGACGTGCCGCAAGCACAACGCGGCTCCACTCGGCCTCCCAGTCCTGAAAGACCGAAAGCAGATTTGACTTTCCTAAAGTCGGACAAGCTTGTACTAGACTTTTACCTTATTAGGAATAAAATTCCAGAGAAGGTATTGTCATCGCACACCATCCGTCCCTCTGTCTGTCTGTTCGTCTATCTCGATTTATCTGGCCAAACCACTGGGTCGATCCGACTGTAATTTGGCAGCAACATTCTTCTCCTGACTGGTAACAGGGCTTGCAAAGCTCGTTATGGTCACGTGATTTCAAATCGGTCAAAATGGCCGACTTAGTAAATTTCGTCCAAAATCTTCTTCTCCAGACCCACCAGTCAGAATGCCACCAAATTTGGGTTAAACAATAGGCCAGAGCTCAGATAAGCTACAGGTCCAGTGGTCCTATTTTTCTATAACCAGTGATGTATGTGGCATTACTAAAACGACACACAGATGTAACCCTCAAACTCTTGGTCTGCCTACCACCTTTTGATTACAAGTATGCGGTCCAGGGGGAAACACACCTGAGGAGCGTACTTCAAGCCAGTTCCCACATCAGCCAAGTTACGCTCTCTCTGCCAGCGGCAGAAAAGGTCGGCAGGTACTTGTCGCTGCCTCAGAACATCATGAAGTGCCTTGCGCAGCGTCAGGTCACGGTCATCAACCCCCCACAGAGCCAGTGACAGAGCATGCAGCAAGCAGTTTCCATCACCTGCATGGGACAGTTCAGAACAAAATTAACAAGAGCGACAATTGCTTTGCAATACATGTCCCCTACCGATGTGATATTTTCTAAGGACACAAGTCTGTGAAAAACTGACGAAACACCCTGAAACTTGAACTTGTTCTGCAACTTATCATAATAAAGCCATGTACCTAGTGACATCTCTATTATAATACCAAGCTTGCACACTAAAAACTCGGCTCGCCGTCACACGATCCCTATGAAACTGCTGTGGCACTTAGCGGACATGCCGACAATGTTTGGGAAGTCTTGGCGTTCCATAGTACCACTTGCATTTTGCACAATGCGTATTTTTGTCATTTCCCGTGTACGGTCTGTCGTCTGCTACCAGCTATGTTGTACTGCTATCCCGTGCATGTGCACTGGTATCGCTAGTTGAATATGTTCCAGGGTATGGGGAGGAAGTTTGAAAAAGGACAGGTGGGACGGATGGACGGATGTTTTTAATCCTGCAGGGTGTCCATATTATACTCTCTCCTCACCAAAAAAAACCTGGTGGAGGAGACGGTTTAGTCGCCGACAACCCGACCATGGAACAGGTTAGTGCAGGTTTACATGATACCAGTAGCAAGTCACAGATCTCATCTGACCTGACTTGACAAGAACCAGGTAAAATATACAATAAGTAATGTTATTTACCTTAACCACCAGTTAAAATACAATAAGTCATCAATCGTATATTTTGATTGGAGGGAAATGTTCCACTCGCTTAATGAACCTGTTATCAGTTTGTCGAATGGAAATTGAACAAAAGGTCCAACTACAAGCTGATCGTTGTGCAATGCTTGGAGCATACCAGGTGTGCGCAGGGCATAAAGAGGTGTTCCACACTGGCTCCAGTTCACCAGACCATGACCACAGAGTTCTGCGAGCATGCCACTGTCAAACAGCCTGCCAAGACCACGCCATTGAGAGGCCTGGGTTATCGAATCGTACACGACCAGGCTATGGTGATGAAAAGTCCTGACCGGAGGGGGGGGGGAGACAAGTACAGTGTATCATGCGTGTGCATACATGTGCGTGTGTTTGCGATTCCTCAAATAACAAAGTTTGTTGGAAGATCAAATCTCCATAAGATTGTCCTCGTCCCCGAGGTTTGATCTGACAAACCACAAACTTCCCACTCGGTATTCCATTTGGAATCACCATAGTGCAGTACCACATCAGCACACACTTGACATAGCTCTCACTCAAATTACCATTTGAAATCCTCAATTTTACAACCCTTCTATTTCTGGGTATATCTGTAAAACGGTTTGAGTAACCTGATGAACTAGTCTTGCTTGTGAAGGTGAGTGAGTATCCATGGTAACAATTTTAACTAGGTTGGCTCAACAGTTGGGGTGATCATTTTCCCACAACAATAGACAAGGTCGTGATGGTATACAGGCAAAGAGAAGCACCCGTGTTGGAGTACAACTTTTGGGCAAAGCCTAAGAAGGACAACTTGATGGTTTGGAAAACCTAACATCAATCCAGACTGGCAAGAGGACAATCAGGAATCAAAACAACTTTATCGATGATTTGAGAGGAACTGAAAGTCACATGTTGTGAAAAAACCCACTGAATTTCCCGAATTCCGTTCGAAAATGCCGAATCTATCTACGGTTAATATCTACTGGGGAGAGGGGGGTGGAAGGGGGGTGGGTGTGGAAGGGGGAGGGGGAGAGTTTTATGGTGGCCGGAGTGCTAATCCTGCCACCAACCTTCTAATCAGAAGTAACCCAACTGCAGGACGACGTCTGCAGACGCAGTTGGGTACTAGATATTGGGAGAGGGAGAGGGGGATGGAAGGGGGTTGCGGCATGATTTGGATGAAAGTTCAAAGGGAGCACAAAAACGAGTACAAGGTAAACCAACGCTCAATCCCTTTTAACCTTGCCCCAGTCATCATGTCCCATGTAACCCATCATGCGTCCACTCACTGGAGATGTGGGGCAGCCCAGGTCCCACCCGTCGGTTGAGTGGAGACCAAGTCTGCCGCAATGGAATCACGCAGTTTTGAAGCTTTAAGAAGATTTGCTTCATCCAGGGAATGCGGCAGTGAGAGGAATATGGCATCTCCATCACTGCTGGGGAAGAGTTGGGTGAAGAGGGAGGTTAAAGGGGGGTGAGAGCACAATGCATCAGACACAACATGTGAAGTTTCCTGCAGGAGTTTTTACATGCACAATACACAGAGCTCCGTCATCCACATTGCTCAAAACACGGAATGACACGTGTGACATCCACCACCCTGCCTCTACACAACATGCCAGCTCAGGTTAAAGTTCACGCCCCCGCCCCACCTTCCCCCAGCAACACATTCCCAATGACATTCCTCTCCCCCCCTACCACCACCATGACCCACCAGTTCCAGTTCACCCCCTCACAACACATTCCCCATGTCATTCTTCTCTCCCCCCTCCACCACCATGACCCACCAGTTCCAGTTCAACCCCCCCCCCACAACACATTCCCCATGACATTCTTCTCCCCCCACCCCTCCACCACCATGACCCACCAGTTACAATTCACCCCCACCCCCCCCAACACACATTCATGACCTGCCAGTTCTAGTTCACCCCCAACACATTACCCATAACATTCCTCTCCTCTCCACCCCCCAACACATTACCCATAACATTCCTCTCCTCTCCACCCCCCCAACACATTACCCATAACATTCTTCTCCCCCACCCCTCCACCACCATGACCCACCAGTTCCAATTCACCCCCACCCCCCCCAACACACATTCATGACCTGCCAGTTCTAGTTCACCCCCCAACACATTACCCATAACATTCTTCTCCCCCCACCCCTCCACCACCATGACCCACCAGTTCCAATTCACCCCCCACCCCCCCAACACACATTCATGACCTGCCAGTTCTAGTTCACCCCCAACACATTACTCATAACATTCCTCTCCTCTCCTCTCCACCCCCCACCCCAAACAACACACATTACCCATGACATTCCTCTCTCACCACCCATGAACCACCAGTTCCAGTTCAACCCCCCCCCACAACACATTCCCCATGACATTCTTCTCCCCCACCCCTCCACCACCATGACCCACCAGTTCCAATTCACCCCCACCCCCCCAACACACATTCATGACCTGCCAGTTCTAGTTCACCCCCCAACACATTACCCATGACATTCCACTCCTCTCGCCCCTCCAAACAACACACATTACCCATGACATTCCACTCCTCTCGCCCCTCCAAACAACACACATTACCCATGACATTCCTCTCCCACCACCCATGAACCACCAGTTCCAGTGCACCCCACCCCTCTCCATGACATTCCTCTTCCCCCCCAAAAACGATACTGGTTTTCCCCCTCCCACGACATGCCAGTTCCAGTGCACCCCACCCCCATGACATTCCTCTTCCCCCCCAAAAACGATGCTGGTTTTCCTCCCACGACATGCCAGTTCCAGTGCACCCCACCCCCAATGACATTCCTCTTCTCCCCAAAAAACGATGCTGGTTTTCCCCCTCCCACGACATTCCAGTTCCAGTGCACCCCACCCCCCATGACATTCCTCTTCCCCCCCAAAAACGATACTGGTTTTCCCCCTCCCACGACATGCCAGTTCCAGTGCACCCCACCCCTCTCCATGACATTCCTCTTCCCCCCCAAAAACGATACTGGTTTTCCCCCTCCCACGACATGCCAGTTCCAGTTCAAACCCCCAACAACACGTGTGTCCCCTGTGCCAGTGAGAAAAGGGCGGATCATGGTTGCTGTAAAACCAACACACAATTCCAAGATGTCCTGGTGTTGGCTTAGTGGTTCGGGTGGTGACTTGGGATCTTCGGGTCCTGAGCTCAACCCCCTAATCGTTGAATTAACACCAGGGGGGTTGACTCAGCCCGTCATCCTTCTGAAGTCTGCGAAATGAGGACCAGTGCAGCAGCCAAAAGGTTGCACATGAAGGGAAGGGTTGTTAATGGGTTTATTTAAATGTGGTGTTGGTGCGGCACAGGCATGATGGGCCGAATGGCCTCCTCCCAAAGCATGAATTCCTTGCAATTCCTCGTCCTCCCTCACAATTACATCCTTAACAAACAACCTGCTCCGCTCGACACGACAAGTTTATCAATCTCCATGTCCTGGTCAATCAGACGGCTCGAGGGGTGTTTTCGATCGGATCCTCCAGAGATAAAAATCGTCTCGGGTTTATAAACATTGCAATGGAGCACGTCCACCGAGGTCACGTGATCGCGCTCGCACGTCACATGACCACTCAAACGATCCACGAGCGGCGCGAGTCCGGTCGGTGACCATTTGAACCCAACCCAACGTGAGTTGCGCGTCACCCGAGGTCACGTGATCGTGCTCGGACGTCACGTGACCACTCAAACGATCCACCAGCGACGCGAGTCCGGTCGGTGACGATTTGAACCCAACCCAACGTGAGTTGCGCGTCACCCGAGGTCACGTGATCGTGCTCGGACGTCACGTGACCACTCAAACGATCCACCAGCGACGCGAGTCCGGTCGGTGACGATTTGAACCCAACCCAAAGTGAACTGCGCGTCACCCAACGGCACTTTTACCGGAGCGAGGTTCGAGTTGGCAGGTTAAACGTGTCTCATGGAGGCTGAATCGGGACCGAAGGATCATCGTTAAATCAAGAGAAAGGTAAACGGTGAAAAAAAGAACATTTTAAAAACGAATAATCACCACAGCGCTCTCTGGTGCGGGTCCAAACACAAGCAAACAAACTCGTTATTCAACAACAAATGGTTAAGAGTCGCCGCCAACGGGTCGGTTCAAACAAGGTCTCCACACTTGGTGAACACGACACATCGTCCATTTCGCAGCTGTTCGTACAAACCGGTCGTGGATCGTGTTCACTCGAAACGTGTTATATAAACAAAACCGAGCAACAGGAAACAAAAATATACACCGCCTGAAACCAGAAGCACGGTACAAAGCGAAAACGATGACGTCACAAAGGATCCAGGTTAACCACCCGACAGGGTCACAAAGGATCCAGGTTGACCACCCGACAGGGTCACAAAGGATCCAGGTTAACCATCCGACAGGGTCACAAAGGATCCAGGTTAACCATCCGACAGGGTCACAAAGGATCCAGGTTAACCATCCGACAGGGTCACAAAGGATCCAGGTTGACCACCCGACAGGGTCACAAAGGATCCAGGTTAACCATCCGACAGGGTCACAAAGGATCCAGGTTAACCACCCGACAGGGTCACAAAGGATCCAGGTTAACCACCCGACAGGGTCACAAAGGATCCAGGTTAACCACCCGACAGGATGAACAGCTCAATGAGGGGGGGGCGGGGGCGGGGCCTCGCACGGACACGCACGGATCTCGAGTCCAAGCACGAGTCGCTCACCCAGAGTCTCCGGCGCTGTTCGCAGCAAGCAGAGCCCGTTCAAGCGTCGCACTCGCCATGACCGTCTCACAATGGCGATTCTTTGGACAATTTATCAAGATGGGGAAATCACCCGAGAAGGGGGCGGGACTGGGCGGGGGGGGCGTGTCACTTTCTGGAAAGTCCCGAATCACGTGCTGGGAATCCCCCCGAGGATCCGCCTCTCGCCTTACGACCACGCCCCTCATTGGAATCTTCAATCATCGGTTTATTTGTCAACAAGTCAAACGAGAAGAAATGAACTTTACAAACCGGGAAACATGATTCCTTAATGGCTCAACATGTCAGGTTTCGAAACTATTTGACATTAATAATCATATTATCGATAACATGTTCCCTTGACACGAGTTACAAGGACCTTCAACATGGATGGTAGTCAGGGTTCCAAACTCAGAAAGACCGCTATTTTAGGAGTTACCGGACACCGCTTCCTATACTTTGCAGACCTCATTTTTTTTTCTTTATTTTCGTGTCTTAGGATTAATAATCAAGAGGCCTGCTCGGTCATCTCGATTGCGAACATCTCACAAATTGTATTTGAGCATACGTACCCACCAAAAAATGGGTGCGATTTTCGGTATCACTAATTTTTCAAAAAACGTTTCATAACTTCTTCAAATATCAAGTTAGACAGTTGATTTCAACCCCCTAGTAAGGACGTTGGCATGGTCTTTCATATGCTGAGGTCACATGTGTCAAATTTCGCCAATTAGAGGTTGAAAAAGAAATTACGTTTCAGTGCAAATTAACCCCCAAAAAATAGCTGAATCAGCAGTAAATATGTTTTCATTCATCTTCAACTTGATTTTGTGCTCTCAAAATAACTTCTAGTCGATACAGTAGGGTCAATTAATATTTATTTAACATATATATATATATATATATATATATATATATATATATATATATATATATATATATATATATATATATATATATATATATATATATATATATATATATATATATATATATATATATATATATATACCGGGCGTAGTGGCGTGCGCCTGTAATCCGGCGACTCGGAGGCTTGGGTTGGAGGATCGCTTGAGGACGGAGGCTCTGCACTGGGCAGGGTGTAGAGCAGCCCGGAATCATGGCGAAACCCAAATCCTGATCCCTGTGTCATAAGAGGCGACCAGGGTTGCGTCAGGAAGGGCATCCGGCGTAAAACCTGTGCCAAATCAGTATGCGGATCATAACGGATGATCCGCTGTGGCGACCCCTAACGGGAGCAGCCGAAAGATGAACAACATATATATATATATATATATATATATATATATATATATATATATATATTTGTATTTGTTAGCCAATTACCTACCCTAAAATAGTGAATACAATTAAATTTAATATAATAAAGATTTTTGAAAAAAAAATACAAACTTTCCACACAAAAACATGATGGAGTTATCAAGGTATCAAGGGACAACAGCATGAAAAAGGTTGTTTCTACAATATACTGGATGTATACATCGCGGACACGTTGTCCACCAGCAGCGATACCCACCCAGTGATATAAATGTATTTATAAGTCAACCAACCCTAAAATAGTGAATATATATTTTTATATAATATATTGTTGTTAGAAACATAGCTTTTACCGTAACAGATTGGATACAAATTGAACGAATGTTTATCATAATGTATCATACTTTTTCATTTCAGATATGTACAAAATAATAATAATAATACATGTATATTGATTGAATAGAATTACACATTATACATGTGAATCGATGTTTAAATAATATTTGCAACTTGCATCTTGTCTCGCAGTTGCAGACAGTAAAACGAATATTGGAGTCTCAGTTAAAATATTGGACTGCAGTGTACATTTAGTTCATTCATCTTCATCACTATCGTCCCTGAAACGAGCACACTTGGTGGGATTGCCCGAACATTTACATGCAATGACACAGTCCATACCAGCTGCAGCAAAAGAGCAATTTCTTAAGCACTTATTTCATCTTTCATACCGGCAACTTTCACAAGAAGATATCCTATTGACATATCTGATGAACAGATTATATAGAGGATTGTCCTCTCTGTGGTACGATCATGATGGCTGAACCATGTTGTCTGTAGTTGTGCTCAATCTTCTTTTTGATAGATGATGATTGAGAAGAGCTCAGGGAGGCCCCACTGTCTGACAACCAAACCCTGTACTTGTCACGCAGAGAACTTAAAAAGATAATGTCGTTCGGATCATGGGACAATGCGCCGTCTATGTAGGAGGTTAGCCAATGTACACCTTCGTCATGTTGACCAAATGTTGATGTCGTTTGTGACTTTGTTAAATATGAATCCAAGCATGACTTGTGTTATTTGAAGTCATTAGCCACCATGTCGATACAGTTATCACCAAACCCATGAATATGGTACAGCATGTTTTCATCCTGTAGGTCTTTTGCCTTTTTCCATATCGAATTCTGCCTGTCTGTCATACTCACTAGTAAAAGTTTGTGGTCACCCTTGCTGGTGCATTCTCTTCTGCATATGAAGCATTGTGTTTTGTGGTCTATGTATTCAGTGGTAGATGATCCACGTCTAGGCCTCACGGAGCAGCTTCCTACATCTGTCGTAGCGGTTTCTTCACTGGTGTTGGATACATGTGACTTCGTTTTCTGTGCGACCGTTTTTTTGTTTGTGTAGGCATTTCGGCACTTGGCATGGCACATGGACCATTAGACAAAAAATCCTCCTCGCTTGCAGTGATTTCATCTTGCAATCTGAGCGCCGTATCATCGAGTCGGTGGGTTACTACATATAAAAATGATTGGAATCCCTTCTCGGTTAGTTTCTGGACTGTCTCAGCCAAGGACTGCTGGCAGATCACACATCGACCAAAATCAGTGGACTGTCGTTTTTTTCTTGCGTTCAGGTTCAGCCATTGTTCACACCTACAAGTATATAATTTAAATATTCATTCACATGGAGGCATATGCATGTTAAATCAATAGATGTGTTAGTTCTTAATTAGTTCTTAATTATTTTATTCACAATCTTAACTAACTGTATACTTATAATCGCGGGTCCCATCTTCCGGATCAAAAGGTAGATACAAAATGTACTAAGTATGTGTCTGTGGAGTGTTGTACTGCTATGCAACACACAACCTAATATACATATAAAAATGTCTAAACGTCATAATCTGTAATAAATATGTGTTAGAAACCTGTTGCTCATGTTGCATGCACATCCAAACCACCATTCTAGCAAGAAAAAAGTGTGGTTTACCGTTATATGCAAAATAATGTTCATTGTATATACATGTATATAACATGTATTGTTTGTGTATGAACACATGTACACGTATTTATATTCGGTATTATTATTATAATGACGACCAGTGGTCCCTATTGCATCTACTATGTCCCTTTGACAACATAATAATAATATTAGTTGTTTAGTTGATTTTAAGCCAAATGAAAACAATATTTATTGCTGATTTAGCAAATTTTACAGGCAATTTGGACTGAAAAATCATTTTTTTTTCAACCTCTAATTGGCAAAACTTGTCACATTTGGCCTCAGCATATGAAAGATCATGCCAAAGTCCTTACTTGGGGTTGAAATTAACTGTCTAACGACATTTGAGGAAATTATGAAACGTTTTCTGAAAAATTAGTGATACCGAAAATCGCACTCATTTTTTGGTGGGTACCTATGTTCAAATACAATTTGTGAGATGTTTGCAATCGAGATGACCGAGCAGGCCTCTTGATTATTAATCCTAAGACACTAAACTAAAGAAAAAATGAGGCCTGCAAAGTATAGGAAGTGGTGTCCGGTCCATCTTAAAATCATGGGTCTGGATCCCTGACTATGGACGCCCATCCATGCTGCTGCTCGTGTTGCCAACATATGGTTGTTTATCCGTGATTTATCCTTTTTGAAGTCTCAGCGTCAAGCGAAGAAACCGGGGTTCAAGCGAGGAAACCGGGGTTCAAGCGAGGAAACCGGGGTTCAAGCGACGAAACAGGGGTTTCATGCAAGGAAACCAGGGTTCAAGCGAGGAAACCGGGGTTTCATGCAAGGAAGCCGGGGTTCAAGCGAGGAAACCGGGGTTCAAGCGAGGAAACCGGGGTTCAAGCGAGGAAACCGGGATTCAAGCGAGGAAACAGGGGTTCAAGCGAGGAAACCGGGGCTCAAGCGAGGAAACCAGGGCTCAAGCGAGGAAACGGGGGTTTCATGCAAGGAAGCCGGGGTTCAAGCGAGGAAACCGGGGTTCAAGCGAGGAAACCGGGGTTCAAGCGAGGAAACTGGGGTTCAAGCGAGGAAAGGGGGTTTCATGCGAGGAAACCGGGGTTCAAGCGAGGAAACTGGGGTTCAAGCGAGAAAACCGGGGTTCAAGCGAGGAAATCAAGGTTCAAACGAGGAAACCGGGGTTAAAACGAGGAAACCGGGGTTAAAACGAGGAAACCTGGGTTCAAGTGAGGAACCCAGGGTTTGAAGCGAGGAAGCCGGGGTTCAAGCGAGGAATCAGCGACCTCCCAGACTCGGAGCAGAGGCTCTAACACTAACCATGAAACCCCTGAGTGTGGTTAAATGTGACCTTGATTGTTAAGCATTAGTTAGCATGAAAAACAATGCAAGTACCTCCGAAGGTGGATAGGGATTATGTTTGCACCTCTATCTGTCTGTTTGTGTCTGTGTGTCTGTTTGTGTCTGTTTGTGTGCAAGATATCTCAAAAAGTCAGGGGCGGATCCGGACGAAATTTTGTGGACAGGTTGGGTGTTTGACTAGGTCGAACTGGTTAGATTTTGGTGAAGATCCAGATCCGGATCTGACGACTAGAATTTAAAAAGTGATTCTTCACTCTTGAAAGAAAGGGTGAAAAATGATAGAGCACGATATCTCAAAAAGTTGTGGACGGATTCGGATGAAACTTGGTGGACACGGGCATGTGACAAGGACTAATTGATTCGATTTTGGTGAATTTCCGGATCCGGATACGAGAATTTATTCAGTGATTCTTCACAATTGAGAGATGGGGCCGTAAACTATTGTTATATGTTTGTGGGGTAGATGGAGGAATTTCATAGAACAGGTAGGATTGTGTAGAGTAGCTTGGTCTGTGGATGAGTAGGAGACATTTCAATGTAAATCAAGTAGGAAAAGTGTGCACTTAAGTGTTGCATGTCACATGTCACCGCATTGGGGGGGGGGGTGGGGGGTGCTGTGTTAATTAGGTTGGGATTAAGGCTAATTTATCCCAGTATGTGATTTCCCCCTATGACCTCTTCCTATGTTTTTGCATTTCCAAGACCGGCGATAAAAAGGAATCATGTCCTTAAAGCAACAACAACCGAGCCGGACATTTCTGAGCAGGCGAAAACCCCACTAACAGGAATGACAACTAGAAAACTACGCCCCTGGAGTGGATGATGAATGGGCGTGACGTCAGAGAGAGGAGGGGGTTAGGATCGCAGTGGGGACACGAGGAAAGTTCGGGAGACGACACAGGAGGAGTGAGGCAGGATTGGCGGTTGGAAAAGAAGGGCATTACGGCTGGTTATCCCTCGACACGGTGAAGAAGGCTGCACTATTCTCGTGTTGGTGCTGAGGTGAATTTGCTCGCGTGATGGAGCAAGACACTGGCCATGGACTGTTAGGCTGGGTTGTGCGAGACCGTGCCTTGGAGCTTCACATTGTGCCATCGGGGAGGAAGGCGGCACCATTCTGCAGAGGAACGGCGTCGGCAAGTGCGATCGATGAAAGAAGTTGCACGGCAGTTTCTGAGCCCTGCTGTTAAGTATTATCATTGCCCGAATTTCCTCCTGTACGTTTCCCGCCGAGAGAGTGGCGTGGCACCATTTTTGGGCATGTTTTCCCACGCAGTGATGACGTGGTTTGGCAAACCTCAAGATCGAGAAACTCATCCCTGGTCACACAGCTAAGTGCGGGAGAAAGGAGGGATTCTACTTTTATTTATTCTGTCCCCATGTCTGTATTAAAGTCTGTGTGGAGGTGCCTCAAAATTAGATTTAGTTAACCTCACGTTCCGTTTTTGTGATTACACTTTGAATTATTACCATTGTAAATATATGATTTATTGTCAACAACCTCCCTTATTTATTTAAGTTGCTTGTGTTGTCTATTTGCCGTGGGTTCGACATAAACCCCCCTGTGCTGTGCTTTCGTCTGCTCCGTGCCTTTGCTGCCCTTCCTTCCCGCGTGCGCCATGCTCTCCAAGGATCACGTGTTCACCTCCAAGGGAGAACTGCTTGACTATCCGTCCAGGAAGGGGCTAAACCCCACCCCCCCCCCAGACTATGCACACTATGCACAGCATGATATTTCAAAAAGTTGTGGACGAGTTATGAGAAAACTAGGTGGATGAGTTGGTTGGGTGACAAGAACAATCGCATTCCATTTTGGTTCAGGTACGGATCCAGATCCGATCTATCAGTGGATAGAAAACGTAAACTAATCATCTTGGTGGAGGTATATGCACTACCGAGTGACGTTCTGGTTTCCAACTTTAATCTTAGCTCACAATACGAGAAGGGGGGTGAATAAGTCATCAGGCTGCTCATGACTAACAGCAATGAATCATTCAACGATCCAAATGCCATGAGTTTTCAGGGGTGCAGTAATCTGGGGGTACACTGTGAGTAATGAGTATATATATATATATATATATATATATATATATATATATATATATATATATATATATATATATATATATATATATATATATATATATATATATATATATATATATATATATATATACAGTCGTGGCCAAAATGTTGGCACTCTTGCACTTTTTTGAAATAATACACCATTTCTTCCAGAAAATTGTTCAAATAAAAAAATGTTTTGGGATCCACGCTTTGCAGTTGAACAGTGCAAAACAGCTGAAACTAAAAGGGCACTCGGTGGAGCACATACCTCCGCCACGTAATACCTGATCCATGAGAACATATCATGCCCAATACATTTTTGAAATATCATGCTATACAGGACTATATCGTGTTTGGCCCTTTCTCTTAATGGTGAAGAATCACTTTAAAAATTAAATAATTCTCGTATCCAGATCCAGATTCGGATCTTCACCAAAATCGAAAAAATTCGTCCTGGTCACTCACCCAACCTGTCCACCAACTTTCATCAGAATCCGTCAACAACTTTTTGAGATATTGTGCCACATAGCGTTTTCAGCACTATCTCTCAACGGTGAAGAATCACTTTAAAATTCTAGTAGTCGGATCCGGATCTTCACCAAAATGTAATCAGTTCGTCCTTGTCGCACACCCAACCTGTCCACCAACTTTTATCCGAATCCGTCCACAACTTTTTGAGATATCCTGTACACAGACGAACAAACACACAGAAAGGAGGTGAAAACATAACCTCCTTCACCTTCGGTGGCGGAGGTAAAAATTACCAAATCTTAATTTATTCCACACAGAAATCCTAAAATGGCCCGAGCAATATTATTGGCACCTTTTCGAAGTTGTTGGAAATAATTAGATTTCAAGCGGGTGATTCCCCTTTACTTTGGAAATGAACTCACCTGCGGTGAGAGTGGCAAGTGCCTGCACCATAAAATCACTCATTCAACCAGTTTGAATAGAGAAAAGGAGTCATTCTGCTGTTTTGTGTCACTGTGTGTACCGCAATGAGCATGGAGAAAAGAAAGAAAACCAGAGAATTGTCTGAGGAGGTCAGACACAGGATTGTAGCCAAGCATGGACAACCTCAAGGCTACATGTCCATCTCCACAGACCTTGATGTTCCTGCGTCCACCGTACGCAATGTTATCAGGAAGTTTAAGACCCACGGCACTGGAGCCAACCTCCCTAGACATGGCCAGAAGAGAAAACTTGATTGAAAAGCCTGGTGTTGGCTTTGCGGTTCGAATGGTGGCTTGGGATCCTGAGGTCCTGAGTTCGAGCCCGGTTTGCCACTGAATCAACACCAGGGGGTTGACTCAGCCTATCATCCTTCCAAGGTCGGCGTAATGAGCACCAGTATACTAGTAATAGGGGCACTGCATCAGCGTTGCGCCCCTAACCAATGATCGAACCAGCAGCCAAAAAGGCAGCACACGATGGGATCGTGATCGAAGATTGCAGCAAAGGATTCTTCGAATGATGGAGAAAGCACCTCAATCAACTGCCAAACAGATTCAAGTTGACCTTCAGACACAATGTGCAACCATCTGTCGCCATCTCAATGAAAGGGGTTTCTATGGTGGGAGACCCAGGACGACCCCACTACTGAGAAAGATGTATAAGAAAGCCTGATTGGAGTTTGCCAAAACACACCTGAACAAACCAACATCCTTCTGGGAGAATGTCCTGTGGACCGATGCCACCAAATTATAGATTTTGGGGAAAGCACATCATTTCTATGTTTATAGAAAACAAAATGGAGCCTTCAAAGAAAAGAACACCTTCCCTACAATCAAACATGGAGGAGGTTCAGTGATGTTTTGGGGTTGTTGTGCTGCCTCTGGAACCGTGTGCCTTGAATGTGTGCATGGCATCATGAAATCAGGAGATTACCAAGGAGGCATTTTGGAACACAATGTTCAACCCAGTGTCAGAAAGCTGGGTCTCCGTGGAAGGTCATGGGTCTTGCAGCAGGACAATGACCCCAAACACACTTCATAAAGCACTCAGGAATGGTTCAAGACAAAACACTGGACTGTTCTGAAGTGGCCAGCAATGAGTCCAGATCTAAATCCCATTGAACTCCTGTGGGGAGATCTGAAAACAGCAGTTGGGAGAAGGCATCCTTCAAATCTGGGAGAACTGGAGCAGTTTGCACAAGAAGAGTGGGCCAGACTACCAGTGGAGAGGTGTAGGAAGCTCATTCATGGCTATAGGAAGTGCTTGACTGCAGTTATTTGTGTCCAAAGGCTGTGATACCAAATATCAAGCCGAGGGTGTCAATTAATTTTGTCTAGAAGTGTGGAGACAAAATACTTTTGTCAATTTCAACTTATTTTTAGAGAAAATTGTGAGTTATTTGAAAAAGTGCAAGGGTGACAATATTTTTGGCCACGACTATACGTGTCCATCCATCTATTTGGGACCACACTGTGTACAGAGTGTAGGTGCTGCCTAAGCAGACTCCTTGGTGATTGGACACAATCCTGGACGGGTCACCACTCCGACACAGGATACAAGCATGCTGGTACTCATTTTTCCGACCTCAGAAGGATGACAGGCAGAGTCAACCCCACCTGGTATTAATTCAACAGCTGAGTGGGACTTGAACTCAGGATCCTCAGATCTCAAGCCCACCATCCCAACCATGATGTACATGTATATGAATGTGAAAATGCTTTAGCTGCCCAGCATCACAAGAAGGAAATGCCAAACTGCACCGCTTCCTTCCGACATGCATGTGATTTTATTTTACCCTTGCCAGAGGAGAGAGTATTGCATTTGGGTCCGTTTGTCTGTCTGTTTGTCCGTTTGTCTGTTTGTTCGTTTGCCCACATAGAACTTTAATGTTTTTCTCCGCAACCGCTTGTCGGATTGAGACGAAATTTTCACCAAAGAAGCGACTACTCATGTGGAATGTTTTAATGATAATTATGATGTCATAGGTGACGTGGTGTGGTGGACGTGTTCGAAAAATGAAAGAACTAACCCTAACAGCTCATGTGGAATAACTGATTTTTATGACATCATAGGTGCCTTTCGTTATGGCATCATAATTGCATGTGTAGAACACGACATCCGATCAGTATGAAAAATTTTGAAGGGCATTGGGGATAAAATTGGTCCACACAAAAAAAAATTGATTGCGTCATCGGTCACATGATTCGGCAGCAATATTGTTTAAAAAAAAAAACAAAAAAACCCTTCAACCATCTCTGAAATGGCTAAACAGATCAAGGTGAAACTTTGCAAGTATGACCGCCTATCCCTGAGGAACAAAATGTTCATGCAAAAGACCTCATAGGTCACATAGTTTGGCAGCCATATTAGATTTACCATAAAATCCACAAAAATCTTCTTCTCCAGAACGTCTGGACAGATCGAGGGGAAACTTTACACAAATGTCCCAAAGCCTTGAGGATACCAGGGTATTCACAAATAATTGATAGGTCACATGGTCTGGCAGCCATATTGGATTGAGTGAAAATCTATTTTTAATTTTTTTTTTCCTCTCGAACTGCTTCATCGATCGACATGAAACTTCACAATTATGATATGGTGGTGATGGGGAATATATGTTTCAAATTTTAACCTGATTGGATGTACGGTGTGGCAGCCAGGATTATTTAATTTTTTGAATCTGGGTTCTTTTTGATTTCTTTTGTTTGTTTGTTTTGAATAAGGCTCACTTGGCTGCACCTGGATGGGTTTGCGGGTAGAGGAGTAGCAGCTGAAATGTGAATCGCATCCAAGTTCCTACTGATGACTTCATTTTTGCTTTTTGTTTGTTAATTATGTAACACACCAGTACACAAACACCACACAAAATACACTGCACAAAACTACACAAACACCACACAAAACAAGTCCTTGCATGGGTTAGCAATCTCTGATTGCTCTTTTTTTGTTAATTTCGTGTTCTTTTTTCATTGTTATAATCTCCCACATGTTTGTCATATAACCACCCAAGGGAAAAGGGTGGGAGAGGGGATGGAGAGGAGAGGGGTGGGAGAGGGGTGGGAGAGGGAGAGGAGTGGGAGAGGGAGGGGTGGGAGAGAGAGGGGTGGGAGAGAGAGAGAGAGGGGTGGGAGAGAGAGAGAGGGGTGGGAGAGAGAGAGAGAGGAGTGAGAGGGAGTGGGATGGGAGTGGGGGTGGGAGTGTGGTGGGAGAGGAAGAGGGCTGAGAGAGGGAGAGGGGTGGGATAAGGCTGAGAGAGGGAGAGGGCTGGGAGAGGGCGAGGGGTGGGAGAGGGCTGAGAGAGGGGAGGGGTGGAAGTGGGTGGGAGAGGGAGAGGGGAGAGTGAGGGAGGGGGATGGGAGTGGGGTGGGGTGGGGGTGGGAGAGGAAGAGGGCTGAGAGAGGGCTGAGAGAGGGAGAGGGCTGGGAGAGGGCTGAGAGAGGGGGATGGGTGGGAGTGGGTGGGAGAGGGAGAGGGGAGAGTGAGGGAGGGGGGAGGGTAGAGAGGGGATTCTGGCAGGGTGACGTCCAGTTTCATGCCCATCCAAGAGTTGGCACACACATTGATGAATCACCCTGACTGTGAAACACTGCGATGACAGTTTTTAGGTGGGTTTGGATTCAAACCCAGGCTCGACAGCTTAAAGTGAGCATGCGTATCTCTCGGCTATCCTGCCATGAGGTACGATTCATTGCTTTGTAACAACTGAAAACATTTTTTACTCATTGTAATCATCAATTTTATTTGGCCTTCCCAACTCTGGAGATGTTCCCATGGAGAGCCATGCTGCAGTATCACCATGGAAGCTTGTAAAAGGAGAGAATCTTGAAGAGCAATCCAAGCAAGTACTCCAACTAAATGGCTGAATAAACTTTTAAAAACAAAACCTTGAAATTTTTGTGTGTATCTATCTTTGTCGAAGTTACGAGTCGTATAATGAAAGAAGATCGTTAAAAAAAACACTGGAGAAACGTAAAAATAAAATGTCACATTTTCAGCGAGCGATACACTGCCCAAAGGACAGCACGCACAACACGAGGCCAAACATAGGCGAGTAGGGCTTGAACTTTGGTCATGTCGATCGATACATTCAGTGACAGTACAAATACTTTTGCCATGTATTGCCATGGTTTGCAAACAAACAACCAAGCTCGCCAAGTGGCTTAAGCACCCAAGCAAGCACTCCAACAAAACGCTTGATAATTAATGAACAGTAGGCTGAGCAAGCGATTAGTGATCACCGATGGGTCATACAAACACCATGCACCCGGAGATGCCCGGAATGTCAAGTGGTGTCCGAATTGGACAAATGAACCTTTTTGTTTTTTTAGCAGTCCGAACAACTGCTGATGTTAATTAAGAAGTTTTTAAATTATAAAATTTGGCTTAGATTGAAATTATAGAGGTTAGGTATGGCATGTGTGGGAAATGAAATAAAGCCACAAACGCTGGAATCTCCACTCAGCCTGTTCGCAAACTCATCAGCTACCCTCTCATCCTTGAGATTGCCAACATCCAGCCTCGGCTGCGATGGTACCATTCTCCTGGATTTAAGGTGCAACAACTACAACAAGCCGGTGGTCAGCATTGAGGAATTGAGCACTCAGGTCGACCCTGCAGGTCTGGTTCATCCTCCAGTGACCATCAACGAGCACATGGTCAATGTCCTTTGCTGCACCCCCAAAGTTGGAATAACAAGTCCAGCGATGAGCCTGTGGGTGCTGAAATCATGAACCAGTCACACTAAGTCCATGACATCTTGCAAAGTCAAGGAACTTAGTGCTATTCTGGTTCACAGTTCCAGACCCATGGGGACCAACACACACCTCATAACCATCCCCATCTGTTCCAATCAATTCATTGATATCCCCCAAGGCTGGAAGTGTATCTCGCCTCGAGCACTGATCAACCACAGACTCGAGCATGGCACAGATTGCGTCCATCATGGTGAGATCACTCGTCTCAGTTGGAGCATACACAGAGACCAGGGAAACGACACCCAAGGAGTGATGAATCCTTCGTCACATAATACGCTCGTTGACCAGTGTTACCTCAATTATCATTGGAGTCAGCATATTGGACACAGCAACAGCAACTCCTTGGGCATGGTAACCATCAGAGCGACCAGACGAATAGTAGGTGTAACTACCCACAATGATCTCACTGCAACCCGGTCTCTGAACCTCAGAGAGTGCTGCAATACCGATGTCCAAACGTTTGAGCTCAGATGATAACAGCGACAGGTGATCATCCTCTCTTAGGGATAGGACGTTCCAGGCACCCACCCAAAGGGGCCGCCTTAGGTTAACCCAAGGAGACCGCTGTCTGGTGGATGACACGTCAGTACCACTCCGACACACACAACCGCAATCTGACCCTGGAAGGTTACTGACCCTGACCCTGAATCTGAAGAATCTGACCCTGACCCCGTGGTTTCCCTCCTATCATCAAAGATTGGGGGTCCTTAAGGCTTTGCCCCAATCCCATCATCCTGTGAGCTGCCCTGCGAAGGGAAGCTGCACAGGAGATACAAACATGGAGTGAGTTTTCAGATTTGTTTTTGCTTTTGGTATGTTTTGCGGGATGAAGTGTTTTACGGTGGCTGGAGAGTAAATCCTGCCACAAACCTCATGATAAAAAGTTGTTGCAGGAGGATGTCTGCAGACACAGTTGGGCTTGATATATCAATGGCCGTTGGCTCACAAAGAGCTCCTCCGACTTTGACTGGTTTTGTTTTTAATACTGCTGGGTGTCCATATCATACACCCTCCTCACCAAGAAACCTCGTGGGGGAGACTGTTTCATCGCCGACAACCCGACATCCCGACCAGAGTGCATACCTCCGCCCCGTAATGCTTGATCCACGAGAACATATCTGGCCCATTACGTTTTTGAGGTATCGTACTATAGATCATTTTTGAGCCCCATCTCTCAATGGTGAAGAATCACTTAAAAAATTCTAGTAGTCGGATCTGGATCCGGATCTTCACCAAAATGTAATCATTTCGTCCTTGTCACACACCGATCCTGTCCACAACTTTTTGAGATATCTTGTGCACAAACAGACAAACATACAAGCCGGTAGGCGGACATGGGTAGTCGACTACCCAATAAAACCTGACGCAATGGGCTCGTTCAATGGGGAATGACCTGAGGATTAAGCACAAGAAAATTCATGATTCTAGCTTCAAGGGTTAATGCTGCAGATTGTTTTTTCGTTAAAATACCCCCACATTTAGAGGTTTTTCGGCCGTTGCTAGGCAACGGAGGGTCCATAGCAACGGTTATTCCTCACACATAACTAGGACATACCATGAACCTACCATACCAGTTTCATGTATATCTGACTCATAGTCTCTGAGATATAACGAACTTCGTTTTTTTATTGTTTTCGACCAGGGTTCATTCAAAGTCTATCTTCTCCAACAGTTTTCATAGGATCCGGCTGGAAATTTTTGACAATATGGCTGAATGTATTGCCCACAGTCGCTCGTGGCCCGATTTTTGATTTTCGAAAAAATAATTTTTTTTTATGATTTTTCTAAAATTTCAAAGTCCCGTTGCTAGGCAACGGTGGTGTCTATAGCAACGGTTCTCATTTGCACATAACTAGGTCATGGTATGTACCTACCAACCAAGTTTCATCGAAATCACCATTGTATTAACTGAAATCGCCATTTTAAATACTGATAATAAGGGTAGAACAAATCTCAATTTTTTTTTCTTTTTTTCGACTAGATCGACTACCCAACAAAGAGAAAGGGGTGAAAAAACATACCCTCCTTCACCTTCAGCGGCGGAGTTAAAAATGTTATCCTTTATGAACACAAACACACAATATATCCATCCATCCATCAGGACCATACTCTGTTCAGAGCATTGGTGCTGCCTCAGCAGTCTCCTTGCCTGTTGGACACAATCCGATACAGGTCACCACTCCAACACAGGATACCAGCAAGCTGGTACTCATTTTGCCAACCTCAGAAGGATGACAGGCAGAGTCAACCCCACATGGTATTAATTCAGCAGCCAAGTGGGATTTGAACGCAGGATTCTCAGATCCCAAGCCCACCACCCTAACCATTAAGCCAACACCAGGTATACACACACCATATATATGCAGTATATTAGTGCTTGGCCGATATCAGCAATTTTTCACTAATTGGCAGATTGGAGTTGGTGTTCTTACTGACTGCATTACGTTCTGTATACAACTCAAAAACCTTGAGTAGCTTTCGCCCTTGTTTTAGGGGTATTTCAAAAAACAAATTGTAAAAACAACATTGCATTTATAATTGACGTTTCAAGTAGATGTGCATCAACATTAATCTTTCTAAACAGCTTCCATTTGTCATGTGATAGGTTGAAAAAAGTTGGTTTGGTAATTTAGAAAACACATTGATTGAGCAAACAGCTCGGAAATCGGGTGTTATGAAATATATTTTGCTTTGAAACTCACAAAGAGAAATCATATAACCTTTTGAAAGCACACCCAGTTCATATAAAATAACCAATTGCTTTAGAAACAGTTATGAAGATAAAGGAAAACGTGATCGCTTTGTTCGCTGCTGAGGTTAAAAGTTAAAACCTCCACCACCCATTATCATCATAAGATAGTGGATGAAAATTTGCCACCACCGTGCCCATAACCAGGCATACATGCATGCACACTCACACACCCGCGGAGAGTCCCTTTACAGTCCAAATATACCCATATGTACCTCTACCTTGTAACAACTGCCGACTGTGCATCTCGATCGGGACACGAACTGTACCACTTTCGACTGGAGTGCACTCAGCAGACATGGCTTCAGCACTCGAGCAAGCACTCCAATTCAATGGTTGATAAGGAATGGCTGGCTTGACAAGTGATAACAAGCTGATTGGTAATGGCACATACCCGCAAAAATCTAAACATCGCTGATTTCTTCACATTTTCATGTTTCACTCCAGATTTCGAGTTATTTAGTCCACCTGATCCGATCCTCCAAACTCAAATGATATTTCGATGATATACTTCAATTAGCCTGTGATAGTAGATAGTGGAAAATCGCATCGTATAATGCATGAAATTGCTCCAAGCTCCTGATTTGTAAACTGTAGCACTTACAAAAGTGATGTACAGGGTGGGGCATTTATATCAACAGTTTTATTATCCTTATAACTTTTTGTTTCTACACCAAAGAAAATAACATTTCTATACAACATAGTCACATACTGCAACTTTTTGAAATAAATTTTGATTCTTTATTTCTTAAAAATTACATCAGACAAATGGGCCCCTTTCAAATTCGTCCATTCATGACAGCGGATTATCATATTGTTCATCACCACAAGCAATGTCTCTTGATCAATAGAGCGGATGGTTGCAGTGATGTTTGCCTTCAATTCATCGATCGATGTTGGATGTTACTTATAAACTTTGCCCTTCAGAAATCCCCAAAGGAAGAAACCTGGTGGAGTTAAATCTGCCAAATCAAAGTGTGCCTCATCTGTCATGATGACCTTTCATGTGAAATTGGCATGCTCATTGCATTTAAAAAATAAAAAATAATGCTCATTGCATTTAAAGTGCTTCATCATTAAAAACTTTCAAGTATTATCTGTAAAACAAGGAAAACAATAATTAGTGATGCCAAGAATGCTTCCGGCTAGAAAGATTGCAAATGTGTCAGATATAAATGCCCCACCATGTATATAGTGATTCGGAGGTAGGAAGATCAGGCATTCGAAGATATGAGTGAGGAAAGTGCAAAAATAAAACTTTGAGCACTTTGTTGCTGATAAACCTTTGCAGCCTGTTCCATCTCAAGGCACTGTTGAACAGGCCAAAAAAATGGCGAATGAACAACCCAGCAAGGTCACTGAGGATGTCCCTTAAGACTCCATCGAGAGTGAGGTGTCCGAGGATGAGCCTGGTAAAATATGTAATTAAATAACGTCGTTAATTATCTTCAAAAGGGATGTTTTAATTAACTCAAACATCCAATTTTCACTCATGCACTTTCATGGACTTCCCTTAGTGTGCATGCAAAGTTTCAGGCTGATAGGTTTCATGGTTTTGGAGTTATGGGACACACACACACACACACACACACACACACACACACACACACACACACACACACACACACACACACACACACACACACACACACACACACACACACACACACACACACACTGACACTTATTATTATAGATATTATAAAGCAGGAGTGTCTGTCCATCCATCTCTCCCTGAACTACTCCCTCAGCTTTGGAGTTTGCCCCATCAAACATTCTGTGGAACATTTATGGGTCCCAGCGGATGTCCGAAGGTGGGTGGGAGGTTTCATAAACACCTCACTCCAATTATGATTTTAATTTTCGATCCACATGAAGTGTTTTGAATACACCCTTTGTCACCAGCAGATCTGTCTGCAATGGATGTGAAATGAGAATGGCGTCTGTATTAGTTTACCTCATGAGTGTTTGAATAAAGAGTCCACATTCGTTTACATCACAGTGTTTGTTTCAAGAGTCTATATTAGTTTACATCACGAGTGTTTGTATGAAGTCTACATTCGTATTACATCACAAGTGTTTGTATAAAGTGTCTATATTAGTTCACCTCACGAGTGTTTGTATAAAGAGTCCACATTAGTTTACATCACAAGTGTTTGTTTAAAGAGTCTAGATTAGTTTACATGACAAGTATTTGTATGAAAAGTCTACATTAGTTTACATCACGAGTGTTTGTATAAAGAGTCTATATTAGTTTACATCATGAGTGTTTGTATAAAGTGTCGATATTAGTTCACCTCACGAGTGTTTGTATAAAGAGTCCACATTAGTTTACATCACAATTGTTTGTTTAAAGAGTCTATATTAGTTTACATCACGAGTATTTGTATGAAAAGTCTACATTAGTTTACATCACCAGTGTTTGTATAAAGTGTCTATATTAGTTTACCTCACGAGTGTTTGTATAAAGAGTCCACATTAGTTCACATCACAAGTGTTTGTTTAAAAAGTCTATATTAGTTTACATCACGAGTATTTGTATGAAAAGTCCACATTAGTTTACATCACAAGTGTTTGTTTAAAGAGTCTATATTAGTTTACATCACAAGTGTTTGTATAAAGTGTCTATGTTAGTTTACATCACAAGTGTTTGTATAAAGTGTCTATATTAGTTCACCTCATGAGTGTTTGCATAAAGAGTCCACAATATTTACATCATGAGTGTTTGTATGAAAAGTCTACAATAGTTTACATCACGAGTGTTTGTAAGAAGTGTCTGTTAGTTTACCTCACGAGTATTTGTATATAGAGTCCACATTAGCTTACATCACGAGTGTTTGCATAACGTATAAATTAGTTTACCTCATGAGTGTTTGTATGGAGACTCTATATTAGTTTACATCATGAGTGTTTCTATGAAGAGTCTATATTAGTTTACATCATGAGTATTTGTGTAAAGTCTATATTAGTTTACATCACAAGTGTTTGTTTAAAGAGTCTATATTAGTTTACATCACGAATGTTTATGTGAAGAGTCTATATTAGTTTACATCATGAGTATTTGTAGAAAGAGTCTATATGAATTTACATCACAAGTGTTTGTTTAAAGAGTCTATATTAGTTTACCTCACGAGTATTTGTATAAAGTCTACATTAGTTTACCTCACGAGTATTTGTATAAAGTCGACATTAGTTTACCTCATGAGTATGTGTATAAAGTGTCTATATTAGTTTACATCACAAGTGTTTGTATAATGTGTCTATATTCGTTTACATCACAAGAGTTTGTATAATGTGTCGATATTAGTTGACCTCACGAGTGTTTGTATGAAGTGTCTATATTAATTTACCTCATGAGTATTTGCATAAAGTGTCTATATTAGTTTACATCACAAGTATTTGTTTAAAGAGTGTATATTAGTTTGCATCATGAGTGTTTGTCTGAAGAGTCTATATTAGTTTACCTCACGAGTGTTTGTATAAAGAGTCTATATTAGTTTACCTCACGAGTATTTTATAAAGAGTGTATATTAGTTTACATCACGAGTGTTTATATGTGTGTATTAGTTTACAGCATGAGTGTTTGGATGAATAGTCGATATTAGTTTACATCACGAGTGTTTCTATGAAGAGTGTATATTAGTTTACATCATGAGTGTTTGTATGAAGTCTACATTAGTTTACCTCACGAGTATTTTTATAAAGTCTATATTAGTTTACATCATGAGTGTTTTCTGATGTGTATATTAGTTAACCTCACGAGTGTTTGTATAAAGTCTATATTAGTTTACATCACGAGTGTTTATATGAAGTGTATATTAGTTTACATCACGAGTGTTTATTTGATGTGTTTTTTTAAGTTTACATCATGAGTGTTTGTATGAAGAGTTGATATTAGTTTACCTCACGAGTATTTGTATAAAGTCTATATTAATTTACATCACTCGTGTTTATATGAAGTGTATATTAGTTTACCTCACGAGTATTTATATGAAGTGTATATTAGTTTACATCACGAGTGTTTATATGATGTGTATATTCGTTTACATCATGAGTGTTTATATGAAGAGTCTCTCTTAGTTTACCTCACGAGTGTTTGGATAAAGAGTCTGTATTAGTTTACATCACGAGTATTTGTATAAAGAGTCTATATTAGTTTACATCACGAGTGTTTGTATAAAGAGTCTATATTAGTTTACATCACGAGTGTTTGTATAAAGTCTATATTAGTTTACATCACGAGTATTTGTATAAAGTGTCTATATTGGTTTACCTCACGAGTATTTGTATAAAGTACACATTAGTTTTCCTCACGAGTATTTGTATAAAGTCGACATTAGTTTACATCACGAGTGTTTATATGAAGAGTCTATATTAGTTTACATCACGAGTATTTGTATAAAGTCGACATTAATTTACATCACGAGTGTTTATATGAAGAGTCTATATTAGTTTACATCACGAGTGTTTGTATAAAGAGTCTATATTAGTTTACATCACGAGTGTTTGCATAAAGAGTCTATATTAGTTTACATCACGAGTGTTTGTATATAAAGTCTATATTAGTTTACATCACGAGTGTTTGTATGAAGAGTCTATATTAGTTTACATCACGAGTATTTGTATAAAGTGTCTATATTAGTTTACCTCACGAGTATTTGTATAAAGTCGACATTAGTTTACATCACGAGTGTTAATATGAAGAGTCTATATTAGTTTACATCACGAGTATTTATATAAAGTGTCTATATTAGTTTACATCACGAGTATTTATATAAAGAGTCTCTATTAATTTACATCACGAGTGTTTGTATAAAGTCTATAATCGTTTACCTCACTTGTTTAAAAGTTGAAGTTTGTAAAACCGGAAGTTGCGTCACATCCACTGATTGCATGCAACAAGGGTAATGCCTTGCGTTTCAAAGCACCAAGGTTTCTTGCAATGTGATGCCCAGGGAAACACTTGGACTGCTTTCAAGAGCCATATGCAACAAACAATTATTTGAGGTCGTCAATGTGAAAATAGAAGGCAACTGCTAATACTACCACAACTGTGTGTACAGTGCTTATTACACCGTGCTGTTATCCTCGTTCACACAGTGAGGAGGGTACAATATCACACGGGTGTCAGCTTCATCTTGTGTGCAAGGACAGATCGAGGGGTCTTCATCCTGGACACGGGAGGACAAGACCGTTTCGCCGTGTGTGTTGTACAGCTGCTTCCCTTCACAATGCAGGGGGATTCTATGACTTGATCGGTGGAAAAACGAAACAACTGTGTCTTGTTCTCATCAACTCGAAGGAAACTGTGCCGGTTCACAGGCATGGGTGTGTTGGCAGTCACCTTTCATCTCTTCCCTTTGCCTCTTCTTTCTCTTGTACCTTTTTTTCACCTGTCTTTTCATGGGCTCGTGGGCATCCCGGTGAATCTTTTCAAATGTCTTCAGATTTTGTTCACCAGTTTTGTGTATTGTAGACTTTATTGGATCTACCATGTTTTCATCTGTCGTACTCTGACAAAGAACACATGTTCCAGTCCAATGATGGTGGTGGTGTTTCTCTTGCACTTGTCTGTCCACTTGGTCCTTCGTCAAATAGTTTCACCTTGTATGACATGAGAGCTAGCAGGCAGGTAGACCGATTGCTTTCGTACAAATGAAATGACCATTCTTTTGTTTTGTTTTGAATTTAAAAAAGAAAAGAAAACAAAAACATACTATAAAGTCCAAAGTAGTAAAAGGCATTTCTACACAAATAGGATGACGCGTCTGTGAATGTTCATGATGATCCATCAAATGGGTTTAGGAGTTATGGGCTGGAAACGAAAATGTTCACACCCAGATGGACAGACACGAAGCATCAGACGGACTGAAAACAGACCAGCAGGTTGTTTCCTGATCTTATAATGAAGAGAAAGGTTCAATGTACATACGTGCCAAAGGGCATATTTGAACTCGAAAGTGCACGTTTTTCCCCCCAAAATGTAGAATCCCAGCCCCAGAATCCCGAAGATTGAAAATCAACACGTGAAGTAAACTGAGAATAAAATTCTTACTTTATCATTCAACTATCTTTTACGAATACGGGACTTTCCAAATGACGTATGAATGCTAACGAGGCCTGTCACGCACGTACTGGTGTGTGTGTGTGTGTGTGTGTGTGTGTGTGTGTGTGTGTGTGTGTGTGTGTGTGTGTGTGTGTGTGTGTGTGTGTGTGTGTGTGTGTGTGTGTGTGTTTACACCAACACAATTCTGCTCGCCGGACACTTTTAACCTGCCATTACTGGGGTGAAATGTGTCATTAAAATCGTCTCTTTTTAAACACAGTTTTCAGCATTTGAATGAAAGAGTGGAAATTTCAAAATGGTTAACCGTAACTGTTCTGTTCCTGGATGCAAATTTGACTCGTGGAAATATTGTTACGAGTCTGGAACCCATCGCACACAACAGCCAGAGTCCTTATAGATCAGTTATATCGGTAAGTATGTGTTTCTAGTTAGGGTCCCGTCCCTTGTGTAATGGGTAATTAAGTGTACGTGCGCTGCGAAGTTGTTTTAGAGTCAGGTCTTTAAATCCTTAGATCCGACAAACCAACCACTCTGCCATTCCCATTCACGACTCCTCCACTGAACTAGCGCTTTACCAGGCTCCCCTTGCTGTTCAGTTGGAGTTTTCACAGTGCGTCAACACACCTGATCCCTGTCCAATCAGGAGCGAACAGCACGTCAATACACCTGATCCCTGTCCAACAAGTGTGCGCAGAGCGTCCGACACCAAGGCTCCGCCCCGCTCAGGGAGCGGATAAAAAGATCAGGCTCCCTTTGGGGGTTTCATGTTGGTGTTGGTGTTCATGTTCGTGTTGGCATCGGAGCCTGGTTGTGTGTCGGAGCCTGAGGAGAATCACTTGCTTCGCCTGCCTCGTCACCTCCTCGCTTGTTTTTGCAGTCCTGATCGTGCTGGCATCTGCTGCTCCACTCCTGGTGCCTTCGTCATTAACGCCACGTGAAAGCTGCGGGTTTGAATCCCGCCACTGAGCCAGATCGTCGAAGACCCCACGAGACTGACAGGCCCAAGCACAGGCTCTGGCCTCCAGCTCACCTTTCCTCGAGCTGGAAGCCTTCAATAAAGACCCGACGGGGTCCGTTTCTTTTGGGTGTGTGTCTGTGTGTGGGCCCCGTCTCTTAAGTAGAATTGTTAAGTGCTTTTGCTCACTGTGTATTGCCTGCCTGATATTCGGATAACTCTGCCCTTACGTGCTTCCCGCCCTGATTATTATTGTAATAAATTTCCTTATTGTTGAATGTCCCAGCTCGTTCCCTGTCATTTCCTTTATTGGCTTAGCACAGTGCGTGTTGAGAAATAGCGAGGCAGTAAATTGTTAATTTGGACCGACGGGCCTTGGTAACCATCCGCTCGGGTTACACACGGTTCAAGCACGGTAACGGCTCGTCCCGCTGGAGTTCTGTTGAGGGAGTGAATTCCCCGGTAGCTTTGCCGTGTGGGTAATTCGGTATATTGAAGTTGGAAATTAACCCTATCCCACGCGGTCGAATTAATGGCGATTCATGGTCCTGTAAGGGACCCGTGCCTTCCGGACTTATCTGAGGGTCACGACCTAAATTCCGGTGTGTTCGGTGGAGCCGACTCAACTGCTCCCTCAAGCGGTTGTGCTCGCCACCGATACCCGGCCCGCAACAATATACTGATGCGGGCCGGGGGTCTGGTGGCGAGAATGACCACAAGGTGGGGGAGGTTCGTCGTCTCCCACCAGACTCTCCGGAATTGTAGGCCATCGCTCGGATAACTCCGCGAGCCGGCGGGTCATTTAACCGACTGTGGAACGCCAATATCTCAACCACGTGGTGTTGGGTTATTTTGTCTCGATCCAATGTACCTAAGTAACCACGCGGTCTTGGCTACCGGGGATCCATGCCCTCGGAACACCTGGCCGAACCGGATTCACTCCACCGGCAGCGGTAAAATTACACCTACCGATTAACACTCTGCCACTACCTTTCCTTAACACTACCTTTCCGGCTTGGATGCAGTCGAGCGGGCCTGCCCAGGACATCCCGGCTACAATTGTCCAATTGCCGGGGATAAAACCTCACCTAAACTCAGATCCAAACCATGCAGGTCCAATTCAAGAAAGGACGGAAACGAACTCGGGACATTTCTACAATTATTTATTTACAATAAAAACACACAGCGAAGACTTAATGTGGATATGCAAGTAATATTTACAATGACCAAAACAAACACTTCAACAGTTTCTACTTATAAGACAGGCCCACACGCAGACACACACACAAATGAAAACAAGTGGTGCCAGGCACAACAAATCCTGCCCATTTAAGGCATAAAGTTATTTTGGGGATCAAATTTAAATTTGATACATCCTTAACCTAAATGTTGATTATAAGGAAAAGAATAAGGAATATTTTAGTCTTAGTTTGAAGTCAATTAAACCATTTTTGACGAAGTTATGACCGTAAAATGATTTTGACCTTCCAAGGCCACGTAAGGTCAAAGGTCATGGTGTCAAATGAAAGCCAATAAAGGACTTGATATATGTCTTCCATAGTAAACACACATATTCCTAACCTTCTTTGATTTATAATGGAAATTTGTAATTTTGACCGATGACCATGACACCCAAAACTTCGGACCCTACCGATCTTCACAAATATGCATTTTTCACTATAGGAATGAGTAGGATTATAAGTGACAAATAGAATAAGGTTCACTATAAGCTTAGGTTGAAGTAAAGCAGATCATTTTTGACGGAGTTAAGAGCGAAAAACGATTTTTTAAATCTTTTCGGGACCTTGACCTTTGATCCAATTGGACCCAAAAGTTAATGGGATCGTCCAAGGTTCATTGCCCACCTGTGGATTAAATTTGATAGTGTTTGCTAAAGCCGTTTTGCCATAAAGTTGCTAACAGACAGACAGACAAACAAACAAGCCGGTAGGCGGACATGGGTAGTCGACTACCCAATAGAACCTGACGTGATGGGCCCGTTCGATGGGGAATGACCTGAGGATTAAGCACAAGAAAATTCATGATTCTAGCTTCAAGGGTTAATGCTGCACATTGTTTTTTCGTTAAAATACCCCACATTTAGAGGTTTTTCGGCCGTTGATAGGCAACGGAGGGGTCCACAGCAACGGTTCTTTCTCACACATAACTAGGACATACCATGAACCTACCATACCAGTTTCATGTATATCTGACTCATAGTCTCTGAGATATAACGAACTTCGTTTTTTTTATTGTTTTCGACCAGGGTTCATTCAAAGTCTATCTTCTCTGACAGTTTTCATAGGATCCGGCTGGAAATTTTTGACAATATGGCTGAATGTACTGCCCACAGTCGCTCGTGGCCCGATTTTTGATTTTCGAAAAAATAAATTTTTTATGATTTGTCTAAAATTTCAAAGTCCCGTTGCGAGGCAACAGTGGTGTCCATAGCTACAGTTCTCATTTTCACACAACTAGGTCATGGTATGAACCTACCAACCAAGTTTCATCGAAATCTCCATTGTATTAACTGAAATCGCCATTTTAAATACTGATAATAAGGGGAGAGCAAATCTCAAAAAAAATTTTTTTGAAAAAAATGTATTTTTTCGACAAGATCGACGACCCAACAGACAGACGAACAAACCGGACGATTACAACATCCCGCTCCCTCCCTCCGGGGGTGGGATAATAAACCCAGAGTTCTTTATTGGACCTTCGCAGCTGAGGAGAGAGACGAGCTGGGGGTCAGAGTCCAGCTGGGTACCTGACTGTCGGAGGAAGGGGGTGCTTCATGGTGCGGCACCTGATAATGGTCGTTGGTTTGGTCCCCAGTCGCACGTGTGGGACTCGTGGTTCGTGGCGGAGCTCGGGTGGTGAATAGCGGGGTCCACTGAGGGGGGTCAGGGTCGCTCTTTCCTTTCCTTGTAGAGGGCCAGCAGGGACATGTTCGCCACCTTCACGACCTTCTGCTCAACCCTCCGCTTCAAAAGAAATGCACGCTCGACAACAACCCTCAGAGCCCTATCCAAAACCTTGTCAGAAACCCATGGAGAACTTCCTCCAAGACCCTTCTTCCTCACTCGACTCTCAACCACCACAAACCTGTCAAAAACCTCAGAACAACCTTCGTAATAACCGCCTGCCTCAGAGAGTGCTCGGGAATTTATGGACCTCCCTCAACGGGGCGGGGCTCGCTCCAACAGACGTCACTCCCCGCCCTGATTGGACAGGCTCCTATGGGTTCGCCCTTTCTGGGCGGGGTTTCGGCCCCTGCCGGGAAACCCCACACACTCTTCCACGCGGGTTCATACCTGTCGAGCAACAGTATCAATGTTGTAAGGGTCGTCGTGAAAGAGTTACAACGTTTGTGGAATCCGAGAAACTGGAACCGCGAGATCCCGCCTCCGCACAGGGGCAAATCCAGGAATTGGGTAAGGGGGGGGGTTCCAAATAACAGAAAATCTAAGTCATATGAACGTTATGAAAACTTTATTGCAGCTTTCAAATAAATGCACATTCACATATTCTTTGATATGCATGCATTGTGCAAAAATATATAAAAGTTAATTAACTTAATATTTAAATGCATAACTAAAAATAAAATAGTTTGAATTCAATAAACTTCAAGTTTCAATCTTAAATATCATGACTAGTGAGACCGACCTGAGTGATGGTAGTGCCTATATGACATACTAGAAGGAGTTCTGGGTGACCAGGGAACCCCTGGGTTTGTCACTGTAATGGTAAATATTTTTTTGTTGGGGGGGGTGTGGTTTCCGGGCAACCAGTAAACCCCCCTGGATTTGCCACTGCCACACGTCAGGGTGCGAGAAGGCAGCCGGTTGGCGGTGGATCGTGACGGGGGATGGGATGGTTGTTAGATGGAATAACACAACTAAAATAAATCGCAACGCACGCCTTTGATTCTCTCACTCGACAAAAGGAAGGGGATCTGACTACACACATACTTAACGACATAACTGACGTTTGGGACGTCTGTATGTTGAATGCATATGGTTTCCAGATCCGTAACAATACGAATATGAGAAATATACATGGATGAGATTAAGAGGTGTTGAGTTCATCATTTCCTGTTAATACTGTTGCGGGGCCGGAAGTCGGCCGCGAGCACGACCGCTAGATGGAGCAATAGAATCGGCTCGACCGATCACACGGAATGTATAGGTCGTCACCCTGGATAACTCCGGAGCCGACGGGTCCCTTATCGGACCGAAGTTCGCCAATATTTCAACGGCGTGAGGTAGGGTCCACTTGTCTAACTTCAATTTACCTAAGTTCTCACGCCGTCCAACTACCGGGGAAATTCACCCTCGACGATGCTCGTACGGAACGAGTCGCTAGCGTACTCGAACCATGTGCGACCCGAGCGGATGGTCACCGAGCTTTCGTCGGTCAAAATGTCCCTTTTACAGCGGCAACAGCCTGGCTAATTCCCAACACGCAGCATGTCAAACCAATAAAGAAACACAAAAACGAACTGATACATTTAACACATGGGTATATTTATAATAGGTGGGGAAGGAGGGAAGCACGTAAGAAGCAGAGTTATCATGACTAATAGAAATGAAATGCAAATAATGTACAAGGCACTTCACAGTTTTACTTATAGACAGGCACACACACACACACACACACACACACACACACACACACACACACACACACACACACACACACACACACACACACACACACACACACACACACACACACACACGTGGACCCCAATGGTCTTTATTGAAGTCTTCCAACTCGAGGAAAGGGAGCTGGAGACCAGAGCCTGCACTTGGACCTGTCCACCTTGTGTGGTCTTCGACGATCCGGCTCGACGGGACTCGAACCCGCAACACGATGCCACTCCAAGCACCAGGGATGGAGGAAAAGCGTCGGACGCCAGGCACTACCAAGCCGACCAGACCAGACAAGTCGATCTCCGGCACCTCGAACCTGATCACTGCCAAGCCGACCCTGAAGCTGACGCCCAACCCTGACACTGATGTTCATACTGACCTTCGCCCCTGATGCTCACGCTCTTTCCAAGGCCCTGGTGTTTCTTATATGGCATTTCTCCTCCAGGAGGGGGTGTCCTGGGAAGGATCACTGTCTGAGACATCTCACCTCCCATTGGTCTGGGGTTTGTGAGAAAATCGATGTCTGAGACGTCTCACGCTTCCCATTGGTCCGGGGTTCGTGGGAACGTCGATGTCTGAGTCGTCTCACGCCTCCCATTGGTCGGGGAACATTCCATCTCTCCGGGACAGAGTCGGAGCTCTGGTGGCCGAGGAAACTCCGCCCACGTACGTGGTCAAACGCACGTTGCCAATGGCGTCCAAGTGAAGGCGTGTTGTTGTTGTTGTTATAAGGGGTGTAAAAATACTAGCTATTAAAATAACACAGCGCATTTACATTTATTCACCCATTAGACTAGGGGATGGATTCTAATATAACGAGAAAACACATACTTATCGAAATAGCTAAGCTATAGGAACCTGAATGTCTGTGTGCTCATGGCTTCCAGATTCGCAACAATACAACCGAGCAGTCAGAGTGAATAAAAACAACAGCACACAGACAAACACACATGGACACACACACACACACACACACACACACACACACACACACACACACACACACACACACAGACACACACACACACACACACACACACACACACACACACACACAGACACACACACACACACACACACACACACACACACACACCAGCTTATCTTTTGAGCAATAAGTGCAATGGATTGAGTACAATTTATCTTGTGACCCCTCGGGAGGTTCATCGGGAGGATGAGAAAGGTCGACCTTCCGATGATCTACGGCTGGATCGTCAACGTGTTGGAGGAGATACCGTCGGACATCATCAAGCGAGCATTTCTGAAATGCTGCATCTCAACAACATAGACGGCACAGAGGACGACATCATTTGGGAGGAGGAGGCTATAAATGACGGTGACAGCGACGGGGACTTGCTCTACCCTGATTCAGACAAGGAGTTGCGTGCCGTCTTCGACGACGAAAGCATTGATGAGGATTTCTTCGGGTTTATCTGAAAAGCTTCATCAAACCCAAACGGCCCTTTTCAGGGCCACAAATCCACAAGAAATATGTATGATACCAATACGAACCCCTTTCCTTCCTTTTTCTGGGAAGAAAAAAAAAATCTTCTTTATAATATTAAAAAATACGAAAGAAAAATAAAAGCTTCATGCTATGCTCTCCTCTCTCTTCAACTTCTTGAAAATGAGAATAAGACTGACGAAGTTAAGTGGACGTGGGAGTAAGCAAGTCGATACCTCCGTTACTTTGTTTCGTACAAAGTTAATGTACAAACGTATTTACATCCACATCAGAAAATAAAATGATCAATATATTAATTTCCTTTGAGGGTGAAAAACAGGAGTGCAGTTAATACAAGGCCGTGGTTTATACACCGGCGAATACGGAACATATTTAGAACATGCCTCACAGCTTATACAACTCCCAATTTCTCCTCCTATGCTTATTAGTAAATATCATTTTAAACTTACCCTGTACATTCCAAGCCCCAGAAATGAGCTTATCATGAGCTTAAAGAGCAACTAATCCAGATGTGGCGTCTTCCTCAGGGAAGTTCTACCTCATACATCCAGCTCCCGCGTAAATATAGCTGTCAGAATTTTGTGTATCTTCACGTCGTGAAGATGTCCTTTGCAGAAGAGTTGGTTATCGTAACTTGGTAATGATGCACAGCATTGTCTTTCCAATTTGTGGATACCCATTAAATAAATCACTAAGCCTACCGTGTTCACAGGAGGCCCTCCTTCAAGGTTCAAAGTCCATTCACTGATAACGTTCCGTCAGGGGTTTGTGTAGCACACGTCCCTCCACTCGGGCCTTGCACCGGCCCACATGGTCGTGAGTTTGCAGTATGAGCAGCTGCCCATTGCAAGCTGAGAAAGTTCTCCAAGTATTTTGGAGTGCCGAGGCACAGCCCTTTCTCTCAGGTACTTTCCAAGTTTTTTCATCTTCGTCAAGGTTTGTGAGTCATTTCAGGTAACAATCCTTATCTCTCGCACACGGTATACTTTATGATGCCCCCGATCACCGTCGTTTCTGGGGGTTTCTGCACATGCGCACCAAGCATTCTGCGATGGGTTACGTCATTTTGAAAGTCATGTATTGTTGATATAAACTTCTGGATTTCTCTGACTGTACATCTCTGAATATTGAGGCAGATATTGAATATTCATATTCTTCAGGTTTTAGGTTCTGGTTCATTTGCAATTTCTCCAATAAAATGCCACTTCACAATCCAGCTCTATACAATGATCAGAAAGAAATACAATCAGACCTCATTTCTCACGTCCTCATATTGAGCTGTTTTGGTAAATGCTCAGGGGGGAAAAAAAGAATTAAAAAAATTAATTGTTAACTGTACTGTACAAGAAATACTTTATTTATTCCCCAAAAATCCACCAACGCAAAAAGAACCAATACAAAATTACACCGCCATGTTTGTTTACATCGTGTGGGCCAATTAGAGCTCGTGACTTCCGTCCCGCACTTGTATACAAAACACTCGCTAAGCTTTGTGTTAGGGTTAGGGTTAGGGTTAGTCTCATTTCGGCAATGCTCTTCTGTTGAGTTATTTTCATGTTTAACCCTTTTAGTGAAACCCATCATGTCTGGAAAATGGTCTGCAAGTGAAAGTGCTGGTAATGCGACCAAGCCGAAGAGCAAAGCCATCAGTATGGATGTGAACATGCAAGTGATACATAGGGTAGAGGTTGGAGACCATCGGATCAATGTTGGCCGGTCGCTTGGTCTTGCCACATTGGCCATTATAACAATTTCAAGAACACCGAGAAGGCACGAAAAACCAGCGAGTATATAACATCTCTGGTGTCAAGTAAAATGACTCAGACAAGGAACATCCTGCTGGAGAAGATGGAGAGCTGCTTTAGTCTATGGTTCGAAGACCAGAAGGAATGACACATACCTTTAAGCCAGAAAATAATCAAGGAGAAAGCCATGAGTCTGTTTGACAACATAAAGGAACAACAAGGTGAGGGTTCGTCGGCAGAAAATGTATCGGCCAGTCGAGTTTGGTTCGAGAACTTTTATGCGTTGCAGCAACATCCACAGGATCCAAATCATACCTGAAAAAGAGAGAAAAGTATGTAAATGCATGACAAAATAAATAAATAAATGTCAACATTTGCCACTCATTTTGAAGTATTCCTGTAGGATAAAATTGTCAGAACCATGTTTATTTATACTTGATAAGCATGCTACACCATCAGTCTTGCTGGAAAGCACATGGTTCGACCAGCAGGCTTTGTGTACCTGCCGATGGGGGTCAAAAACAAATCAGTCATAAATGACAAACAAAAATAGGTAATGACATTCTGTAAAAACAAATTTCTTCTGAACACACAAATCTGTCAATAAGTAGTACCCTGAAGATTTTTTTAAAGAGCAATTACATTCACACAAAATGTTTGTTTTCTTTTTTTTTTTCAATTTTTTTTTTACAATTAGAATCTACAAAACATATACCTCGTGGTACATATCAGCACGTAACTCAGCTGTCACCGAATGGATAACACATCTCTCCATTATATTTTTTATCCTGAATAAAAGAGCAATATACAGTGGAAATTTCAGGTTTCTATCCCTTACCAATTATAATTTATGACTGAACAAACATGTTCAAACATCTTCAACTTTTCAAAATATGGGCATTACCAAAAAATGCGCTCCATACGTCAGTTCAGATTTTGTCTTCTGCTGTTCGTAACTGTTCGCAGGCCTAAATTTTTCTCCACTGTCTTGTTTCTGATGAAGGAAGGTTATATCTAACATTTAAAACAGAAAACGACGGAAGGTCATCTTGTCAACAGGACCCAATTTTCAGAATCGGGGGCTCAGAATATAAGAAGGATTTCAGTTATTTTTAGATTATTTGGTGCAGGTGCATCGGTGATCACCCTGACCTTCTCATTCGTTGGCTGTGTCCCATTCACAGTTAACTTGTGGCCGAGGTATGTGACTTCAGCAGCGAGAAAAACACATTTATCTCATTGTAATCGCAATCCTGCATCTTGCAACTTCTTAGAGACACTCTCAAGGTTGCGAAGATGGTCAACAATGGAATCTCCTGTTCCGAACAAATCATCAAGGTTGGCCACGACTCCTGGAATCCTTACAAGCAAATTTTCCATTGTATGATGGAACACAGATGGCCTGGTTGACACTCCAAATGGTAAGCGTGTGTACCTAAGTTTTGGGAATAGCTCATCAATGCGTGGAATTGGGTAAGTGTCTGAGTGGGCTGCCATATTGATTGTAACCTTGTTGTCTCCGCATATCCGACCCGAGCCATCTCCTTTCATAACCGGAATGATCGGAGCTGCCCAACAAGAAAAGATTACAGGTTCTATAATCCCAGCCTTCAGCAACCAATCCAACTCCTGATCTATGTTCTCCCTCAGCGAAAATAGAACCAGGTAAGTTTTCACAACCTTAGCTTTGCAAAGATTTTTCAAGTATATTGGTTCGTCGATTTTGTTATTCTGTTTGTTGGTCTGTCTTTGTCTGTTTGTCTGTCTGTTTATTTGTTTGTCAGTTACAGGTCACAATTTTAAACCGATCTTCACAAAACTTCACCACATGGTAGAGTTTGTCAAAAGGAAGAAGCCAATTATTTTTGCGGTCAAAAGGCCAAAAGGTCAAAATATGCCAAAGGTCAATAATTAAGGTGGTACTTCTAAAATTCTTAAATTTCATCCGATTGACTTGAAATTTGAAGAGGATTTATATTTCTGGTCACTAAAATCAACTTGTCAATGTTATTGGGAACTATTTTTTTTTTTTGACTTCGACATAAAACACGATCATAACACGACATATTTTTGAGGTCAACATCGGCCAAAAGGTCAACATAGGCCGAATTTCTAAGATTGACAATTTTCATCCGATTGACTTGAAATTTGAAGAGGATTTGCATATTTGGTCATTGAATTCAACCACCAACTATTTGTTTGGTCAAAATTATTTTCTGGATTTTGCAAGTGTCGTGCAACATCTTTTTGTTTGTTTGTTGCAACATCTTTCTTGTTTGTTTGATTTTGCAACATCATCATTTTGCAAAATCTTTCTTGATTTTGCAACATCTTTCTTGATTTTGCAACATCTTTCTTGTTTGTTTGTTTGTTTGTGTGTTTGATATATGAAAAGTTGTGAACAGATTCGGACGAAACTTGGTGGACAGATTGGGTGTGTGATGGGCACAAGTTGATTCGATTTTGGTGAAGATCCAAATCCGGATCTGGGCGGAGGTATGTGCTCAAGAGTGCCCTTTTACTTTTTATAATTTACTACACAGGAATAAATTCCTGTGTTGGGAATGTGTGAAAAAATTATGACTCGACACAGGACTCAAACCCAAGGACCTCATCACTTACATGACAACAGCCCACTGAGCTATTGAGTCTTTGGGATATCCTCAGAAAATTCTCACACTAACACTACAAGCTTTATAATGGCTGACATCGTATGTGCCTGCGAGGTCATGTATGTGTGTGTACATACATGAGAGATAAACCTCATACAGAAATTTATTAAACAGGAATAAATTCTTACATGGCGCAGGTGTGACGAGATGCCAACTCAACCCAAGACTCAAATCTAAAGACCTCATCGCTAACATGGCGACAGCCCACTGAGTTGAATCACTGCTGGAAACATGGCTGTGTCTCCTGTATGTTCGATCATAAACTCATGGTGTTGGCGATAACACACCTACTCTTCGTGAAGGACACCGTGGGATCTTTAACGTCCACCAACGACCACTGGCAGACCCGTCTACCGGCATAACATCCATCCAAGTAATAGCACACACATTGATGCATCGCCCTGCCTGTGAAACATCAGGATGACAGTCTATAGCTGGGCCAGGATTCTAACCCAGGAAAAACAGGATAAATATAAACACAAGTAGAGGATAAATGGGGCTTCTGAGGCAGCCATTCAAATGAATGGGGGGAAAAGGAAAAACTTTCTAACTTAAGCCCCAAAAGCCCAAATAGTCCGGCAGATATGTGAAAAAAATGTGCCTTTAGTGATACAAGCATGAAATTTGGCACACTGCTCGGGCAGTATCTTACAAAGAATTTTGGATATAGGGACATTCCAGATTCTTCCGAGAGCCAAAATGGCGGCCATTTTACAAAATAGCCGATTTAGTGTTGTACAAGGAGGATACATGTGGATACAACTATATTTAAGAAGCATACCAGTGGTTTTATTTAACTAAATATAGATTCTAGCAAATAATAAATAGCAAATAAAGGTGACAAAGCGTGAATAAACCATTTATTTGGTCATTTTTTGGTGCATTTTTGCACTTTTGGACGGTTTTCTACAACAAACTCTTCAAAAAACTGTTATCAAGCACCATGGAATGACTGTTGTTCATTTAACACTCTTGAACTCAGAGGAAGTGCTTCTGTTTGATCCTAACATCAACTTACAGAGTCAAAATTATACAGTGGAACCTCTAGATCCAGGTAACAGAGTGTACTATGATGCATGGATACATGTGTACATGTTACATAATTATCATCTGTGATCTCTCTTGTCCCAGTTCTACTCTCTTGTACACTCCCCACCACAGTGACATAGAGCTGTGCACTGGAGTGCAGCCTTGACACACTTGCACTGTCCTCTGCATCCCTTTTTTCAGCCACACCTTAGTAGTTGCCGACATGCCTCAGTTGCCTCTGGGAGGGTTGTCCAGTATATGTCCCAGCCATTATCGGTGTGAACCCACCCCCAGTCACTGGACGATGGGAGCTCTGGTGTGGACACCATCATCTGGCCCCAACAGTAGCCGGCTTGGTAGGTAGCTCTCTTGATGTGCTGTTTCAGGGCTTCACGAGTTGGTGGGAGAGCATCTATTGATCTGCCATTCTGGGTGAACAGGTGCTTGCGACACTCATTGACATGTTCCTGGCTACTGGTGCGATCATAGAGCACAACAACAAAATGCTCCAGTGCATCCATGTGGTCATCTACGGCTCAAGGAGTTGGCGTGGCAGCCAAGGCATAGAATGCTGCAGTGACATCAGTGACCTCATCACAGGCTTTCCAGGTTTCCCATGCTTTTTTCTCCCCCCTGCCTCCGAAGCTTGAAATGGTGTTGCATCCAGTGAGGGCATGGAAGAATGGCAAACCTTGACATTTGTTAGGTCCCAGTGCCACAGACATCTCGTGAGCTGCCAAGAACCTGAAGTTCTTTCCTGTGCCAAAAGCAACCCAGAGCTCATCAATGTCCAGACGTCCAGCTGCTGTCACCGCAAGGACCACGACATCAGTGTCTACTGTACGGATCGACACTTTGCTGTATCCCTGCCTCACAGCGTCTTCAGCATGGAGTAGCATTCTTGTGTCAGCCTCTTCATGGCTACAAGGGGCAAGACCAGCAACATCTCGGGCCTGCGTACAAAGCACATCTTTGTGGTGGGTGCTGATGACTTGTTTGTCTGTGTCTGTTGTTGCTACTCTGGTGGCTAGGAAGTCAAACAACTCCATCTTGTTCTCATCTGTGTGAAGAAAGGTCTGCCAGTTTCCAGGAATGGAACTAGATGGCTCGACTCGTCTCCTGATGGCTTTGCCTCGCTTCTTCCTAGTGTCTGCCTTCAAACTGTCTGTGAGGTATTCATCCCAGACAATATCCATCCTGCTCGTATGCTGCAGCTGACATGTGATGTATGGCAAGAATACTTCTGATGCATACTCGTTGAAGGTCTTTGCTGTGCCAGGTGGCAGCATACTGATGATCGCTGCACCATCAAGGATGATGACTTCAACTGCTGGACTAGCAGCAGCAGCAGCATTCTCCTGTGGAGGGACCAGATCTTCTAAGCAGCCAACCAGATCAGACTTTGTTCCAAGTCTCATCTTGCCCATGTGTGACAGTGCAGAGGGACATGCTTGGTTCTCATGTGCGAAGAACTCATCAAGATCTCATTCACGTATCTGGGACGCAATGAACAACCTGGAGAACAGGGAGCAGTCGTTCTTCAGAGATGAAACCTGCAGCTGTGCTCTTGACTTCTCTCTGACTGGAGGTCGGCTGAAGAGAGGGAGGTTGTTTCTCTTGATTGGGTCGGTGATGGGCTTTGTCTGGTTGATAAGTCTCTCATGGACATAGGAGTCATGTGGTTCTTGTCCCAGCTTCTCGATCTGGCATACAGTATTGATAACTGCTGGGTCTGCCAGGTCTCTGCTGTCTAGCACCAGGAGATCCTTGCTGTCATCACAAAATGGGTTGCCCATCTCCCCCATGACTTGAGTGAGTGAACGCACATCTCTAGCAAAGGCTACCTGTGTGTGCTTGGTCTGCTCGTGGTGTTTGTGAACAGCCTTCTTGGTCTCTGATGTGGCCTGGAACTCAGCGATCACTCTGGCCATCTCTGGACCAGACACCATCCAGCGGCGTAATGCAGCGGGATTCTCTGCCAGGCCTACAGCTCCTCCGTCACCCTTAACTAATGCGTTATTCTGCTCGTGGGCTTGGTCGATGGCCATCGCAGAAAACGCATGAGTGGTCTTCTTTACTGTGAAGTTGCTGGCAAGAAACTGCGTGTATACACTTGCATGTTTGGTCGCCAGTGTCACCATATCGCGCAGGTGAACTGGTATCCACCTGGTGTAGTTGGTATGACCCAAGGCGAAGGACCATGGGACAATCTTGCTCAGGGCATCAATGTATAGCAGGAAGTTCCCTTCACGGACCGATTTTACGTAGATTAGGACAGTGAGTTCCAACTGTAGAATGATCCACCAGAAGTGGAACTGCGGACTGGCTTGCACACGTTCAGCACACCAATCTTCTAGATCCTGTCCCTCATCTGCTCCTTGGCTGAAGGCTTTCTGTAGGAGAAGATAGGGGCTACTGGCTGTGACCTGGTGAGCTCGCCGAGTGCGTGTAACATGGGCAGCCTTCAGGAAGGAATCAGCAGTACCAGTTGTAGCAACTCCTGCCTGCACCAGAGCTCCTGTCCACCCACTGCTATCCAGAAGATCACCCAGAGTTTTCAGTGCAGCCATCTCAATGTGGAGTCCACCAAATAGGATGACGAAGTGATCTTCTCCATGTGTTTCTGGCCATCTCCACTGGATCTGTTTGGCGAGTGCGTACAGTGGCTGATCGACTGTGAGGACTGGGATCTGACCAGGGTTCAGAATCTCAACTGCTGTCTTGATGACATCCATCATTTGCAGCCACACCTTAGTAGTTGCCGACATGCCTCAGTTGCCTCAGTTGCCGACATTCCTCGTCTTGATGACGATAAAATGTTTTCAACTACGAACCCCAGCCCAGAGGAGATGCATATATACACAATGGCCAACCTGGGTGATTGTCACTCGATGTCCCCAATAGGCCACCATACATTATTTCTTTGCGCTGGACAGGACCATGCTAAACCCAAATCAATATGAACACACCATTGTAGTTTGAACATTTCTATAATGCAATCATGAAAATTAATACAGTGAGTACATCAATATCGATTTCGCAAATTTATGCATTTAATCGCGACATTGCCAGCTACCAGTATGTAATTAATAATGGAAATATTCATGGAGTCTAAGTTCCTTTCACCAAATTTGATTTTTGATCGACTTATATTTCCAGAAACAATATTCAGGTAACATTCACATGCATGATCATATTGCAGAGCTCTTGTTCCAGCCATGCATTATTGCGATGGTAAACTGTTATCTGTGTCCCTCATAGACCACCGTAGATGCATTTTTTAGTCAAATATGAAGTAGATAATGAAGCATGTGCATACTAGTTGATAATAATCATATTATACTCACTACATTGTGCTTTGCACCAAGCACATATGACTTTGCTGACCTTGTAGGCAGAATTTGTTATTCGTGGCAGCCATTTTGTAAAAAGGCCACCATTTTGACCCTAGGGGTAATCTGGAATGTCCCTATATCCAAAATGTTTCCTAAGGGTATGCTATAACTGTGTACCAAATTTCATGCTTGTATCATCAAAGGCACAAAACTACCAGAATATTTCACATATCTGCCGGAATAAAAATAGGAGACTGATTTCCTCCCCCTCCCATACAAGCAAATGTAAAATAGGAGACTGATTTTCTCCCCCTCCCAAACAAGCAAATGTAAAATTTATTTACTGATTAAAGCACTTCTTTCCTTTCATATTTCATTCCACTCAAAGAGCGAACCAATGAATATTTGTCCATGTTCTACTTCAGGGAATAAATTAATTTTCCTTTTACATTTATCACCATCGAGTATATTCACAAAGATTACTTTGGAACTTGGTTCTTGGTTTATGTGTCTTTGTTGAGCAGAGATGAAATGATAAACTTCTCTCAATGCTCTTATTTGATCACCTCCTGAGCCACATATCATTTTGAGATTGTAGTAAATTGTTTTTCCATTGTTCAATTGATATCCATCAAAGTTTTCAGTCCATTCAAGGATATTAATTTTTTTCTTTGCATCCTCCAACTTATTTGTAATATCTACTTTTACCCCGGTTATTTCTTCAATAAGACTTATTTGATATTTATCACATTCTTTATGTTTCCCATTTAAATACCAAGGTTGATTACATCTCCACTCTTTGGTTTGGTTATTGCTTGGTTCTATCATTTATAAATCAGTAAAAAGACAGTGGTAGACTGTTAAAATTCCCAACCTAATATCTTAACACTTATACTTATAACCATCAGGGAGACTATTGATTCCATTCTCTAAAATATATATTTTATCATCAAAAGCTCCTACTGCTTTCTTATTTATCTCTTCTGTATATAATTGATGTTTATAACTTCTTTTTGTATTCATTTTTCTGTACTCTTCCTTCTTTAAGGTTAAACAGTTGTAATAATGTTTAAAGTTTGTTTCCTTGATTATATTTTTCTTTATTGCATTTAGCTTCTTATCACACCTTTCAATGTTATTATTATCAATATACGTAAAAGCATAAGACTTTGTTCTCAATCCTATAAATTCACTCATGACCTTCCCACCCAATTCATCTCTCAATCTTTACCTTATGGAAAACTTAAATGGGTTAAAGAAAAACATTATGAAAAGGTTTTGCAAGACATTGTTGTCTCCTCTCAAAAATAATTGGATGAAGCTGAAGTTGGATATTATTTTGAGGTTGATTTAAAATATCCAGAAGATCTTTGTCACAAACATAAAGACCTACCTAATGCCCCTGATAAAGAGAGTCCAAGAAAAGACTGGTTAAGTGATTACCAACAGTCATTCAATATAAAAGGTAAATCTCCAGAAAAACTACTTACTACATTAAATGATAAAGAAAGTGATGTTTTGCATCAAAGGAACTTGAGACAATATTTATCTGCTGGGTTGAGAGTGAGGAAATTCATCGGATTTTGAAATTTAAACAAAGTCATTGGTTAAAGAAGTATATTGGTTTTAATACAAAAAGGAGAACAGAAGCAAAAACAGATTTTGAGAAGGACTTTTATAAATAAATGAATAATGCTGTATTTGGAAAGATTATGGAAAATGTTAGGAATCGACAAAACATAAGACTTGCTGCATCTTGGAAACAGGCTTCAAAGTTAATTAATAGACCAAGTTTTGAACGAGCAGAGGTGTTTTCAGAGAAAATTTGTGATCTTCATTTGAAAAAAGAGAGTATTGAAATGGATAAACCTATTTATAAAGGAACATCAATTCTTGACTTGTCAAAGTCATTAATGTATGACTATTACGATAATAATTTAAAATCAAAGTATAAGGATAATGTTTCATTGTTATAAATGGATACAGAAAGTTTTATATGAGAAATTAAGACAAGTGATGTATTTGAGGATCTGATTGATAATATTGATATATATATATATATATATATATATATATATATATATATATATGATACAAGTAATTATAAGTCAGGTGATGTGTTGTTTTCATCAAAGAATAAAAAGGTTATTGGTAAGTTTAAAGATGAATTGGGTGGGAAGGTCATGAGTGAATTTATAGGATTGAGATCAAAGTCTTATGCTTTTACGTATATTGATAATAATAACATTGAAAGGTGTGATAAGAAGCTTATGGGAATAAAGAAAAATATAATCAAGGAAACAATAAACTTTAAACATTATTACAACTGTTTAACCTTAAAGAAGGAATAGTACAGCAAAATGAATACAATAAGAAGTTATAAACATCAATTATATACAGAAGAGATAAATAAGAAAGCATTAGGAGCTTTTGATGATAAAATATATATTTTAGAGAATGAAATCAATAGTCTTAAGTTAGAAAGTTTTCCCTTTTCCCCCATTCATTTGAATGGCTGCCTCAGAAGCCCTATTTATCCTCTACTAACACAACCTCTAAACTATCCTACCAGCCTCTGTACTTCAAATCAATGTGTTAAAGTACAAAACTAGAGTTCATAGAACACCTTACACCATGCAGTCTTGAGAAAAAAAGGACATTGGCAGGGTCTGCCAGCGGCAAATTTGATTGGTCGAGATGACGTAAAATTCTGGACTACTTTGTCTGAGTACTGCAAAACGGAAGGGTTTTTGGAGTGATAAAAAGGTGATTTATGTTCGACAGTGTTCAAGTTTATAATTCAATTGAAATAAAATTATGATTTTGAAGGTTGTTAAAAAAAATAAAAAATTGGATGTTTACCACCATTGATGCAGCATCTTTTACACCACCTTATTTAATGAACATCACAGTGCTCTTCATTCACTTTGACGTGGACCACAAAACACAAGATTTTTCAAATACCTGCAGGTTTCATCACTCTCATTTGTCCCAGTAATGATGGTAATCAAATCCTCCTTTGTATCTCGTAGCGCCAGCGCGTGATCATATAGTCAGTCATTCCAGCCTTTGATAACAATGCCGTCATACATTGGTCAAAAGTTACTTCCGAGTTGCTCCAAACTACTTTCATCACTTCGTTTGTAGTCACAATAACTCAACTTCAGTCACACCTGTGAGGAGATGCCATATTGCATACCTATCGGGTATTAGTTATGGAACTTCTCTTTGAAAGTCTTCAAGTACCAGCATGGACCTTGGAGGAAGGGATTCTTGCTCTGATGATGAATGGTTAATCCTGCATGTTTAAATGTAATTGGAAGTGTGAAGGTGATCAATTAGGTGAAAAGATGAGGTGCTTTAAAAAACATCTCAAACGAAAGAACATCCTCGGTACTTGATGCATTAACACACGAATCAAGCGGTTGAGGTGGTGTGAGACTCCATCCAAGGGGGAACGACGTAATTTGTGATGCCACACTCTACCTGTGCGAAACACCGGTCCCAGACTGGACACCTTACAAGTCAGTATGTGACATCTGGGCAACCAGGTCGGACTATGAAGACAAGATCAGAAACTATGACATGATCTTTAGAAACTTAGAGCACCCAAACTCTGGGCTGTGGCATCGATGGCTATATATGATTTCTAGTCCCGTCTATTCCTGTTTATAGTCCACATAACACTTGTGTTTATGATTTATATTAAGTATAACCCCCATTAAGTACAGTTAAAATGTTACATTTGTTTAGTTTCATCTCCACACGTACATCCACCTAAAGTGACCACATACTGTACATGAGAGGATTCACTTTGGATGTTAGCACCGTTGGACAGCAGGGGGCAATGTACTACTACCTTTCTGGGCTTTGAGGCAAGTGCAATAGTCTCAAGAACTTTACAAAATAAACTCATTCATTTAGCAAAAAAAAACCAAGACAAGTAGTATTATTATTATCTATAAACAAGCAAACAATGAAATGTACAACCATTAGCAAAGATTACCTTTGACTGGATAATAAAACCCTGTCAACACTGCACCTGTAAAAGTCTTAACTCCATTCACCTTTATGTAAAAGTGATTGGCTATTGATCTCTAAATATTTCCACAAATGACAGTAATACTTTTTATTATAATGAAGAATAACTCGAGTTTTCACGGAAAACAATGATAAGGTTTAAAAAAAAACAAAAAAAAACTTCATATGCAACCTGTGACCAGTACACTGGTACTCATTTTGCCAACTTCAGAATGATGAAAGGCTGAATCAACCCTACATGGTGTAAATACAACAGCCTGACAAGGGCTCAAACTCAAGACCCTAGGATCTTCAGCCAAGCACCTCAACAGTTAAGCCAACACCATGCCAATAATAAGGTTAATCTATTTATAATGGAGCAAATGTACGTACATACGTATGTATGTATGTATGTATGTATGTATGTATGTATGTATGTATGTATGTATGTATTTCTGCTGTATACCCATTGGTTGGACAGCAATACTGTCAAATGGACAGGCAATAGCTCGCATACTCCTCGCAAAGGAAACTGGGATCCTGGGAGAGCACCATATGGATGCAAATCCCCCCCACCTTTTATAAGTTGTAAGTACCGATAAAGGGCCTGTGTAGTTTGGATTGAAATTTTATGGGCAGAAATATGATTAGAATGTAGACCGAATTTTTTTTTCACGAATCGAGATCTTTTCGTTTTCCACATTACTATGGATGCAAGAAGTTGGAGAGGGAGGGGGTGGGGGTTTGACAAAAATAAATAATTTTAGGAAAGGAAGACAGAGGGGATTGGGGGTCAAAGGGGGAGAAAGGAAATTGGAGAGAAGGTGGGGCAGGGTGAGAAAGGAGACTGAAAGAAGAAGAAAGGAAGGAGAGAAACTGGGGGTTATGAAGCATGGGGTAAAGGAGGGGTGGGATTGTTACGTATAATGCAGTCTATAGATGATAAGGTAATCGATAAATATCAATTCCTTCCAACATCAGCGCCCTGTGGTTGAGCGACGGACCATTTTTCACAATCTCATGGACATGGATTCCTACACTGAAACTACCCAGTCACAGACCGGTTCAAATGATCTTCCAAACTGTAACCTCTTTGTAACAAGAACCTCGTACCCAAACAACCTCTTCATGAATCCCCTTCCCAAACCACCTAAACGGAGACCTGTTTCCAAGCCCCACATATCACACACAGTTCGTACACGTTTGTTCGTATTTCCCAGATATGGAAGTCTAACTCAACATCTCGTGGAGGCCTCACCAAATGGGGACGATCATTTCTCTCAAACCAGCATCAGAGGAAGTATCATTACCCCGCACACGCCAAGGGAAAAGCGAGGTGAAGCAACTCGTTTAGTTCACTCCTGTCTGTCCATCTGTCTGTCTACAAATGTCAGTTTATGATCGAGGAACAACGTATTTCAATTGAATGTTATATTTTGAACACCAATCAGAAAAGTAACCTGCAGTTTAGCAATACCTTGGTTCTGAATTTGTCCCAATCACACATGTGCAGAGAGGAGTGAGATTATATATATATATATATATATATATATATATATATATATATATATATATATATATATATATATATATATATATATATATTATCCCTGTGTCGTAAGAGGCGACCAGGGTTGCGTCAGGAAGGGCATCCGGCGTAAAACATGTGCCAAATCACTATGCGGATCACACAGGTGATCCGCTGTGGCGACCCCTAATGGGAGCAGCCGAAAGAAGAAGAAGAAGATATATATATTTTTTAATCTTGCCAAAACGAAGTTTTTGCAAGATATGTTAGTCAGCTTGTATGTTTTTTTTTTGTTTGTTTGTTTGTCTGTAATCACGTATAAAAAATTCTGCAGAGCACAGTTATCATCCGAAATTTTTGTAACTTCGCATATCAGACGCCTATAGAGGTCCCTTTCAGTGCACAAAATTTTGAAGGTCAAGGTCAAAGGTCAAGGTCACTTTGGCGCAAATCAGGGGAGTCGACGAAACCCTTATTTCTTGAGTAATTTTGAGCGGATCGTCTTCAAACTTCATGGGAATATAGTTCATGGTCTGGCGCTCAGCTGATTAATTTTTGGTGGCGATTGGCCTTGACCTTCATGGTTAGTGCCTCATGTCAATCATATTTGACCCCAAGGTCAAATTTTCAAGTTTTAGGAACCATATCATGTAGTACCTCAAATTGAACACCTCGATGAGTGCTTTCTAGATATGTCAAACTTGAGACATTATGACGTCATTTGGTGACATTATGAGGCAAAAGCATATTTTTCATGGTTACTCTGTAGAACTATTCTCATCGGAATCTCTCGTCGGCAGATATTCCTCATGGAGTCACTCCTGGTGGATAGCAGCTCTGTTCACCTCAGTGTCACACGTGGTTACCTTTTGGCAAGATACGGGTCACCCTGCGGGTGACATTGTTTTTTTTTTGTTTTTTTTACTCTGTCTGCCTGTCTGGCAGTGAAAGAAAATTGAAAATCATTCCAAACAGGAAACTTACTGTTTTTAAAGATATTATAAAGGACACAAACAACAGGAACAAAGAACTAATGTAACATGTTAGATAAGGTGGTGTAATAGACACTGCATCAATGATGCTAAACTTCACAAGGAATCTAGACCTAGGAAGAGGCAATCCAGCAATCCAGCCCATTGAGCTTGCGCCATATAAACACCAAACCAATTTATATATAAAAAATAAAATGCAAAAGGATATTTTTTGTTGTTGTTGTGGTTTTTTTCTTTGCAGGTAAGCAAAGGTGTTCGTAGGTGAGAAACGCATCACATCAACCGCAATCCTGGACGGGTTGACTCCCCTGGGTCGATTAATCATAATTGATCCCCCTATGAATACAACCTAAAACACCACCTCTTGCTGACATCCCCACAGACAACACTCCGTACACATGCACACAATCACCCATCTATGCTTGAGGTACCTAAAAGTCCTATCAACATCCCCATACCCCTCTATCTCCAATACTTACAGGTACCTATCTAATTCTAATTTAAACCTATCTACCCTTCTGCTGCCACTACCTTTCCAGGGAGGCCATTCCATGCATTAACTACTCTCTGAGTGAAAGTCCCCTGCCTTACTCTCCTCTTCTTCACTCTCAGGCTGTGGCTCCTGGTTCTGTCACTGTCTACTCTGTTGAATAATTCATCTTCACTTATTTTATCGATACCTTTCATGATCTTAAACATCTCGATCATATCTCCTCGCAACCGCCTCCTTTCTGGTGTATAAAGCCCTGTCTCCTTCAACCGCTCCTCATAGCTGAGTCCAGCTAGGCCCGGAATCAATCTAGTAGTCCTGTGCTGAACCCTCACCATGGAATCTACATCCTTCCAGAACTGTGGTGACCAGAACTGTACACAATATTCTAGATGTGGCCCTCAATAAATTCCTGTACAATGTTAACATCACCTCTTTGGATTTATAAATGATCCCCCGCCGAATACAACCTAAAACACTATTTGCTTTACCTTTAGCTGCCTGGTACTGTGCTGCCTGCTTCCCTCCCATATCTACCACCACCACAGATCCTTCTCCTGTGTGACACGCTCCAAAATGACCCCTTACATCTTGTAATCTTTATTTTAATTGTTCTTTACCATCCCCAACACCTTACACTTGTTCAGGTTAAATTACATCTGCCAAACTTTAACCCAATCTCTGTAAGTATCACTACTTTCCTGTATCTGATCACCACCACCTCTGCTATCCCCCTCACCTCCAAGCTTTTTATCATCCGCAAATTTGGAAAGCTTACTCTTTACCCCACTATCCAAATCGTTGATGTAAATAATGAATAGTAATGGTCCGAGTACCGATCCATGAGGTTCCCCGCTGCTTACATCCTCCCACTCACAGCCACTCTTTGCTTCCTGTCACGAAGCCAGTTTGTAATCCAATGAGCTACCTGACCACCCACTCCACAACCCCTCACTTTGGCTAACAACCTCCAACGTGGTACCTTATCAAATGCCTGGTTAAAGTCTAGATATACTATGTCCACTGCCTTTCCCTTATCCACCCAATCAGACACTGCTTCATAGAACTCCAAAAGATTTGTTAAACAGGAACTACCTTTGGTAAACCCTTGCTGACTACCTTTAATTAGTTTGTATTTATTTAAATGGTTCCTCATCCGGTCGCTCATTCACATCTCCAACACCTTCACCACAACTGAAGTCAAACTAACAGGTCTGTAGTTTCCCAATTCTTCTCTGAATCCTTTATAGTCTGGCAGCCATTGGCTAAAGTGTGTTTTGGAGTACATACACAATTTTATTGCAGATTCTGGTAAGATAGACTATACTAAACTCAAATCAGAGTGATGCCACTTTATCATGCTTGAGCAGTTTTTTTTAGGAGCAAAATTCAAAATGGCCGCCATAAAACCGTTTTTTGGTCGTAACTCGGCCAAAAATCGAGATATGAACCCGATTTCAGTGGCAAACCCGATGTTTTGGGGGGTCAAGGAATACACTGATATGTTTAAATAAACCATATCATCCATATAAATAGTCCATATTGCAATATTGGTATATCAGATACCATATTTTGACTAAAATTGTAATAAATTATTGACCAATTGTTGAAGTTTAGACCTATAAAGCTTGAGCCAAATAATATCAAGGGTACATACGATGAAGACACTGAAAGCTTGCTGATGTGCTTTTATTGCGCTTTTATTGTGTTTATATATAGCATTAGCACGGTTCCAATTCAGTTTCATGGTAAAGTGAGAAAAGTGTTAAAAAAAAATAATTTTTCACAGAGCAGTTTTTCCCCAGTACAGTTGTGACAAAAAATGGCTGTCATGAAGATCAATGAACTGTGTCAACAGATGTATTGACCAGATGTGTGTGCCATGTGCACAACCAGAGAATCACCCGGATGGGCTTGTGAACATTGTAATTGGAAGAATGAGTCCAAACATTGTCAATGCTGACATTTCTGTTGGCATAGGAGTCAAGCAGATGAAGGAGAATGAGGAGCAATGGCCAGACAGCTTCAACAAGCCGCTCAGCAAACAAGTAGTCACGATGGCAGTGTCCCGAAAGCAGATAAAGGTCGGACAAACACCTGTATATGACACGGGGCTCATATATTCAAGAGTGTTGGGCCTTCAGGCAGTGAGGGACATCAACCTGAAAGATATCCTGAAGTTTGAGCTCGCCCCAGTACCGCCTTCTATGTTTGAAGATAACGGTGACATGCGAATCACAAAATCGAAAGCAGTCTTGAAGCAGAAATTGCAGGTAGAGGTGTCTGACAGAATGTTTCTAGCTGATGGAGCAATCATTGTAGATGTTTGTGCTATGCTGTGGGTGATTCAATGGCCATCGAAAGGAACAGTAGAGGACTATGTGCAGAATCTTGTTTCTGATTTGAGAGATAAGCTGAAGATATGTGATACGTATTTGGTCTTTGACCGGTATTATGACAACAGCATCGAGAAAGTCACGCGAACCGCTCGTGCAGGCAAAGATGCCAGTCGACGAAACCAGCTGAATCTGACGACGCCACTCCCTGCACAAAAGATCGTTTTGACAGTGACAGACAACAAAGTCCAGTTAATAAATATCATTTGCAGCTACATCAAAGACCATCCTGAAGCATTTTCTACCAACACAAAGCTCATATTAACTGGACCTAACCCAATACCTATGGAAATTGCAGAATACCAAGTAGTAGAGAGGCCTGACCTAAGAACCACTCACGAAGAAGCCGATGTTATTATGGTACAACAAATGGTCCTTCTAGCCTCATGAGGAGTTCCGAGTATCCGGGTAATTTCAGACGACACAGATGTATTCATATTGCTGTTGCATTTTTACCAACTGAAGGAACTGGCATGCAACCTTGTGATGGCTGGTACAAGTCATGACAGATCGTCTGTTGACATCAAGGCGACAGTGCAGAAGCATGCACATATTGTCACCCAAGTTCTGGCAGCACATGTGGCGTCTGGATGTGACACAGTTGCCTACCTGTGGGGTATCGGAAAAGGCACAATTGTGAAACACCTCAAAGATGGTCGTCAATTAAATTATCTTGGTGATCTTGATGCAGAATTACCAGATGTCATATCTGAAGCAACTGCCTTCTTTGCTGCTTGCTATGGATCCCAGGAAACGGAAGACATGTCAGCTATTCGATTTGATGTCTGTACTTCAAAGATGGCTAACAAGAAGCTGACATCAGCACCAGAGTTAAAAAAAAAACTCTACCACCAACCACTGTGGCTTTCATCCAACACGTTCTCAGGGCGCACTTGCAGGCAGCAATATGGCGGGCTGCATTAGATCCAGACCCACCATTGATCGATCCAACGGGTCATGGATGGTCACATGAAGAAGTGTCGAGCATGTTGCTCCCTGTATCTCTGCCTCCGGATGTCATCAGAGCTGCTGATAATGTTCTCAAGATGATCAGGTGTGGGTGCAGCTCAGTGCGACCATGTGCAACGAATAGATGTAGTTGCTCTGCCGCCAGGCTCTCCTGTTCATTGTTCTGTGGCTGCCATGGTATGGGGGAATGTCAGAACGACCAAACAAAGTCTGTATCAGCAAGCGAAGCTGTGGAACTTGAGTGAACACTAGTTATTTGATTTATGCAGCTGTCTTGTATGTGAGATTGAGTGAAAGAAAGATTGAGTGAAAGCAGAATGAAAGAAGTTCATCAGCAACCAATCAGTGTATTCATAGTTGATAGCATGTACAGACCCCTTTTTGGATTTGAATTTGTGTAAAATTTGTGTAAACCTTGCTTATTACGTTTATTTGGTTATGTGTTAATATCATTAATTATAGTTTGTAGTTACCTAATCATTGTATTACTCAACTGTACTGTTGGAAATAAAGATATACAATACAATACAATCTTCTTCTTCTTCTTCTTTCGGCTGCTCCCGTTCGGGGTCGCCACAGCGGATCATCCATATGATGCGCAGAGTGATTTGGCACATGTTTTACGCCGGATGCCCTTCCTGACGCAACCCTGGTCGCCTCTTACGACACACAGGGATATGGTACACCTATTTTAACCGGGGTATACACCGGCCCAGTATACTGGTACTCATTTCGCCGACCTCAGAAGGATGACAGGCTGAGTCAACCCCCTGGTGTATTAATTCAGTGGCCCAACGGGGCTTGAACTCAGGACCTTTTGGATCCCAAGCCGCTGCCCGAACCACTGCGCCAACACCAGGCTATACAATACAATACAATATACTGTTACAATACAATATACTGTTTACCACTTAAATCAGGTTCATATATATTTTGGGCATAGTTACGGCTGAAAATAGTTCGGTCGATATTTTTTCAGTCAAAATATTATATCTAAATCGAAAAATTGCAATATAGACTATTATTATGAGTTGTATGGTTTATTTAAACATATCAGTGTATTCCTTGACCCCCCAAAACATCGGGTTTGCCACTGAAATCGGGTTCATATCTCGATTTTTGGCCGAGTTATGGCCAAAAAAACGGTTTTATGGCGGCCATTTTGAATTTTGCTCCTAAAAAAAATTGCTCAAGCGTGACAAAGTGGCATCACTCGGATTTGAGTTTAGTATAGTCTATGTTACCAGAATCTGCAATAAAATTGTGTATGCACTCCAAAACACACCTAGGGTAAAATTCGAGTTCTGCATCCAGACTATTATTAAATAATGGTGATACATTTGCTACTCTCCAATCCTCAAATTAATTTACTTCCAGAATTAATTTATTTCCATGACCTTTGTAATCTTTATTTTATTTCAATGTATTTATGTACTTGAACACCAGAACACAAATTCACCTTATTATTGCTTCCAAAAACCTCCAGTTTTGTTGTACTTGGACATGTTAAAAATGGTGGTGTACAAGACTCTGCATCAACGGAGGTAAAGTTCCGTAATTAATTAATTTATACGACCTTTAAAATCTTCATTTTATTTACATTTAATGATATACCTGAACACTGTGTGGGGTAACGTGTTCTCTGAACTCTCTAGAATTCAGTGCCGCTGATACGGTGCCCTCTACAGGTTAGGGCAGGTATCTGTAATTTGTTAGTGTTGCCGGCAATAGCTTGCCTACTCGTCGCGAAGGATACCGTGGGATCTTTAACGTCCACGAACTAATGCCGGTGTCGACAGGATTCCCAGTTAACGCCAAACCGAGGGACGGCACACACATTGATGAATCACCCTGCTCCGGGATGACAGTTTGTAGCTGGTCGAGATTCAAACCCAGGATAGACAGCTTCGAGATGAATGTGTGAAACTCGAGGCTATGCAATCCTGCCAGCCCCCTGGCTTCAGTTGAGATGAGGTTAAACCGCCACAATTCCCACATGATCACCTGTCCTCCCAGGTGATGGCCCCATCACGAGCGGTGCACACAGGTCGATCTGCTGGGATTTTCCCCGAGGATTAGGTCTGATTCGGTTTCTTTAAGCTCCTAAAGGTGCTAATAATGTTGAAAACATGGAAGGGAGACGTTTCCTCAATGTGACAATGATTCCCACAGGAATTTCAGTGCTCTTGCAAGGCAAGGTGCGAGCTTGCGGTTCAGATGATACAAGTTCCGACTTGTTTGCCCTTTCTTCTCCAAATTATTTGTCCATTCCTGAGATAGTTTCACCATTTTGGAGATGTTGGATGGTGGACAAAGAATGCGTTCTGATTTCACATGTACACGCAGATCGAAATATTGAAATCCGATTGAAAATATAACCCGGTGAATCGATTCAACACCCAGGGTATGGAACAGAACCTCCCCTTCTGTCCCCCCACGTAGTGGGACAGCCCGGGGGCGGATCCGACACGGAGCTAATGGTGCGAAGGACACACCGTGCTTTGTGGCTCTCTAGTCACCCTTTCTGGCCGCACCGCCTTCCATGTGCGCCCATTCGCGGACTCGCCCTAAACAAGCGCCACACAATGCTGCCTGACACAATTTAGCACGACCACACACAGGCCTTTTCATCCCAAAGGGTCTACCAGTAGCTTGGATATATGCTCCACTACAAAGGTGGATAAAACGTCCTCCCGGATCACCCACGGGTATGAGGCTCTGCGCTCCTGCACGTCCATGAGAACCCGAGTAGAAGACCCACCGAACACCCTTTAATTTGGGTTGAGGAAAGGTCCTCAACACCGCTTGTTTGAAGGGAGACGTTTCCTCAAGCTGAAGCAGAGTGTTGAGGATTTGTGAGAACGTTTCACAGATCTTGGGATGTCATGCAAGGACATGAACTGCACGTGACAGCATTGTGTTCATGGAAGTGTTTGTGCGCAGCCATGTAAGTCCTCCATGTGAACCGGTGGAATTGTGGGTAATCTTAAGCAGAGAACAAAGACACCGGTCAGACAACCACCTCCTCGTGAAGTCAAGGGAAATATATTATATGAACTGTACATTGAGTAGGGATTCTACCAAATTGCCTGAAATGATTCGCAATTTTCTGGACAACAACTCATCCTGTCCACGCAACATCGGGTCCAAGCACCAGTCACCAGTCACCCCCAGTTGCTGTGCTCGTGTTACTGCAGTTCACCAAGTTGAGGAAGAAAAAAAACTGTTCATCATACATTGGTCATCAGCAAGGAATAGATTTTCGAAACACCAAAACGAGGTATACTGGGAATCTTTCATCATAAATATTTACATTATGGAAAACCGTCAACACAGGGTTCATACTCAGGACTGGAAAATACCTCTTGCTCACACAATTGAGTTTGCCATCGTTGTTTGTTTAAATTATTGCCATTTTGAGGTCTCCATACATTGTTCCTGAAAAAAATAGATTCATGTTCATCGGTCAGACACCGAATATAAATAGAAATAACATTATGGAAACTGGTCGGGTTTTTTGGGGAAATCCCAACTCAGTGCCGAGCTCATGATGCTGGCTGGAATCACACGTTTCAAACCGTTCGATGCCGCTGATATGGTCAGTGTCTCTAAAAGTGTCCTTATCTTGCACTGTTGATCAGGTTGTAACACATCAGAGATCTACAGATCCTCAAAGGAAAAAAAAATTCCACATGCATGCAAAGTGACATGACGTCATTGGTGCCGCAGTTGTCAAAAGCGAGAACTGTTCAGGTGCGTTTCAGATCGACGTGATCGATGTCTAGGCCTCTCTCATCGCAGTCACACGTTGCTGTTTTACTCCGTTATCGGTTTTGAGGCACACAAGTGACGTCACAATCAAAAAAGCTCGTCATCAAGTGAGGTCAGAATTATCTCGGACAAATTGAGCAATGTTTCATTGTGTGGACGAAAACGATGTGGTCGGAGCTCGTCAAGGGACGGAATTTCGAATGTCGTTCGAGTATCGGAACACAATAGTCTACTCTTTGCGAAAGGTACAATGGGTTCGTGAACGTCCAGCAGTGTAGAAAGCTAGGAAATGGAACACCTCGCCAAACACACGTATGAGGGACGGATCCAACACCCCCTGTCTGCGACACATCAGTTAATAGTCGGGACAGGAATCAAACACAGACTAGACAGCTCCAAAGTGAGTCTGCTACGCTGAACCATCCTGCCAGCCCTTAGAACTATACAACAGCAGAGTGTAAATGTTTATTATTTATTATTTTTGGGTTTGCTCACCTGGCTGAGCTTCTATATTGTAATCTCGTGATTGCAGGTTATAAAGCCATCTCCACTCGGAAGGGAATGGCAAGCCACTGAAAGCGTTTCATGGTCCAGGAAGCAGCTTTGGCAGCGTCCTTAACACAACTGTTGTCATTTATTATATTATTGTTCTCATAATTATATCAACTCTAATAACATCACAGGTTTTCAGTTAAAAATGCATTCATCATATCCAGTTTCCTTCTACCAAATGGTCACCGAATATGGTCCAAATGATTTGGTCTTTTCACAGTGAAAATAATTCGAGTAAGCGCTTCATTAATGGCATCTTATACGAGAAAAATATCGAGAAGAGCCACCATGAGGTTTCCTACAAGGTGTTCTACCTGTCGAACCATCTGTGATGCGTTTTCGCATTCAGTCGCTAACCACCTTCATCAGTGACAGAACACATCACAGATGGTTCAAATGGTACATCGGTGGATATCTTACACCATGCCGATGGATCGGTGGGTATCAACACCTTATTGAGATCGGTGGATATCTGCCCATTGAACCTGAGAACCAAGTTTTATCAACATTTGCTACAATTGCACAAACGAGATAGTTAATACAACAATGGTGTAAGCTGCCTGCTCGCTCAGTATGTCATTGGGTATCAAGCAAAAAGTCTAGTCTGGGCCTGACCTGGACTTGCCCTCGAAGGGAAGGACAGAGGCCCACACCACCCTTTTCCGTGACCTCAGAGCCACCACGAGGTCCCCCACGAGGTGAGCAAAGCTTGCACTGGCAGTGCCACAAAGAGACAATTACGGTTGCCGGAGGCCCTTGAAAAGGCAAGTTTATGGCCTGCAAAGACAAAAGCTTGGAGAGACAAGAAAGCTTCGCAGTGGTAGCTGCCAGTCAGGCATTGTTAGGCATCAGTGTGGGATGGTTAGCTGCTCAAGTTCTGCACTGGGCCAGGCTCCTGCTACTCAATTGCACCCCCGGCCTTTGTCTGCCGTAGGCCGCACCGCTGCCTCTCTGACGGGACGCCATGCTGCTTCGTGTAAGAGATGCGTTTCAGTGTCTCAGAGCTCAAGGTTTCTTAACCAACAAAACTCAGTAATTGACAGAAAAAGATGCAAAGCTTCATAGTTGTAACTAATCAAATTGAGCTCGGATACATTTGATTCCAAGTGACGACAATTAGACAAATTAAATTGTATCCTAAAGTTCTTGGTTGTGATTCAGAAAAAGATTTATTGTGTGATGATGATTTTATGTCGTGTATAATGCAAGTAAATTAGAGAATGTGTAGTGTTCATGCAATGTATGGATAAAAAATAGTGAGTAAAAAATATGGAGTGACTGCAGTTTCGGAAGGGCCACCATCAAAATCTCTGCATTGTCCTCAGAAGACCTCTTCTGCATGAACCGACAGCTACCCCTTACAAGAAGTTGTAATTGAAACCACTCGAGCTGCAATAGGCGTGTTATAGGCCTAAAGCGCCATGCTTTTTAGCAGCTCACATTTGATTGCTTGGATGAGGCCTGGACAAAGCTTCTCTGGATATCCTGCCCGCGCCAATCTTCATCTCGTTAGGCTCGCAAGCCGCAAACAATGGGACGTTGTTAACATGCAAACGAGTCTGCCATCGACAGATGGGGGCGATTGAACCATTAGAGCTGTGATAAGGATATGCTCCAGACAGCTCGAACTCGAATAACATAGCGACGGCCAACAAAAGTTGTCTAGATGCAGAAAGTCCCTCGTTTGGAGGTGAGGTCACCTGAAGGAATCCAAATCACTGCCAAGATCCTCATCCCCTCCCTCTCCCCCCACACCTGCCTAATGCAAGTGCAACATAGTCTTCTGAGCCTATTGTGAGCTCAAGAAAATGCCTGTTCACATTTTTAAACACAACATTGCAAAATGCTCCTTCTTTGACAAACCTAGAATCTCTGCAGATGAAATGGGTCAGCAGGTCCGAAACAGTGTCTCAAAGCAGTGTACGCCAAAGACTGCAGGGGATATGTCTTTGCAAACTTTGTCATGCTTCCTTCATTTGTAATTATTAACAATAGTCCACATTCAAATACACCTCATTATGCATTTTCTTGGAGCCATCTTTATCAATGGCAAGTGACCGATACTTTTCAACGACAGATATTCTAACAGTTACATTCAGTCAACATTGGATGTACGACCTCAACACAAACCCCATACAACACCATCAACCAATATCGTTCCAATTATTCTAATTTTGTGATGGGTTCACTTTCTGTCAGACTCGAGTTGCTCAAACACCTGTCAAGAGATGTCCTCCTCCTTAATGTAATCTATGTTCTGCCCTTCCATTAGCCTTGCCTGACACAAAAGCGGCAAAGTGGTGAGAAATAGAGAAAAGCAGACAGAGGTTCAGGAAGAGAAGAGGAGGTGGGGTAGGGATGGGTGGGGAGGGGAAGAGCGACACCGAATTTGGGAACGCAACCCGCAAACGAACGGGAGTCCCTTCGAAATCAGCGCAACGATTTACGGCACCATAAAACAACAGAAAGGCACAACAACAAGCCTTCCCAAAACAGCGGTTTGGCACACTGACGAATCGATAACCTTCCGTAGTCGCGTCCCGGGCAACCAAGTCACAATGTCCAACCACCCTCCCGCACCCCCACCCCAATGGTAGCACCGGTCTGAGGCGCGACCGCCTTTGTCGGTGAAAACCGAGCAAGTGAATTTATGGCGCCAGCCCTCAAAGGCCCCCCATGGACAAGACATGATGTTTGGCCTCCCCACGATCCATCCCGGCTGCCTACCATCTCCACCCCCTTTGCTATCACAGCCTCCTATGACCCAAAACCCGTTTAACTGTCAACGATCGGGAAGTAGATCTCAAAACTTGGAATTTCTTTGCGGCGTTTTCCCAGGCGAGACTGATGTGGTACATGGCCGTTGGGAAGAGAACATGTTGGAGGGGTGAGCCTGATGGTATCAGGTGAGCCTGTCTCAGAACCAGAGCCAAGTGGTTGCTCTGCCTTTCAGTTACAGAGTTTATGCAATGTCGAGAACTCAGAATTACCACCAACATCTTTCGAGGTTTGTAAAGGTTTAAGATAATAAACACCAAAATAGGATGAAATCCCAAACTCAGGTGCAAATACATAATTCTGACTTTATTGAATGTCACAATCTTTAACTCAAATCTTACAAAGCAGAATTTCATTGCATTAAACAGAAAAAAAATTCTGTATGTGAAGAGATTTATAAGTAAATAATTCAGATATTATGGCTTCACTCACTCTTGTTTAAAATTAGGTTATAATAATAACAACAATAATAATATCATAATCAAATGAAATTACATTTTCATCCCTTCAGACAAAAATTTTTACAAAAGATATCTAATTAAATGATCAAAGTTATTAAAGCACAGTGGGTTCTACCATATGGTAGTCATTGTATTGCTTGTACAACAACATACAACAACATATAACAAGCTTGTACTTGTTATAATATACGCTGCGTCGAAGTGGAATCCGATCCAGTATTTCAACCCTTGCAAAAGAAACTGCTTCGACAAAACCAGTGCTCTGTTTCGAGCATGGTATGTGAATGAATGAATGAAAGAATGCATGAATAATTATTGATTATAATCATACATTTGCATTAATTGAGGGGAAAGAAGTTGCTGTTTTATTTTTGAAGATATATACAATTTTATTGTATTTACTGACGATTAATTCAATTGCAATGATTCATGAACAAGACTGATCATTACAGTGTAATCATAGTTTTGAGTCGACATGGGAATGAAAAATCTAAATTAAAGTAAATGTGTGTGTGTGGACTGACAAATTCACACAAGCACTGACACACAGACCCATTACAAAAGCTTTACCAATCCATTTGGGAACAGATGATACATATAATACATTTTGATTCCGACATTTGTATTAAATGTTAAAAAAAAAAGTTTTTTATTGAATTTATGAAAGGTATAACAAAAAGAATTGTAAATTTTTACAATGCATTTGCTTGTGAGAAGTTGTACAAATGAAACATCTGATCCCGTTTAGATAAGGAATCTAATGAGAATCGAGCGAGCTCAGTATGACAACGTTTGAGATTTTAACAGAATTAATAAGGTTATTTATTTATTCATTGTTCTATTTATAGTGATTTGTAACATTAGTTTGTTTTATTTATTGAGAGTGTAATTAAGTATGAATGCTTGTTAATTGTTCTATTTGTAGAAGTTTGTAACATTAGTTTGTTTTATTTATTGAGAGTGCAATGAAGTATGAATGCTGGTTAATTGTTCTATTTGGGGAAGTTTGTAACATTAGTTTGTTTTATTTATTGAGAGTGTAATGAAGTAAGAATGCTTGTTAAATGTTCTATTTATGGTGATTTGTAACATTAGTTTGTTTGATTTATTGAGATTGCAATGAAGTATGAATGTTGGTTAATTGTACTCTTTGTAGAAGTTTGTAACTTTAGTTTGTTTTATTTATTGAGAGTGTAATGAAGTAAGAATGCTTGTTAAATGTTCTATTTATGGTGATTTGTAACATGAGTTTGTTTGATTTATTGAGATTGCAATGAAGTATGAATGCTGGTTAATGGTTCTCTTTGTAGAAGTTTGTAACATGAGTTTGTTTTATTTATTGAGAATGTAATGAAATATGAATGCTTGTTAATTGTTCTATTTGTCAAAATTTGTGATATTGGTTTGTATTATATGTTGAGAGTGTAATGAAGTACGAATGCTTGTTCATTGTTCTATTGTAGAAGTTTGTAACATTAGTTTGTATTGTATATTGAGAGTGCAATGAAGTATGAATGCTTGTTAATTGTTCTATTTGTAGACATTTGTAACATTAGTTTGTATTATTTTTTGAGAGTGCAATGAAGTATGAATGCTTGTTAATTGTTCTATTTGTAGAAGTTTGTAACAATAGTTTGTGTTAATATATTGAGAGTGCAATGAAGTATGAATGCTTGTTAATTGTTCTATTTGTAGAAGTTTGTAACATTAGTTTGTGTTGTATATTGAGAGTGCAATGAAGTATGAATGCTGGTTAATTGTTCTATTTGTAGAAGTTTCTAACATTAGTTTGTATTATATACTGAGAGTGCAATGAAGTACAAATGCTTGTTAATTCTTCTATTGTAGAAGTTTGTAACATTAGTTTGTATTGTTTCTTGAGAGTGTAATGAAGTATGAATGCTGGTTAATTGTTCTATTTGTAGAAGTTTCTAACATTAGTTTGTATTATATACTGAGAGTGCAATGAAGTAAGAATGCTTGTTAATTGTTCTATTTGTAGAAGTTTGTAACATTAGTTTGTATTATATGTTGAGAGTGCAATGAAGTACGAATGCTTGTTAATTGTTCTATTGTAGAAGTTTGTAACATTCGTTTGTGTTGTATATTGAGAGTGTAATGAAGTGCGAATGCTTGTTAATTGTTCTATTTATAGAAGCTTTGCACATTAGTTTGTATTATATATTGAGAGTGTCATGAAGTAAAAATACTTGTTAAATGTTCTATTTGTAGAAGTTTGTAACATTAGTTCTGTATTATATATTGAGAGTGCAATGAAGTAAGAATGCTTGTTAATTGTTCTATTTGTAGAAGTTTGTAACATTAGTTCTGTATGATATATTGAGAGTGCAATGAAGTATGAATGCTTGTTAATTGTTCTATTTGTAGAAGTTTGTAACATTAGTTTGTATTATATGTTGAGAGTGCAATGAAGTATGAATGCTTGTTAATTGTTCTATTGTAGAAGTTTGTAACATTAGTTCTGTATGATATATTGAGAGTGCAATGAAGTATGAATGCTTGTTAATTGTTCTATTTGTAGAAGTTTGTAACATTAGTTTGTATTATATGTTGAGAGTGCAATGAAGTATGAATGCTTGTTAATTGTTCTATTTGTAGAAGTTTGGCACATTAGTTTGTATTATATGTTGAGAGTGCAATGAAGTATGAATGCTTGTTAATTGTTCTATTGTTGAAGTTTGTAACATTAGTTTGTATTGTATATTGAGAGTGTAATGAAGTGCGAATGCTTGTTAATTGTTCTATTTGTAGAAGTTTTGCACATTAGTTTGTATTATATATTGAGAGTGTCATGAAGTAAAAATGCTTGTGAAATGTTCTATTTGTAGAAGTTTGTAACATTAGTTTGTATTATATATTGAGAGTGCAATGAAGTACGAATGCTTGTTAATTGTTCTATTGTAGAAGTTTGTAACATTAGTTTGTATTGTATATTGAGAGTGTCATGAAGTACGAATGCTTGTTAATTGTTCTATTGTTGAAGTTTGTAACATTAGTTCTGCATTATATATTGAGAGTGCAATGAAGTAAGAATGCTTGTTAATTGTTCTATTTGTAGAAGTTTGTAACATTAGTTTGTATTATATATTGAGAGTGCAATGAAGTATGAATGCTTGTTAATTGTTCTATTTGTAGAAGTTTGGCACATTAGTTTGTATTATATATTGAGAGTGTAATGAAGTACGAATGCTTGTTAATTGTTGTATTTGTAGAAGTTTGTAACATTAGTTTGTATTATATATTGAGAGTGCAATGAAGTATGAATGCTTGTTAATTGTTCTATTTGTAGAAGTTTGTAACATTAGTTTGTATTATATATTGAGAGTGCAATGAAGTATGAATGCTTGTTAATTGTTCTATTTGTAGAAGTTTGGCACATTGGTTTGTATTATATATTGAGAGTGTAATGAAGTAAGAATGCTTGTTAATTGTTATATTTGTAGAAGTTTGGCACATTGGTTTGTATTATATATTGAGAGTGTAATGAAGTAAGAATGCTTGTTAAATGTTCTATTTATCGTGAGTTGTCACATTAGTTTTATTTATAGAGAGTGGAAGAAAGAAACAATGAATGTCATTTGTCCTATTTATAGAAGTTTGTAGCATTCGTATATTTTACTTATTAAGATTGTAGTAAAAGAATGGTGCTTGTTAATTGTTCTGTTTGTGGTGATTTGTAACATTAGTTTGTTTTATTTATGGAGAGTAATAAAGTAATCTTCTTATTCTTCTTGCATATGGCAGCTTGGTTGCTGGGTAGCTATCATTTGGTTGGGGCACAAATACGCCAATGATGTTGTACCCCTCTACCAGCACACTAGTACTCATTTTGTTGAGCTCAGAAGGATGACAGGCTGAACAACCCCACCTGGCATTAATTCAATGGCAAACAGGACTCAAACTCAGGACCTTAGGATCCCAAGCCAGCCACCCTAACCACGAAGCCAACACCACCAAGCAAGCCACATTAACATCTTTGCCAATACCACCAAGCCAGCCACCCTAACCACTAAGCCAACACCACCAAGCCAGCCACCCGAACCACGAAGCCAACATCAGGCCTGATAAAGTAATAATGCAGGTCAGTTGTTCTATATATGGAAGTTTATAACATTACGTAGTTTGTTTTGTATCAATGAGTGTGTGATAAAGTAATAATGCTTCTTAATTGTTCTAGTTATTGAGGTTTGTAACGTGAGTTTGTTATATTTATTGAGTGCAATAAAGTAGGAATGCTTGCTAATTGTTTTATTTAACGAGGTTTGTGACATTAGTTTGCTGTAATTATCGAGAGTGTCATGAAGAAATAATGCAGGGTAATTGTGCTATTTATAATTATAAACAGGCACACAGACACAATATGTATATATATGGGAAGAATTATGCACCCAGACCAGGAATCAACCCCACGTCCTCTGGTAAACCGTACCATAATTTTCCCACATCGACATGGGTCTGTTTTCCTGTTCATTTAGAATTGCATTACTATTCCCCCTGTGGTTAATAATAGCAGGCATGGAATTGTCCCCCTGGAGGGAGGAGGACCCTCTCATGGACAGGCACGAGCTGTTCCTGTTTGGCAGTTAGTGTCCCGGAAAAAGCGGGGGGGGGGGTCGTTAGAGAGAGAGTTGCACCTCTATATGTCGGAAAATTGTGTGCTGAACCAGTGGGTTGCCCAGATAGCTCAGATGGCAGAGCACTGGTATGGTTCACTTGAGGACCTGGTTTTGATTCCTGGTCTGTGTGCATAATTCTCCCCACATGTAAAAATTATGTTCCATTTATAGAGGTTTGTAACATTGGTTTGCTTTATTTATTGAGTGTAATGTTATGCTAATAAATTTCAGTGTGTGTGTGTTTGTGTGTGTGTGTGTGTGTGTGTGTGTGTGTGTGTGTGTGTGTGTGTGTGTGTGTGTGTGTCTGTGTGTGTGTGTGTGTGTGTGTGGGGGGGGGTGGGGGGGCAGGAGACAAGAGGGGTGGGAAAGGGAAGGGCAAAACAGTAGGGAACAGAGACATTAAGAGATTTGTGGAAGGGAGAGGAATGGTGCGGGGAACACGGGGTATACAATATAGACATTTCAGGGACTTTCAGGACCTTGGTGTTTGGATTGATTAAACACCCCTTTTGAAGATAATTAACGGCCATATTTAATTATATCCTTATCAGGCGCTCCTCGGCCACCTCGATCTCTGGGGTCTTTAGGTGTTTCCTGGGTAACCTCATAGGAGTCTGAAGCCACCATGTTTATTGGTCTGCTCAACCATGCCTTGACTTGGAACAGGCCGCAAAGATTTCTTACCGATACAGTTGTTTTTTTCCACTTTCCTCAGTCATATTATCGAATACCTGTTCATAATAGCTACGAATCGCTGGGTACATTGCAATGCTTATTAATGCCCGGAGATGCCAGTGGCGTGGCTTTCTTTCATTTCCGCACATGCGATAACTTTGAGAATCTCTTACACTAAGCTGAATTACAAAATGTACGTTCCAGATTCAAACTTGGCAGCAGTTTGGGCTCCTAAAAAGTATTTATTTGTCCAATTCGGAAATATTTGACATTTCGGGCGTCTGTATGTTTAATGTTTGTTTCGTCTGTATGTTTCGGAGGTGTATGTTTAATACGACAGTTTGGCAATTGCTAATCACATGCCAAGTGAGCCGTTTCTTATCAACCTTTTCGCTGGAGTGCTGAAGCCACTTGGCGAGCGCTCTACAATATTCGCACTCTCACTAAATACTATATCGATCGACTTGAACAAAGTTTAGGGGCCACTCACGTGCATTGACCATGTGTTGTTCTGCAGTGCAACAGGTGGTAACTGTCGAAATCTGGAGTGAAATGCAAAAAATTTAACAAATTAGTGACTTTATAATTGTGTATTTGTCCACAGAAATTTTTTGATGACATCATTGGTCATGTGATTTGGCAGCCATATTGTTTTTTTTTAAACCTTCAAATATCTTCTTTGAAATGGCTGAACCAATTATCACTGCCAGCATTTATATAGTGGCAGTTGTAGTTATGTCTCATTAATTAAGACAAACACCACACAAAATACACTGCACGAAACTACACAAACACCACACAAAACAAGTCCTGGCAAGGGCTAGCAATGTCTGATTGCTCTATTTGTTAATTTCCTGGTTTTTTTTCATTGTTATAATCTCCCACATGTTTGTCACATAACCTCTCAAGGGAGAGGGGTGGGAGATGGCTGAGAGAGGGAGGGGTGGGAGAGGGAGAGGGGTGGGAGAGGGAGAGGGGGAGGGGTGGGAAAGGTAGAGGGAGATGGCTGAGAGAGGGAGAGGGGTGGGGGAGGGGTGGGAGAGGGAGAGGGGTGAGAGAGGGGTGGGAGAGGAAGAGGGGTGAGAGAGGGGTGGGAGAGGGGTGGGAGAGGGAGAGGGGTGGGAGAGGGAGAGGGGTGGGAGAGGGGTGGGAGAGGGAGAGGGTGGGAGAGGGTGGGAGAGGGGTGGGAGAGGGAGAGGGGTGGGAGAGGGAGAGGGGTGGGAGAGGAGTGGGAAAGGGAGTGGGGTGGGAGAGGGAGTGGGGTGGGAGAGGGAGAGGGCCGGGAGAGGGAGTGGGGTGGGAGAGGGAGTGGGGTGGGAGAGGGAGAGGGCTGAGAGAGGGAGAGGGGTGGGCGATAGTCTGCAATCTGTAATTGCTCTTTTTCTTGTTCTATTTGTCATGGTTTGTAATATTAGTTTGTTTTATTTATTGAGAGTGTAATGCAGTAAGAATGTATGTTATTTGTTCACTTTGTAGTGGCTTGTAATATGAGTTTGTTTTATTTTTTGAGAGGGTAATCAAGTAATAATGAGTGTTATTTTTTTCTATTGATAGTGGTTGGCAACATTAGTTTGTTTTATTTAATGAGAGTGTGATAAAGTAATAATGCAGGTTATTTGTTCTATTTATAGAGGTTTGTAGCATTACTTTGTTTTATTTGAGAGTGTGATAAAGTAATAATGCAGGTTAATATCTTATTTATAGAGGTTTGTAGCATTAGATTGTTTTATTTAGTGAGAGTGTGATAAGTAATAATGCAGGTTAATGTCGTATTTATAGAAGTTTGTAGCATTAGTTTGTTTTATTTAATGAGAGTGTAATAAAGTAATAATGCAGGTTAATGTCCTATTTATAGAGGTTTGTGGCATTAGTTTGTTTTATTTAATGAGAGTGTGATAAAGTAATAATGCAGGTTAATGTTCTATTTATAGAGGTTTGCAGCACAAGTTTCTTTTATTTAGTGAGTGTGATAAAGTAATAATGCAGGTTATTTGTTCTATTCATACAGGTTTGTAGCATTAGTTTGTTTTATTTAATGAGAGTGTGATAAAGTAATAATGCAGGTTAATGTCCTATTTATAGAGGTTTGTAGCATTAGTTTGTTTTATTTAATGAGAGTGTGATAAAGTAATAATGCAGGTTAATGTCCTATTTATAGAGGTTTGTAGCATTAGTTTGTTTTATTTAATGAGAGTGCAATAAAGTAATAATGCAGGTTATTTGTTTTATTTATAGAGGTTTGTAGCATTAGTTTGTTTTATTGAATGAAAGTGTGATAAAGTAATAATGCAGGTTAATGTCCTATTATAGAGGTTTGTAGCATTCGTTTGTTTTATTTGAGAGTGTGATAAAGTAATAATGGAGGTTGCAGTTCTATTTATAGTCGTTTGTAGCATTAGTTTGTTTTATTTAATGAGTGTGATAAAGTAATAATGCAGGTTAATGTTCTATTTATAGTGGTTTGTCGCTTTAGTTTGTTTTATTTAATGAGAGTGTGATAAAGTATTAATGCAGGTTAATGTCCTATTTAAAGAGGTTTGTAACATTAGTTTGTTTTATTTAATGAGAGTGTGATAAAGTAATAATACAGGTTAATGTCCTTTTTCATGGTTTGTAGCATGAGTTTGTTTTATTTATTAAGAGTGTAATAAAATAACAAGGCAGGTTATTTGTTATATTTATAGAGGTTTGTAGCATTAGTTTGTTTTATTAACTCTGCCATCGAAGGTGGATAGAGGTTTTGTTTTCACCGTCCATCTGTGTTTGTTTGTGAACAAAAAATCTCAAAAAGTTGTGTACCTAGTTGAAGGAAATTTGGTGGAGAGCTTGGGTATGTGACAAGGATGAAAAGATTAGATTTTCATGAAGATCCGAAATCGAATCTGGATCCGAGAATTGTTTTTGAGTGATTTTTCGCCATTGAGAGATAGGGCCAAAATGACATATGGCAGGATATCTCAAAAAGTTATGGACGGATTAGGATTAAACTTGGTGTGCAGGTTGGGTGTATAACAAGGAAGAATTGGTTGGATTTTGGTGAAGATCCGAATCTGGATCAGAGAATTTTTAAAGTGATTTTACATCATTGAGGTAGAGCTAAAATGATCTATAAAGCACGAAGTCTCAAAAAGTAAGTGGACAGATTCGGATGAAACTTGGTGGGTGAGTTGGTTAGGTGACAAGAACAAGCCAATTAAATTTTACTTCAGGTCTGAATCCATGTCCAGCCTGTCTGTGGGATACAAAATGTAACTAATCTGCCTGGCGGAGGTTAAGAGCTATACCAAGTGCCCTTACAGTTTCTTGAGAGTGTAATAAAGAAAGAATGCTTGTTAATTGTTCCTTTTATTGAGGTTTGTAACATTAGTTTGTTTTATTTTTTGAGAGTGTAATAAAGTAACACTGCATGTTAATTGTTCTATAAACATACAGGGTGGATCATAAAAACAGAGCAACATTTGATCATGCTGAGAGTTTCTTCGTAATATGGTTGTGAATACATTTAATATTTCCTTTGATTATGTGTGATACAAAGTCTTTTTTTTCAGTTATTAAAAATAATGCGACGATTTGACATCGAGCAGCGCGTCTTTACTTATTAAAGGTACATTGAAACAAAGTTACTGAAGAGAGTGCAGAGAGCATTTTAGAGAAAATTCCCAGCATCTTGTGTACCTGCTTACAAAACAATAAAGGTATTGGTGTGAGAGATGAAAGATACTGACTCACTATAAAACGTGAATAAGGCCTGTGCAGGACAGCATGTTAGTGTTCATGTCCCGAGACTGTTGAATCTGCGCGGCAAACAACGGAGATGCGTCCTCGCAAATCAGCAAGACGATATCGGTGCAACGAATACTGAAGGAAGACAATGGGATTTTTCCTTACAAAATCCATCTTTTCCAAGCACTTAAAGAAAATGACAACAAAAGAGGGTTTGGATGTTTTTAACTGCTTATCTGAAGCTTATATATACATGAAAATGTCAGTATCGACAACATAATTTTCTCTGTTGAGTGCCATATTTACATTAATGGGATTATGACTAAATAGAATTACAGATTTTGTGTAATTGGAAAAGCTGTTCTTAAGGAAGCATCACCTCACTCTCCAAAAATCACCACCTGGTGTGGATTGAGTCCGTCACGAATCTACGGTCCCTATTTTTTGAAGACCCGAGTACCGAAACGGTCGTAACTGTGACATCAGATCGTTATCTTCACAAGCTGAAGTCTTACCTGTGAAACAGGGTGAGAGATTATGAAAATCTGTGGTTTCAACAATATGGAGCCACATCCCACAACTCGAATGAATGTCTCGCATGATTGAGGGAAAAATTTCCTAATCGCCTTATCAGTCATACAAATGAATTCTCGTGGCCCCAAAGATCCCCGGACTTGTCACCGCTCTGTTATATTCTATGGGGACTCGTCAAACGGGAGAGTGTTTCAGTGGAAAGCAACTACAATTGCTGATTTGAAAGATGGACTTGCTCAGATTATCTCGACAGTTGCACAAGACACCATTCAGAAAGTGATACGTAACCTGTTGCTGTGTATAAAAAAAAATGTATAGAACGGAGGAGAGGTCATATTGAACACTTGGTTTAAACACTGAAACTTGAGGAATTGTAAAAACAATTCACTTAGAAAATTCTTTCATATCTGTCACTGATGTGAAGCTACGATTTTTTTTTGTTTAATTTACCTTTTTAAGGTCCACTCTGAATAGAGAGCATTGCAAGAATAGTTTGTTTGAATAGTCATGATTGATACTTTTGTTTTATTTCCCATTATTGATACTAAAAAACCTATGATTATAATATGTTAATTTACAGTTTATGATGGAGAATGGAAATAAATGGAGAGAGGTGGTGAAGGGGTAGCTGGGAGTAGCAGAGAAATGAGGTTGTGGAATTGTTGCAGGTTGAAAGTGTGAAAGAGAAAGGGAGGGGGGTGTTTGTAGGCAGCAGGCCTGGAGAACGATAGACACCGCTGTGTGTATTTGCATTCCTGGGCGAACTTACGTCTGCTGTCCGTTTACAGGAACAGCTGCAGGGGCGGTGGGGGGCTCAACCGGAGGAGAACTGCAGGGAGGGATGGATGGTGCAAAGTCAGAAGGGGGGCAGCCAAGCTGGTCGAAACACAGAGAATCCCCAGTCCCTAATATCTCAAACCGGTGTATGTACCGTGTACCATAGACTGATGACTTAGCAGGTAGACGGTGCAGCACCTTCGGTCAACTGGACTTTGACCCAAAATATGAAACAGTGCAGATATATCTCTTCCCGCCACCCACTCAATCATCCTTTCCTATCAGAATCATATCATCACTGTCTCCTATGTGAACTGTTTATTACTTCACAGTTGTAAAAAGCAACTTGACAGGCACAGCTATACAAAACAGAGAGAAGAGTGGAAAGAGGATCCAAATTTTACAACAAAGCAATATAATTATTACCTTCATGCCATCGCCTGAAGACAAACTGAGGGTGGAGGTGGGGAGGTGGAGAGGGGTGAGGGGGCTCCAAAGAGAGCCGCTTAGCGCCTGTCAACACAACTTTCACGCCTACTTTGCTGTTAATGCATCTCTCCTTCTCCTCTTCCATTCTCCCCTTGCCTCCCACTGTCCTCCCCATACTCCATCTCCTATCCCTGATCCACATCCTCTCTTACCTAACCTCTCTCTGAAGGACCATTGCCTTGACTTAAATTTTTTTAAAAAGATAAAACTGCATTCTTTGCAATGTAGTTCTGTTATTTCACTACTGAATTAAGGATTAGTTTTGTGCTGGTTATTATTGTATTAAAAGGAAACCTGGATCTTCCAGTAGACCGTTGGGCTGCAGCCCCCATGAAAATAAAATAAATAGCCCCCAATGTATATCAAAAAGTCAAGAATCCAACCTATGTCCAATTATTGCCTTCACCCATTGGCAGAAGACAAAGAGTTTTTTGTTTGTTTGTTTTTGTAAACCTTGTCAAGGCTCGTATGAGAGCTAACACACAATGCACAGCAAGGGAGGCATGAGACAAGAGGGGCGGAACTGGGAAGTACAAAACAGTGGGGAACAGAGACATTAGGAGATCTGTGGAAGGGAGAGGGATGAGACGGAGAACATGGGGAATAGAAGATGGACATTACAGGGACTTTCAGGAAGGAAAGCAGGGAATTTGAAGGAGGTGGGCTTGGGTGGGTTATCAGGGGTAGAAAAGATCGAGGATTTGGATGGGGGATGATAAGAGGTGGTGGTGAACAGCTGTTTTGAAGGCCTGGAGGGAAGAATGGGAATGAATAGAGTGAGGGAGTTTATTCCAAAGGCAGAAAAAAAGAGGAATGAAAGAGTGTAGGTGAGCAGTGATTCGTGATTTTGGTAGTTTTAGCATAAGGGGGTTGTTGGCGGAGCCTGAGCGCCCTGCAGAAATGTGGTGGAGACAAATCGCAGAGAGAGCAGGGGGGCGAGGCTGGAGAGGAGATGGTAGAAGACAGAAAGACCACCGACCAGCCTGCAGTGAGAGAGTGAGAAGCTCAAAGACTCAGCCTCATTGCCGGAGATGCCAATGATCCGAAATGCCTTGGTTTCCACAGCATGAAGCCAAGAAAAGTGGGAGGCAGGAGCACCAGCCCAGAGGGGAGAGCAGTACTCCATCAGGCTGTGGACGAAGCTTTGTAAGTGGTCAGGAGCTCAGGTGGGCCGAGGAAGGACTTTGCACGACGGAGGATTCCCAGTCAGCGACTGGCTTTGGAGGCGAGGTTTGAAATGTGGCTTTCCCAAGAAAGGTCATGGCAGATAGTGAGACCCAGAAGCTTGAAGGAAAAGACTTCTTCCAGAGGATTGTTGAAAGAGTGGATGGGGGGGGGGGGTTCTCAACGGTCCTTTCGGAGGGACATTGTGAGAGTGTGAGATTTGTCCGGATTGAAAGACATGTTCCACGTGTTGGACCAGTTTGTGATTTTACCCAGATCTGCAGTGATCGAAGAAGCTGCTGCTTGCCAGTCTGAGGAATGACCGATGATACGCCAGAGGGTGGAGTCATCAGCAAAGAGATATAGAGGATTTTCCAGAGAGTCGGAGAGATCATTGATGAAAATCAGAAAAAGAACAGGGCCCAGAATGCTACCTTGAGGAACTCCAGCCTGGACAGGAAGAGGGTATGAAAGAACTCCATTTAGGGCCACACGTTGACTGCGACAGGAGAGGAAGTCTGGGAGCCATGAGTGGAGATGGCATTGGATGCCATGTAGGAAGAGAGTTTGGTGAGCAGGGCAGGGTGCCAGACCGTGTCAAAAGCACGTGATATGTCCAGGGATATGGCTCGGATTTCATGTCTGGCATTGAATACATCCATCCATTGTTGGGAGAGTAGAAGCAGCATATCCAGAGTCGAGTGACCTGATTGGATGATCGGAAATCAAGCCATTGGATAAGAGGAAGGATTTAATGTCTGAAGTGATGATGGATTCCATAACCTTGCTGATGATTGGGAGAAGGCTGATTGGTCTGTAGTTGCAGGGATCTGTTTTTGCACCTGTTTTATGCAGGGCAGTAATGTTTGCAGATTTCCAAGCAGATGGCAGATGACCTTGAGCAAATGAGAGGGTGAATAGAACAGAGAGAGGGTGAGCAAGAGCAGAAGAGCAGGTTTTTAGGACACGTGGGCTGATTCCGTCTGGACCGGTTGCAGAATCTGAGTCGAGGTTTGACAGCAAGCTCTCCACCTTGTTCGGAGAAAAGGACACAGAGTCCAGGGACAGTTGGGCGTGACTGGGTAAGGTGTGTCGAGAAAGCGATGGGTTTTGGACACAAGATTTAGCTGCAAGCACCGAGTTTAGGCATTCAGCCTTCAGTTAACAATAACAAGGAAGGTAAAAGTGAAACCAACAGCAAATGCAAAGTAGAACATCACTCGGTAGAGCGTATACCTCCACCAGGCTGAACAGTTTACATTTTGTATCCCACTGATTGGCCGGATCTGGATCCGAACCTGAAGCAAAATCAAACCAGCTTCTTGTCACCTAAACAACTCATCCACCGAGTTTGGTCAGAATTCGTTCACAACTTTTTGAAATATCACGCTATATTTCGTTTTTGGCCCCATCTCTGAATGGTGAAGAATCACTTTCGAAATAAAAAAAATTCTCATATCCAGATCCGGATCTTCACAAAAATCGAATCAATTCGTCCTTGTCACACATCCAACCTCTCCATAAAATTTAGTTTGAATCCATGCACAACTTTTGAGATATCTTGTTCACAGGCAGACAATCAGACAGACAGACGGGGATGAAAACATTACCTCCATCCACCTTCTGTGGTGGAGGTAACTACATATCAGCGATCGCCAAGGGTAAGCCTCCCCCAGCACCTGATATCCAATGATGGCCATACTTTTTTCGGTCCACCATGTGACCTTGACCTCCAACATTTAGAAATATTGTGAAAATTAAGAAAATGTGTCCCCACCTAAAATCTATCTATAAAACTCAACATCATGAAAATTGGAGGTAAATTATTAAAGTTATGATCAAAAAAAGTGTTTATAATTAATTGGGTCACAATCCAACAAAAGTATGTCAAGGACACTAATCAGATATCAGGTGCACAATTTCAGTGCAGGTATGCTGTAATGATGCAAGAACATCTTCGAAGGCCAAGCAGTCTTTGAGGTTGGCAAAATTCAACGATGACAAAAAAAAACGTTTGTTTTTTTTCAGACCGCCATTTTATCTTGGCTTTTAACCCGGAGGAGTATGATGCAAATTAATTGTAAACACACCTTACTCTCGGCTATCTAGGGAGGGCAATTTAGTTCTGATCTGACAAACTTTAGTTGAGTTATGGTGATAAAAATGTTAAAATACCCAGAATGAGGTCATGACGTTAAATTAAGTCAAGGTCAAAAAAGAAATGTCAACCCTGAATACTTTGTATTCCCATTACCGATGCAAAATTTCATTCCGAAAGTCTCAGCCGGATCCGAGATACAACTCGGAGATTCGCAGAAAAAAAAAGGAAGAAAGAAAGAAATATGTATATTTTTTAAAAACCCCTAAATTGTGGTTTAGTACTCTAAGGGGTCGAATAAACTCTGGGGAACCATTAAAAATCCCCCTTTGTTTTTTTCTTTCCACCTTATTTGCTGATCTCCTATTATGTGTTCCCCTTTATTTTTATTCTTCCCTTATTTGTTGATGTCTCCCTTTTGCTTGTTTGTTTATTCCCCATATTTTGTTTTATACCTTTCCCTTTTTTTAACAGCCTTTGTTCTCACTTGTGCCTTTTTCCCCATTGTTTGTTTGGCAATAACTTTACACGGTGATAAAACAAGCACGTGACGAACTGCACCGAGATACCTGTGCGTGTTTACCTTGTATTTTATAATGATCACCAATCGGTCTCCAAAGCAGTGATTGCGTGCATTAGACACGGAATGAACAAACAGGTTTTGTTCAATTATTCTGGAACAGATTTTGTGTCGTTTACCTTCATAGTCTTTCATTTCACAATGAGCACCAGGAGGATTTCTGGATAAACACAACTAACCAGCACTATTATGGTGCTTTGTTTAAAAGAATCATCATAAATGAGTTACATCATCCACGGATGTCGCAAGACTGGTTAACAAGCTTATGGGCAGCTGAGATGACGACTTTGTTGATTAGCTCCTTCAATCTTCATTCTTATTTTTAAATATTGTTTGAGCTTTATTTCAGAGTCAAACTGTTGCTTTATCAAAAAAATTATTCATTGATCAACAAAAAGATTTGCTTGGTCAATTGTATTTTGTTTCCTCAAAATATTATTGATTATAGAAATCCCAACCTACCAACTATTCTGCTGTGTTACTGGACAGAATATACCGTTACGTTGGAGGGGGAGGGGGTACAAATTAGCTTGTATGTTAACTTACCAAGGTCCATGTGTTCGTGTAGGTTCAAACATTTTCTGTAATCAGGGACCCGTTAGAGTGAAGTTATTCTGTAATTGTATATGCCGTGAAAGGCGGTATCCTTGACAAAGGGATTAGGTAGGAAAGTGTAATTTGTACGCGTCTTCTCTGTAAAGCCAGGCAAGGCACCCAGAGAAGGTTAGAGAGGCGTGCATTTGGATGTGTTGGTGGTTCGTGCTTGGGTTGATAAACCCCACTCACGGCCCACGCTCTGAGTACAAGGCATCCGACGTGGCATTGCCATTGGTGCACCGCAAGGTGCCTTTTCATTGGTTCTCTCGGTGGTAGCAGCAACACTCTGTTGACATGATGTCGTTATGGCAGTGGCGACGTGCCACCTCATTGGCCGGTGCTAGAGCGTGAGCGAAGAACATTCGAAGGCGCAGTCCATGGTGGCAGGGGAGGGATTAAAAAGCTGCACATGACTCGTTTGCTGTTTTTCAGGAATTCTTCAGTCCTTCTCTGATCTGTCTCTGATGTTGGGCAGTTTTGTTCTCTCTCCCTATGAAGCCGAGTAGCTGTCTGAGGAGTGAATCAAGTTGGTCGGAGTTGGGGATGCTTGCACTCACTATGGGGTCGGTGGTGTCAGGCGGAGCGAGCCCACCTTCATGAATGCTGGAGTGCTGACCTGTACCCCCCTGCGGTCCTTCTCTGTGCTTCATTCTGGAGACCGGCCCACCCATATCCATCAAGACCTTGCCTGGTTTCTCCCCTTCGTGTGTGAGTGGAAGAGTGCATATGTGGCGCCATATGTTCTTTTCTGTATTGATTGCATTTCGCTTTCTTGAGTATTTGTTTATTTGTCTTTACTAATTGTTTCGGTATACCTTTCATCAAGGGATTCTCCATTTGTGTTGTCCTGTCTGCTTTCAATAAACTATTTCTTAAGAATACCGGATGCTTTGCGCACCTGATCTCGTATGCATGCAAAACGACTCAGACCAGTTTGGTTAATCCCTGGGGGAGATAGCATTTGTTAAACCTTCATTTTAAGAGACCAGCATGACTTTTTCGATCTCGACAGGGAGAAGAGAGAGGAGAAGCCACATTATCCGCTCGAACGTGATTTCGTTTGATTCAGCCATTTGCGGAGCACATCGCTTCGGCGTGGCGGGTTCGTGCGAGCAGCCGCTGTTGATGCGACAAAACATTTAGTTTCACATAAGCCTTAATACGTGCGAGAGAGAAAGTGGTGGTGGCAAACTCCCAATGCATAATACCCTCCCCCACCACCTTTCCCATACTCTCTTCTCACCTCGCCCCCACCCCCTTTTAATCTTCATAGTTCTCCCCCATATTTACCCCTGCCAAAGGAGAGGGTATTGCGTTCGGGTCTGTTTGCTTGGCCGCACAGAACTTTGGTGTTTTTTTCTCTGCAACCGCTTGTTTTGCAACCGCTCTGCAACCGATAAGACAAAATTTTCACCATAGATGTGACGACTCATGTAGAATGACTTAATCATAATTATGACGTCATAGGTTGCATGGTTTGGCAGCCATGTTGGATTTACCCTCAAACTTAGAAAAAATCTCCAGAATGGCTGGAAAGATTGAGGGAAAACTTTACACAAATATTACCCAAGCCTTGGGTGCACAAGGTTGTTCAGGAACAATTCAGAGGTCACATGGTATGGCAGCCATATTGGATTGAAGAAAAATGTTAAATAATGTTTTTCTGGAACTGCTTCAATCAATTGACGTGAAACTTCACAATTATGATCTCATGAGAAATGAACAGGACAGAACTATCATAAATATATGTGGAAAGGTTATGGGTTGAGACTGGGAATTAATTGAACCCAGGTCCACTGGCTGGAAAACTGGACCAGTGCTCTACCATCTGAGTTATCTGGGTAACCTGCAGGTTGAGCAATGCAATTCTTCCACATATACAAGTGCCACTCTTCCCCCCTCCCCTCCCACTGCTTCCTGGGCACTCATTGCCAAACATAGGAGCAGCTCGGGCCTGCTCTTGAGACGAGAGGACTGAAACCTGAATCCTATCCAGGTTCCTCCTGATGACTTCATCTTTTCTTTTTTTCTTGTTTGGGTTCCTTGTGATTACTCCAATGCAGGACTTGTACCTATTTGGTCTTCCATTTGATTTGAATTGAATTTATTTTAATCCCATTCTAAATTATATTGAATTATGAATAATAAAAAACAAGAAAACGTCATGGGTCAGGGTTAGGTGTCCGATCAAAGTGGGACGTTTTGCTACCCGGTCATCCCTACCAGCAGTTATAAAGTGGCAGTTCTAATTATGTCTCATTAATTAGGTAACACACAGGTACACAGACGCCACACAAAACAAGTCCTGGCAAGGGTGTGCAATCTCTGATTGCTCTTTTTCTTGGTTCCATCCGTATCTTTACTCCCACTTATCTCCCAATGTTATTTTTCCATCCCCCAAAACTCACCCTCGAATTATAGAAATCGTGAGAAGTGTCTATGAGGTTATGAATCACGTCTCCTCGGAGCGTGGGATTCCCAAGGGTGTCACTTGCTTGATCATGAGCGTTCCGCCGCACCCTTGAGAGTATCCGTCAGTCTGTGTGAGTCGCTCAGTTAACAGGGCGCCATGAACGGCTTGCGCCATCTGTCCCGCTCGGTCCGGTTAGTGCTTTATCACGTGTAAACAGGACCGCTGGAGGGGACGAGGCCAGTAAGAGGTCCCAATCAATATCCCTGCCCGTCACTTTAATTATCCATACGTGAGGAGCACATGAACCTGCGGAACAGAGAAATAGACACTTTCACTCTCTATTGAGGATGCTCATTGGATGAGCACAGGGGTTAGATGATAAGATAAAGATTGGGAGATGATCATATCACACACTCACCTGGACACACACACGACATGACGTCACGCAGGTGAAAAGTTTGGATTAAAAAAAAAAAGACATCATTCGAGCCACACCGAGACAATTACGTCAACAAAAGATCTTTTTGGACAGGTGATGTCAAAGTGGAGACTGAATAGGTTGAGTTTTTGAGCATGACGTCATCATGTGATGTTTCAACAGGTAACTGTCGAATTGATCTGCTCATTGCTTAACAGTGAATTTACATGCTGGGTAAAAGATTGGTAGATGATTGTATCTCACACTCCGCAGTGTGGTATAAAGCAGTTCCATCGCAGCCAGGTGTCCTTTTATCTCGTGTTGGACAGGTGTAACTGCTTACAAGGGACGTAGGACCATCAAACCCGGAAAAAAGAACTCGTGTAGTGTAACGTTCTACGCAAGTTCTCAACCCCCCCCCCCCCCCACCAACCGCAAAAAATAACAATAAAGCAAAGGGGAATTAGTAAAAGTAGTCACGTGACCCATTAGTAGTCTCTCCGAGCTTGCAATTTGTGAATAGACGCATTTGTTATAATAATACTCAGTGGGTTCATGTTTTAAAGTCTCATCATGAGGATTGGCCCAAACACAGGCAGTAAGGGAGTGATTAAAGGAATAAAACACAGAAGAATCAGAGTATGAATGGGGGCAGGAAGGAGTCCGTGCAGTAACTCAATCATCTTTACTGTCCAGTAAATTAATACGATAAACTGGACTGGAACGTCCCTGTTTGCAAACACAGATCGGTCTCCATTGTCCTTGGTTCAACATGCTTGCTTGTGACGTCACAGGAGTGGACGTCTACCTCTCGGTCACGTGATTTGGAACCCTGGCAGGTCACTTCGTGTTGCGTCACGTTTGCAAAAGACACTGCTGTAGTTTTCGATCCCGCCAAGGTCACACAATATCCGCGAGGATCCCTCGAAAGGTCTGCAACATGCCCGGCGTGAGATGATCTCTCATCGAGGATGGGAAAAAGTTTTCGTCGAGCCAATCCAGGTCGCACTCGAACGCGTCTCCAGGCACGGATCCCGGGCGTGTCCCGCGCCATTGTCGACCGATTGTCACGCTACAGCGGCCGGGCGTGCCTGTCGTCCCCGCGACCGGCCGCACAAAGCGAGGACTCCTCGTGCGCTTGTCGGGGCTCGGGCCGTGGAGACGGGACGGGCAGGACGAGGGACGGACAATGTCGCTCCGGGTCCATCGGTAGATCATTTGTGAGCTCTCTCTATCTGATAGCATCGTTCGCAAAATTGTCGTTTAAGCTCCACGTTTAGGTGGACAGTTATCGTGTTGACCACCGGTGATTCCTCTCTCAAACACGTTCAGGCCCATAACTACCTCGGGGGGGGGGGTCCCAGGAGGATCCCCAAATGGTGAGCCGATTATGGGAAATCAGATGATGTACTTTATGTTATCAAGAAGAGTTTTTATGGCTTTACATACGTAATAATAATCGGCAATGTTTTGATGGAGATTTCTGTGATGCATTAAACTTTAATCCATCAAGGGTGGATGGATTCAAATGGTGCATGAGTCGTGGACCCTTATGTAAAAAAGGACACCTAAGGCGACTACTGAGTGCTCACTCTGCATTGCCGGTGGATGCCATGACCCATACCGGCCATAGGTCTTCATAGAGCGGCACCGGCACAAGCAAGTGCCACGCGTTGTTTCTTACCTTGAACCTGCTGAGATGGAGGACCTTTGGAGCAAGCAAAAAGGTAATGGGCCACATTGAGAGTCCACTGTCCTCATGGGTTCGCTACATCAAAGCTGAAAAGGTCCACACGTCATTAACTCAAAATAATAAATTAAAACACCTCATCAACATAGATAAGGCAAGAGAGGAGGTTGAAGGAGATGTAAACCACTCCCCGCGCCCATCCTGCCCCTCGGATCACCTCCACAGCTTTCCTTTCCGGACCTGAGTAATTCTCGGGGTCCTCAACGTTCTCAAAGTTCTCATTCAAAATTAGAGCGCGCGAACGTTTGAGCGTCAAAACGTGACGTCATAGCAATAAACACCCCCGCTATCCTCCTGTAGGCGATTTAGCGCACTACGCAATCCCTCTACACTCTACAGGGTGTATATTTTTGTTCCTTTATTTAGAACATTGTACACTCATTTCAGTATATCCATCCATCCATCCATCGGGACCATACTCTGTTCAGAGCGTTGGTGAAGCTCTAAGCAGTCTCCTTGGCTATTGGGCACAATCCTGGACGGGTCACCACTCCGACACAGGATACCAGCAAGCTGGTACTCATTTTGCCGACCTCGGAAGGATGACAGGCAGAATCAACCCCACCTGGTATTAATTCAACGGCTGAGCGGGATTTAAACTCAGGATCTGGGGATCCCAAGCCTAGCATTGTAAACATTATATCATTTATTAATAATGATGTCATCTTGTATGTTTTGACGTATGACGTGTATTGTTTTGGTGAACGTCAGAGCTTTAATGAGTTCAAAACAAATTGAGTAAAATTCGAACCAATATTGTTAATAATAATAATGATAATAATAATAATAATCATCATCATATGCGATTATGTACTATAACGGCCAGCACTCATTCCAAAAACCGAAATAGTATACTAATAAAAATCACCGAAAACACAACCATCTGTGGCCTGCAGGGCCTGGGATGGGTCATTGTTCGACTCGTTTTTGTACTCGAACTCACACTCAACGTCCCAATCCATCCCTGCGCTCTGGGCCACGGCATATGGGCACAGGGCCACGCTCACTGGAATAAATCACCCGAATTTCACACCTCTCACATGTCGGGCCCGTCCACTGGCACAGCCACCCCCAGAAGGGGACGCACGGCACGCGGTGTCACCTCTACAGGACATGACCATGGACCCTCCACTAAAAAGGGTGGTGTGCAATGGTCACACGGATCTACAGAATGGACTTTAAAATACCACTCTGAATGGAGGTAGCATCGAGCGTTGAGTGCAAATAGCTGCGTGAAAGGATAGATATACATCGAAGGAGGCAAGAACGAATGGATGGATGGATGAGGATGAGTGGATGGATTGATGTATGAATGAGTGGATGGATTGATGTATGGATGAGTGGATGGATTGATATATGAATGAGTGGATGGATTGATGTATGAATGAGTGGTGGATTGATGTATGAATGAGTGGATGGATTGATGTATGAATGAGTGGATGGATTGATGTCTGAATGAGTGGATGGATTTATGCATGACTGAGTGGATAGATTGATGCATGAAAGAGTGGAAGGATTGATGTATGAAAGAGTGGATGGATTGATGTATGAAAGAGTGGATGGATTGATGTATGAGTGGATGGATTGATGTATGAATGAGTGGTGGATTGATGTAAGAATGAGTAGATGAATTGATGAATGAATGAGTGGATGGATTGATGTATGAATGAGTGGATGGATTGGTGTATGAAAGACTGGATGGATTGATGTATGAGTGGATGGATTGATGTATGAATGAGTGGTGGATTGATGTATGAATGAGTGGATGGATTGATGTATGAATGAGTGGATGGATTGATGTCTGAATGAGTGGATGGATTTATGCATGACTGAGTGGATAGATTGATGCATGAAAGAGTGGAAGGATTGATGTATGAAAGAGTGGATGGATTGATGTATGAAAGACTGGATGGATTGATGTATGAGTGGATGGATTGATGTATGAATGAGTGGTGGATTGATGTAAGAATGAGTAGATGAATTGATGAATGAATGAGTGGATGGATTGATGTATGAATGAGTGGATGGATTGGTGTATGAAAGACTGGATGGATTGATGTATGAGTGGATGGATTGATGTATGAATGAGTGGTGGATTGATGTATGAATGAGAGATTGGATTGATGTATGAATGAGTTGATGGATTGATGTATGAATGAGTTGATGGATTGATGTATGAATGGGTGGATGAATTGATGTAAGAATGAGTGGATGAATTGATGTATGAAAGAGTGGATGTATTGATGTATGAAAGAGTGGATGGATTGATGTATGAATAAGTGGATGGATTGATGTATGAATGAGTGGATGGATTGATGTAAGAATGAGAGGATGGATTGATGTAAGAATGAGAGGATGGATTGATGTAAGAATGAATGGTGGATTGATGTGAGAATGAGTGGATGGATTGATGTATGAATGAGTGGATGGATTGATGTGTGAAAGAGTGGATGGATTGATGTATGAATGAGTGGATGGATTGATGTATGAATGAGGGAATGAAGGATAAGTGGATGGATTGATGCAAAGAGGAATGGACGAGATCTTTTTGAGATAGCGACCTTTTGAGATATCCCATTCACAGACAGACAAATAAGCAAACAAACAAACAAGCTGACAGACAAACAGACAGACAGACAGACAGACGGGGTGAAGACATAACCTCCTTCCACCTTTGGTGGTGGATGTAATAAATACCGTACTATAAATTCCCATACTATAAAACATCACCGCGCACTCAAAAACCCCAAATTCTCATAACTTTCACCCAAAACACAATCCACAAATCCAGTTTTTTTTCTGAACAAGTATTGTATAGTACCGTATTACAGTTATTTTGTTATTATTGTCAGGTCAGGTCAGATTTGATCTGTGACCTGCTGCAGGTACCATGTAAACCTGTACTAACCTGTTCCATGGTCGGGTTGTCGGCGACTAAACCGTCTCCCCCACCAGGTTTCCTGGTAAGGAGGGTGTATGATGGACATGGACACCCAACAGGATTAAAAACAAAACCTGTCAAAGGGCGGAGGAGCTCCTTGTGAGCAAATGGCCATCGATATCTAGTGCACAACTGTGTCTGCGGAATGTCCTATCCCGAAGAGAGGATGATCACCTGTCTCTGTTATCATCTGAGCTCAAGCGTTTGAACATCGGTGTTGCAGCACTCTCTGAGGTTCGGAGACCTGATCATGGTGAGATCATGGCAGGTAGTTCGACTTACGACTGATATGGTCGCTTTGATAGTTACCATGCCAAATGAGTTTTTTTTCATGTTGAAGACTCCAGTCAGGGACTAAATAGTCCTCATCGAGGCCAGGCCTTAAATAAAGCGAAATAAAAGAGAGACAATGTAAAGTGAGGAGTGAAAATGAGTGAGGAAGAAAAGTGTGTGATGTTTGTTTGCAAGAAAGAGATATTAAAGCTGGCCCTGGTAGCTTTAGTCTGAGTGCGACAGAAAGTAAGACCAGCAATCCTGATATGGAGAGTGTAACATGGTTCCGGACACTACTTTAACGCTCCTAATTCAGACCGGTAGTACTACCCTGAGCAGTTGCTGTCTACAACCTACTACCGAAAAGAAAACTGAAGATCCACTCCATGGGAGTACCTGTCCACAAAATTTTGCCAGGTCAAGCCAGATCGGATCTGACGTTGTTTTAGCTGTGTCCAATAAGCTGACTCTCATGATAATTGAGGTAACACCGGTTAACGAGTGTATGAGACTAAGGATTCGTCACTCCTTGGGAGTCATTTCCTGGTCTCTGTATATGCTCCGACTAAGGTGAGTGATCTCATCGTGAAGGACACATTCTATGCGGCGCTCGAGTCTGTGGTTGATCAGTGCCCTAGGCGAGACACTCTCTGAGTCTTGGAGGATTTCGATTCATCGACTAGAACTGATAGGGATGATGATGAGACATGTGTTTGTCCCCATGGATCTGGAACTGTGAACCAGAATATCACTAAGATCATTGACTTTTGGTGCTGAAACCATGACACAGCCACTCTAAGTCCACGACTTCTTGCAGAGGCTCATCACTGGACTTGGTATCCCAATGCTGGTGGTGTGGCAAAGGAGATTAATCACGTGCCTGTTGATGGTTACTGGAGGATGCTCCAGACTTGTAGGGTCTACCGGAATATGCTCAGTTCCTCAATACTGACCACGGGCTTGTTGGAGCAACTCTGAAGTTGCAGATTAAATCCAGGAGAATGGTACCATCCCAGCCTATGCTGGAAGTTGGCAAGCTGAAGGATGAGAGGGTAGCTGAGGAGCTTGTGAACAGCCTGAGTGGGGATTTGGGGAGTTTGGGCATTTCAAGAGATCTGAAGAGTTGTGGAGTGCCTTCAAGACGACCATCCTTGATGTTGGCAGTGGATGTCTTGGAACTCATCATCAGGTGGGGAGGAACTTTGTCTCCCATGCGACACTGAATACCAGTGACCACAGTTGCAAGGCCAGGCTTGATGACAGAGCTGAGCTGTTCATGGAGGAGAGGCATAAAACTGTACGTGTGCTGAGCGTGGACAAGAAGGCCTATGTGTGAGGAATCTGTGAAGGGGTAGAGCATCACCTGTGGTCAAGTGATTCTCGTCCTGCTTACAGAAGAATTAGTGCATTGCATTCCTCCAAGCATGTACCCTGTGTAATGCAGTTAGAGTGGAGGGTGGTAAGCTCTTGACAGAGGAGTCCAAAGTGAAGGCCCACTGGGCCAGTTACTTTAAGCGGCTGTACCAGCCTTACCCACCAGCTGTTGAGTTGGATGTCAGGGATGTTACTATCCCTATTGCTGACCCTCCAATCAACTGTGAACCACCTTTGTTTGTGGAAACACAGACTGCAGTGAACCAGCTGAGAGGGGTAAAACTCTTGGGATCTGTGGCATCCATGCTGAACTTCTCAAGGCTGGTGGAAATGCTGTACTCGTGTCATTACATGCAGTTCTGTGCTCTGCCTGGAACACAGGCATCAACTGAATGGAAGAGGGGCCTTGTTGTCCCTCTCTGGAAAGGAAAGGGTGATCGCCAGGACCGCAACAACCACTTAGGGGTTACGCTGATTTCAGTGCTGGGCAAGGTCTTTGCTCAGATAATTCTTCATAGGGTTCACCACCATCTACTTGAGTACCAGCGCCCATGGCAGTCAGGCTTTACACCAAAGAGGTCAATGATTGACCGTATCCTTGCTCTTCAGATCCTCGCCGAACAGAGACGAGAGTTTCAGCAGGGGCTGCAAGCATTCTATGTTGATCTCCGCAAAGCGTTCGATTCAGCGAATCAGGATGCCTTCTGGAGGATTCTTGGCCTTCGCGGGGTGCCACCAAAACGGATCAATCTGATTTCTCACTATACTCTGGGACTGAGAGTGCTGTGAGGTATGGTGGCTCTATCTCCGACTTATTTCCATTTGTTACTGGAGTTTGTCAGGGGTGTGTACTGGCTCCTACACTTTCAAGCGCTTGTATGGACTGGATTCTGGGGAGGATGTCAGAGAGATCAAGCTGCGGTGCATCGTTTTGGAATGTCAAGATCTCTGACCTTAATTTCGCAGATAATGCAGTCATCTTTGCAGAAACGCGAGATATTCTTCTGGGGGCCCTTAGGGGCACTGAATGAGGAATTGGAGTCACTGGGATTACAGGTTTCCTGGGTCAAAACCAAGATCCAGGCTTTCAATGACATCTTGTCTGCTATCTTGTCTGTACCTGTTTGGGGTGAGGATGTTGATGTCACAGAGAGATTCACTTCACTTGGCAGGGATATTCATGTCTCCACATATTGTGAGCCAGAGGTTGATAGACATCCGGGTTCAGCCTGGGGAGTCACAAATTCATTGGATCATGGGGTGTGGCAGTATATGTACCTATGCGGGATGAAAGTCCGAGTCTTTAAGTCCTTGGTGCTTCTAGTCTTGCTCTACGAATGTGAAACTTGGGCTCTGACCAGGGATATGAGATGGAGACTTGACTCCTTTGGTAACAGGTCTCTTCGGAGAATCCTTCGCAATCGCTGGTTAGACTTTGTGTCCAATGAGTGGTTTCTGAGAGATACTCAGATGAGGTTTGTTGCCTGTATCGTCCGTGAGCATCAGCTGAGGCTGTATGGACATGTGGCTCATTTTCCTGACCCTGATCCTGCTCACTAGATTGTCTCAGTGATGGAGCCTCATGGGTGAAGGGGGTGAGTGGGACAACTACGTTCCTCGTGGTAGCAGCAGGTTGATCGGCATCTCAAGAAGATGGGGATGGCCTCTGCCTGGGGAATGGCCAGAGAGAAGCCCTTGGATTACCGGTGGAAAATGGACGCAGAGACGCGCTGCTCTGGCGCATGCTCCCATAACTGAACTGACCTGACTCATTATTCTCAACAATCCCCTTGAAGAAGTCCTTTCATTCAAGCTTTTGGGTCTCACTATCTGCCACGATCTTTCCTGGGAAAGCCATTACATATCTCCAAGCTGGCCTCCAAAGCCATTCGCCGACTGGGCATCCTACGTCGTGCAAAGTTCTTCCTTGGCACACCTGAGCTGCTGACCACAAACAAAGCTTCCATGCTCAGTTTGATGGAGTACTACTCCCCCATGTGGGGTGGTGCCCCCGCCTCTCACCTTTCTCGACTTCACACTGTGGAAACCAAGGCTTTTGGGATCATTGGTATCTCCCGCAATTAAGCTGAGTCTTTGGGTCTCTCAGTCTCTTACCGGAAGCAGGTTGGTGGTCTTTCTGTCTTCTACCGTCTCCTCTCTGGCCTTGCCCCCCCTCCCGCTCTGTCTATGCTCTACCCTGAATATACTGTAAATGTCCCCCCCCCCTTTTATTTCCTCAGGGAGCTAAAGGTCCGCCAAAAACCCCCTTCTTGTGACACTGCCAAAATGAAGAATCACTGTTCACCTTCACTCCTTCATTCCTCTTTTTTTCTCACCTCTGGAACAAACTCCCACACTCTCTTTAATCCCACTCCTCCCTCTTGGTCTTCAAAACAGCTGTTCACCACCATCTCTTATCTTCCCCCATCCAAAATCTTGATCTTTTCTACCCCCCCGTTCATCTACCCCAAACCCATCTTCAAATTCCCCGTTTTTCTTCCTGAAAGTCCTTGTAGTATCATCTTGTTTATCCCATGTACCCCACCCCATCCCTCTCCCTTCCACGGATATCCTATTGTCTCTGTTCCCCACTATTTTGTGCTTCCCTCTCCCACCCCTCGTCTCCTGCCTCGTTATATCTTTCTGTGTATTCGCTCTTACATGAGCCTCGACTTGGTATAGGTATACAATTTTTTTTTTTAAAGCAGATTTTGTGTGGTTTGAGTCTTAAAGGTTGTCAATGGTCTAAAGGGTTTCAAGATCTGAAGGGTAAGTTACAACAGTATTTTGGGTCTAAAAGTATAAGTGGTCAAATCTCTGAAGGATGCAAATGTCTAAGGGGTCTAAAATGCATCTAAAAGGGATCTAAAGTGTCAAAAGAGGTTGAAGTGGTGTCAAGGGTCGAAAGTTCTAAATGGTCCAAAAGGATCCAAGCAGTCTCAACATGTCTAAAGAGTGTTAAGGTGTAAGAGGTCTAAAGGGAGTTAAGGTGTAAGGGGTCTAAAGGGACTTAAGGGACTTAAGAGATGCAAAGGTCTGAAGGGTCTGTGGGATCTAAAGTGTCGAGGAGTCTAAAAATTGATCTAAAGGGTGAAGGGGTCTAAAGGGTCATGAAGGGAAAAGGGGTTTGTTGGGTTTTAGGGTGTCTAAGGTTTATAAATGGTCTAATGGGGTGTATAGGGGTCTTCGGGGTCGAATGGCTTGAAAGGGTCTATACGGTTTTATGGGTCTAACATGCTCTATAGGGTTATAAAGAGTCTTAGGGTTTCAACAGGATGAAAATATCTAATGGTGTGTAAACGATCTACAATGTCTCCAGGGTCTTCAAAGGTCAAAGGGGTCTCAGCAATCTAAACGGTCTCGGGGTTTGAAAGGTCCATTCCGACAACACGTAATTGATCGACGTAGTCACTGTGTAAGTGATGTTCAAACAGTACGTTACGAGAACGGCACTCGAGAGAGCGCATACCTCCACCAGGTAGAGCAGTGTACGTTTTGTATCCACCAATAGGCCAGATCTGCATTTGGACCTTCAACAAAATCTAATCAGCCGGTTCTTGTCACCCATCCAACTCATCCACCAGAGTTTGTCCGAATCCGTCCAGAACTTTTTGAGATACCCTGCTCACAGACAAACGGGGGTTAAAACAATCTCCGGATGATAATTATATTTCAAGTAATTGTAAAATTAGTTCTGTGCAAACACACACAAGTTACGTGATCGATTGGTGAATTTTTCATGAAATATCAGAAATTCCCAAAACAGGTGATATTTCCGCACCACGTGATATCACCACGTTATCTTACATCACACGCGTGTTTTGGGTCACAGACCAATTCGTACGTATCACGTGATCGATATTGCTGACACCAAAAAGCAAATTACAAATTCCTGCCCAAATCAATTTCAGTCGAACGCGAGTCCTGGCCAGCCGGTTCGTAAAAGACTTCGGTCAAAAACTTCCTCCAACAAACCCCACGAGCAGATGACGTTCAAACAGCGGATGCCGTTAAAGTATGGAGATACCCATGGTACTTTGTGAACAACACCGACATTTTGGTCAATATCGTCAACTGATCGATTTCCTTTAAATATACTGTAAATGTATTTACCTTCCCATTACACTCCCCTGGGCCAGCACACACCCCAACGAGGGAACACCCCTCCTCTCTACTTCCAGGCCAGCACCCAGCACACACACCCCAAGGAGAGAACACCCCTCATCCCTCCCTTCGCCAGCACAAACACCCCCATAAGATAATACGAAGCCAAAAAGAAACCAAAATAATTAAGGTGACCAGTGAATGTGAATTATTAAAATGCCTGCTGGTGGCTCCGTACGGTCAACGTGGTTGGCTGAAGATCTTAGGGTCTTGAGTTTAAGCCCCTGTCGTTCTGTGAAATAACACCAGGTGGGTTGTTCACTCAGCCTGTCATCCTTCCGAGGTTTGCAAAATGAGAACCAGCTCACTGGAAACAGGGGGGCACCGCATCAGTGGCACAGCTGTGCTTTCAGCAATGATGCAGCCAGCAAGCACAGGCTCCATACGAAACAACATTAAAAAATATAGACACATTTACCATTTTTATATCAGGCCACGGACTTAATGACCATCTGTCGTTCACCATGACCCATCCATGGGTAGACAACATGGCGATCCACGAATAAAGCACAAAAAAATTTTTTTGCTTCGTTGTTTCCCAGATGTAAAGGATTAATTATTACAAACCCCCCTCATCCCAAACACCTCCACCCCACCTCCTCGGCAGCCGCCTCCCCCTGAGTCGCAGGCAAATCACGAGCAGCCGAGGACGACGCGCAGTCATTGTACCCCTCCCTCAAGGGTAACGTTACCCCTCCCCCACTCCTGCCCAGCTATTCTCTGTTTCTTTCTACCCCCCCCCCAACCGCTTCACTCTACATTCTCTGTCTATACCTCCCTCACTCCCCCACCCCCAACCCACTCTGACATTCTCTTCTCTTTCTATCCCCTCCCCCTCACTTTGATATTCTCTCTGTCTTTCTTCCTACACCCCCCCTTTCTCGTCCTACCATTCTTATTATTTTCTACCGCTACCCCTCCCTTCAAACGCCAATCCAATCCTATCCTCAATCCTCTCTCCCCCCCCCCACCCTCTGTGCAGTTTTCCCCATTTTATCCAGATTTTCCTTTTCAACAACCCACCCAAGTTTTGAGCATCTAATCTGGCAGTGGAAGGGAGGGGGGCATTTATGAGAGACAAAGAGGAGGGGTAGGGAGGGAGAGTTGCGTACATTGAATAAAACTGATGTTATGGTGAAACTCCTCGACAGTAACATAAACCGGTCACTAAAATGTCCAATTAAATTATTTGTACTTCATACAGAGACGTGTGCAGATTGTGTATCAGGGAGCCATGCCTGGCTCAGCATCGCCCTTGTGCACACCCGGCGCACCCTTAGTACACCATGGTCTTGGTCCAAGCAGGCAAGACCTGTGTGGAGCGGAAACTCCGCGTGAATGAAAACGAGGGAAACAATTGCCATTTTAATCATTACCTTAACTAACCGATGGTTATCACGTACGTGCATTGATTGTAGTGCACACAGCATCGACAATAAATCCATGGCACACGTTTACTCGGCAATTACCCCGCACACAGAAGCAAAAAGCGGGGTTAAGCAATTGGCTCACTTTGTCTATTTGTCCGTCTTCAAACGTCATACTATGATCAAGGAACTACTCAATTACAATGAAATGTTACATTTCAGGCACTGCAGAACACTAATCGGAACACACGCCTGCACAGAGAGGAGTTGGATAATTTAACTCTGTCTGCCTGTCTGGCAGTTAAACAAGATTGAAAATCATTGCAAACAGGAAACTTACTGTTTCTAGGATGTCATAATGGACACAAACAACAAGCACGAATAACTTATTTGACGTGTTAAACAAGGTGGTGGAAAAGACGCTGCATCAAACGGCAGTAAACTTCTGGGAAAAGTTTGTTTTTTTTTTCTACAACTTTACAACCTTTAAAACTTTCATTTTAATTAAATGTAATTATATATGTATACATTGTGGAGCACAAATTGCCCTCTTGACACTTCCAAAAGCATTCCGTTTGGTATTATTCGGAAAAAATATTCACGACGGCTCATGTCCTGAGGGCAGAGTAACTGTGAGATTCAGCATTGAGAAAATATGGCGGCATCTCGTGCTTTGTTCAGTGCAAAATGCAAAGCAGGAGTTTAAAAGACCCTTCCCATGTCCTTTTTCTCAAGACTGCGCTGGGTAAAGTGTTCTATGAACCATCTAGTCATGAAATTGGCTTATTAGCCCCCGTTAGACTTAGTGCGAAACGGGGGCTTATGGATTTGGTCTCTATTTTCGTGTGCGTGCGTGCGTGCGTGCGTGCGTGCATCCGCAACCATATCTCAGACATGTATGGACCGATTTTACTCATACTTGGCACAAAGACAACACCTAATGATTTACATGTACACATCCTTTTGTTTCACGATGCATTCAAAGATGGCCCACTGGCGGCCATTTTAGTTGTAGAAAAAAACCAAAACCCGATGCTCTACACGTCCTAAACCATTTCTCGGACACACATTTACTGATCTTGTTCAAGCTTGGCAGACAGATAAAGAATGATGGCTTACATATGCACGTCATTTTTTCTTTGAGATCAAATCCAAGATGGCCGACTGGCGGCCATTTTGTTACATAAATGTGTCCCACCATTTCTCTGACAAGCATGGTCCGATTTTGTTGAAACTTGGCACAAGCACAGTGCATGATGGTATACATGTGCACCTCACTTTATTTTGTGATCTGATCAAAGGTGGCCGACTGGTAGACTGACAGCCATTTTAGTTGTAAAAAAAACATGTGCGCTAGCCCTTTAACTCCATACAGCAAAAATACTAAAACAATGGGGGCTATGGATATTTTATGACTTTTTTTACTTACTAAATACCCAACACGTCAAATCGTTTACATTTCCCATCAGAATTTGCACGAAAAGTCGATGCTCACCTGGATCTTACATAAAGTTACATGCAAATCATGTATCATGTGATTCTCATGAGACTTTCTTTCTGCTTTGTAAACTAATGAATCTAACGGCCAGAACACAATTTCCTACACGAATCAAATTATACAAACAAGTAATTAATTAAATGAAAATTAATCTCTTCATCTGACATTATTATATAGATACAGTACTGCATATTAAACGTGATCATATAACAATACACACAAAACTAGAGAGTTCATAGACCACCTTACCACATCTTGGGGTATTGAGAAAAAGGACATGGGAAGGATCTTTTCAACTTTTGCTTTGCGTTTCCGAGCATGATCAATATTTCCTACGAGCTGCCATTTTGTATGAACCTGGATATCCCCCAATGCTGAGAGTGCGAGCAGCACATTTGATTGGTCAAGATGTTGTCAAGTGGCATAATATTTTGTCCAAGTACTGCAAGACTGGAGGTTTTTGAAAGTGCTAAGAAGGTGATTTGTGTTCTCCAATGTTCAAGTATATAGTTAAATGAAAATAAAATAAAGATTTTAAAGGTTGTGGACAATATTTGAATGAAAATAAAATAAAGATTTTAAAGGTTGTGGACAATATTTAAATGAAAATAAAATAAAGATTTTAAAGGTTGTGGACAATATTGAAATGAAAATAAAATAAAGATTTTAAAGGTTGTGGGCAATATTTAAATGAAAATAAAATAAAGATTTTAAAGGTTGTGGACAATATTTAAATGAAAATAAAATAAAGATTTTAAAGGTTGTGGACAATATTGAAATGAAAATAAAATAAAGATTTTAAAGGTTGTGGACAATATTTAAATGAAAATAAAATAAAGATTTTAAAGGTTGTGGGAAATATTTAAATGAAAATAAAATAAAGATTTTAAAGGTTGTGGGCAATATTTAAATAAAAATAAAACAAAGATTTTAAAGGGTGTGGACAATATTTAAATGAAAATAAAATAAAGATTTTAAAGGTTGTGGACAATATTTAAATGAAAATAAAATAAAGATTTTAAAGGTTGTGGACAATATTGAAATGAAAATAAAATAAAGATTTTAAAGGTTGTGGGCAATATTTAAATGAAAATAAAATAAAGATTTTAAAGGTTGTGGACAATATTTAAATGAAAATAAAATAAAGATTTTAAAGGGTGTGGACAATATTAAAATGAAAATAAAATAAAGATTTTAAAGGGTGTGGAGAATATTTAAATGAAAATAAAATAAAGATTTTAAAGGTTGTGGACAATATTTAAATGAAAACAAAATAAAGATTTTAAAGGGTGTGGACAATATTTAAATGAAAATATAATAAAGATTTTAAAGGTTGTGGGCAATATTTAAATGAAAATAAAATAAAGATTTTAAAGGTTGTGGACAATATTTAAATGAAAATAGAATAAAGATTTTAAAGGTTGTGAGCAATATTTAAATAATAAAATAAAGATTTTAAAGGTTGTGGACAATATTTAAATGAAAAAAAAAATTTTTTTTTAAAGGTTGTGGACAATATTTAAATGAAAATAAAATAAAGATTTTAAAGGTTGTGGACAATATTTAAATGAAAATAAAATAAAGATTTTAAAGGTTGTTGACAATATTTAAATCAAAATAAAATAAAGATTTTAAAGGTTGTCGAAAAAAACAAACAAACTTTTTTCGGAAGTTTACCGCCATTGATGCAGCGTCTTTGACACCATCTTATCAAACAAGTTAAATTAGTTCTTTGTGCCTGTTGTTTGTGTCCTTTATGAGGTCCGAACAACAGTAAGTTCCCTGTTTGGAATGATTTTCAATTTTGTTTCACTGATAGGCAGACAGAGTAAAAAATTACCATCTTCCTCTGTGCACACGAACGCTTGGGACAAGATTGCTTACAATTTGCCAAATTCAGAGCCAAAGTACTGCTACCCTGCAGGCGCATGTTCCGATTCATATTGTAGCGTTTGAAATATATAACATTCAATTGTAATGAAGTGGTTCCTCGATCATTGACTAATGTCTGTGGACAGACAGAGTGAACCAACCAATTGCTTAACCCTGCTCTGCGCTTCACCCGTGGTGTAATAATATGTACATATCACAATGAAATTATGTATAACATGTTCATACAACAATACACCAAAAACTATATGCACATATAATCGTACTAAAATATACAACGAGGTGTCTATCTGTCTGTCTGTGGTCGTTACTTATCCAATCTCAACCAAACTTGCCAGGGAGACGAATAATCATCCGACAAAGGTTGCAGCGACTTGGTTTGTCTCCCTCCCCCCTCCCCGGGGGGGTTCCAAAGATGGGGCCGATGCAAATTCTCCATGTAAATGTGTTCCGTGTAGCGCCGCTCCGGGTGGTGGTGGGAGAGGGTATTATAAGTGACGCTTCAGAACCCTTAATATTGTATCACCAGCAAGAGGCCTCGTCTTATTTTCACACTCGCTTAGCCTATGTTGCTCGAGATTCGACTGTAAAAAAAATCCCGAGGAATTCCCATGTTTTATTGCCTTTCTCCCCATGGAAAATACAACACCGTGTTATGGTGTATAGATCGTTTTAGCATCGTTGCACGTTTTCGTAGCTTTTGTCAAAAGCTGCTTTTATTAACAAAAGTAATAACAAGAATGATAATAGTTATAATAATAATATTAACAATAATAATAGGCAAATAATAAGGATAATAACACGACCTCCTCTGTTGGGAGGGAATGGGTGTTACAATGAAATGATATACAGTATAACGTGTTCATACAACATTCGTGTTCGTGTACATATTCATTTATTTATTATCAGGGCTGACGGCCGCATGGAAGACCATTGTGGGGGAAGGAATCCACAAATAGGTCCATCTTTGAAATAGACTACGGTTGATGAAAATAAATAAATAAATAAATAATACTACTAATAAAAAAAATTTAAATACAGTAATAATAAAAAAAAATCGCGCTACTCTAACTTGGTTTAAGGTTCATGAACTGAGGACATGATCAATCTACATGTATTCAGCTCGATCCAGAGTTTTATCGATGAACCCATCGTGCGTGAACCGCACACGTTATACTCTACATCATATGATAATATATTTATAACATAATTCTGTACAAATTATGAATTGGAACCCTGGACAGAGTGCACCATTGTTTTAACCTTTAAAAAGATGTTTTGTTCGAACTAATTCGAAGTGATTGTTACGTTTCAATGAATTCGAATTCGACGCGGTTACCTGCCCAGACAAACACTGTCAACGTCATTTAACTGAAAGAAAAACTTTGAATCAACGATTTCAGCGTTTTATGGAATCATTTTAACCCTTTCCTCGTGCAATTCCTTTCATCCCTCAGTTGGGCCACAAACTTAATGATCACGCTGCCCGAGTCACACACACACACACACACACACACACACACACACACACACACACACACACACACACACACACACACACACACACACACACACACACACACGCACACACACACACACACACACAACCACGCTGTACCGAACAGTCGGTTCGATCAAAACCTGCGATTTTAAAATAATTCCATCTCTGAACTGGAAATCAAGGGAAGTTTTCGAACTTGGAACGAAACGTCATTTCGAGTTTTTTTTTTAAAAAAATTAAAAAATAAATAAAACTTTTCACTTTTTCATCAAAGACATTGTCGGCGTTCATTGTTTGCCTTTACTTAAATAGTGTTGTAAAGGTTGGAGCAACATTGTCGATTTATAACCACGGAACCGTGTCATCATAACATATCATGTTATATTGTATGAAAAATGATGATGTGGCGTACGTATTAACTTTGGTCTTGTTACGTCATCACCTCGCTATGACAAATTACACTTGAAATTCCATTTCATAATATAAATCCTTATCTTTGGCCCGTTACGCCACGACTCCGACAAACGATGGATCATCGCGCCGTATCCATCGCACTGCGAACGTAAACTACAGGTTATATAAACACTTGTGATGTCACAATCAATTCATGACGTCCCCCTTTTGTGCAATTTGTTTTTTTTCTCCTCGGTGTGTGTTGAATGCGTGACAAGTAGACGCAAAAAAACACAAACCAAAAAAAAAAAAACTCGTCATTCAAAATCACTTTATTTATATTAATATTTATCTCTTGAGTTTTTAAAACCAAGTACAAGATGAAGCGCGTGGAATCCCCGGTGCAGCATCGGAGGGACCCGGGTTCAGGCACGCACGCGGACCAGGTGTGCGACCGGCACGTCACGTGACAACACGCGTGCACAGGTGGCGCGAAGGAGCGTCGTTGAAGGGGACAGATAACGAGAATGTCCAAAAACTTCTCTGAATGACACGCGACTCACAAGTCCTTGGCATGAATTATAAATAGTTTACGGAATGAAAAATAAAATGAATCCTTGACGTGCCTTGGATTGTCGTGTGTCGTGTCGTTTCGAGGATGTTTCGATCGTTTCTCGTACTTCTGCATCATGCAAATGGTCATGTCGAACACACAACGCTCATCGACTCGCTGTACACGGCATAATAATATAATGATGCTTGTGATGTCCTTTGAGAGTCCCACAGCGTGGGAGACTTCACAGGTGGACAGGTGCTTCAACAATCCATTATGTCGTCATAATAATATAATGATGCTTGTAATGTCCTTTGAGAGTCCCACAGCGTGCGAGACTTCACAGGTGGACAGGTGCTTCAACAATCCATTATGTCGTCATAATAATATAATGATGCTTGTAATGTCCTTTGAGAGTCCCACAGCGTGCGAGACTTCACAGGTGGACAGGTGCTTCAACAATCCATTATATACAGAGGAGTTCCTTACCAAACGCCCATGAGGTCATGGTTCTCAATTGTACGGATTATCATTTGCGCTTCTGTACAATCATCCACCATCATCGCGTTATACCTTTGTACGAACCCATTGTCCTTGTGTTTAAATAGCAGCATTTTGAACCTTCATACTGGAATAGAAAACCCACCAGTTTACCTGCTCCCCGACCCCTCGACTCCTCGAAAACCCTGACCCCCACTCCCATACACATACCTGCCCTGTGTCCAGTATTTACAATGCTCCAACCCATTTATCTGATATCAACCATCTTAGTGAAGGTACTCTATATGGTATTAAACCATAAGAGACGATTATTGACCATTTCCTTTGCCCGTCGTTCCAAAAATGGCCACGTTCATCCCAAAGCTGGGCAAATCACGCATTTCATCGCCATACTTTGGGAACACCTCGTACAAGTGGTACTTTGTCCTGTTCTGCGGCGAAAACCCTCCATCGTCACATCGGTTGTCCACATTGTCGATTTGGGGCTTTTCCTTTTTCCTGGAGGATCATTGGTGAAGAACGAACCCCAGCATGGAGATCCTCAATGGGACTGAATTAAAAGATTAATTGAGCCAATCAATGGAGCTGAATTAATTAATCGAAATAAAGTATAGGATCGAGTGAATCAATAAAGCCAATTGATGGGACTGAGTTAAAATATCGATAATTGACCTATTCACTTAATTGAGCCAATTGATGGGACAAAATTAATTAAGAGTCAATAGTTAATTGACTTCTTCACTTAATCGAGACAACCGATGGATGTAAGATAAGTTTTTTTTAATCGAACCAATCAATAAGTGACTTGATTGATTAATCGAGGCAATCGATAAGTACTTTTGTCAATAAGTTTCCCAAACAGACCGAGTGGCATATCTAAATGGAGATCATTGATTAGGTAAACCAGTTATCTTTTACTGTAATCGAATATTAATCAAAGTTACACACTTCGTACACGCAGTCCAGGCAGACAGGTGGACACGTGATGTAAATAGATACCATGGTATATGGAGTGTACACCTGCAGGTCCGAATTGATTGGATCGCAGTGTGCTTTATGCATTCATGTGAAGCAGTGTACTAGCTGTATTTATACAGATTATCATCGAAGTATAAAACGTGTTAAATATCGATAAAGATGCAGCATTGTCAAACTCTTCCCACCCCTTCCCTCCCTCTTCCAGTTTCGCCCCCACCTCCTCCTCCTCCTCCTCCTCCCCCTCCTCTACCAGATCCATATCAAGCTCCACACTCCCCGTGTGTAGTGTAATTGTACCGTATTTATACATGCAGACATATGCTGTGTACATGCGGACATATACGTGCTGCGTAGCCATGACATGGTCCGTAAGCATGTGAAAGGACGTACACGTACATAGAGAGTACGTGCTGCAAGCCCATGTAAATGCGCACGAATGAAGCACAGGTCACGGTCGCAGAAAGAGTTCAGGACCCGATGGAGACCCGACGTCCCTGGGCTTCTATGGGCGCTTCGTACTTGGAAGTCGTGCGTGACACTTTCACTGGTCTTTCATAAGCTCAGGACATCACATGCCGAGAGTCTTACGGGGTCCTTATTGGGATGTCACGGATAGGTCCCTCCATTGTCACGGAGAGACGGATGACCTATCCGGACGATCATGACGCCAGCCGAAGTATCGGAGGCAACTTCGAGCTGGAAATCCTCCGTTAACCCGGCAATGCGGTTGGAACCTGAGAGGTGCTCGAGAAGAGCAAAGGCGCCCTGGGGGCTTCATTTGGCATCGCCCGAAAGGCGCGGGAGCGTTCCGGGAAGTTGGCACATGACGCACGCGCACGGCACGGCTCCCCACTGGTGGAAAGCGGGCGGGAGCGGAGGGCCGGGCGCAGCCACCTTGAGCAGGGCGTGCGCGGCGGGCACAGAGACGCGCTGGTGCAGTGGCGTGCTCGGGACGTGCGGTGGAGCATGGCCCGTAGGTTGTGCGTGCACGCTCGATAGGCCCAGCGTGGCTGGGTGCAAGGCGTGGGCCAGGCTGGTGTGGGCTAGGGGTGGGCAGGGAGCCGCGTGGAAAGCTGAGAGTGACGGGTGAGCTGCGGCGAGTGCGGCGGCGGCAGAGTGCGCACTCCCGGCGGCTCCAACCCCAGCGGCGCCACCCCCATAGATCTCCCCCACGAGTCTCTTCATCTCCTCGAGCGAGCTGCTCAACATGAGGATGTAGTTCCGTGCCAGCAGCAGAGTCGCGATCTTGGAGAGTTTTCTGACCGAAGGTCCGTGCGCGTACGGCATCACTTCGCGCAGTCCATCCATGGCCACGTTGAGGTCATGCATACGCTTGCGCTCCCGGCTGTTTATCTTGAGGCGCAGTTGTTGGATGTCTTGATCGGACATGGCCCGTTTCTCCTTGGCCTTTGCCGAGGCTCCGCTGGCACCCTGTTCAAACAGTCCGCTGGAGTCCGAGTCTATGATGGAATCGCCATCTCCGCCAGTGGACCTTCGCCCTGCCGATTCTCGGCGTCCTAGCCCTGAGAGGCAGGCCGGTGCTGCACCGCCGGAGGTGGTGGACGAGACGCGTCCCGAGATTCCGGCGCCACGCAGGTAGACGCGGCGTAGGGTCTCCACATCATCCGGGGATGAGGCGCGACTGCACTCAGAACTTGCATCAGAATCCATGGTCACTTTGGGTGCTCTGGCTTTCAAAGTTTGTCTGTATAAGGGGACTGATGCTCAGAAAAGACCAAACCTCAAAACTGAGGAGTCGGACACCGACTGATGGTTCCCGATATCCGACAGGGAGCTGAGACAGACAAATCCGAGGATGTATCAGGAAGACCTGGTGGAGCACGTGTCCCCGTCCCTCCCGCCCATTTGATTTTGCTCTTGCCACCGCCTCCTGACTTGCGTCCTTTATAGGCAGCCACGCCAGTCGGGCTTCGACAAAGACGACCTCCCGTGGCAAACCAATGGCGCCTAGCTCGCCCCTTTGAACCTCATCCCACTCTTCGCTCCCCCGCCCTTTTCACCCCCTCCCTTCCCTCCCTTGCGGACAAGACGGTGCGCAGGCTCGGTTCGCCCGGCGACCCTGCGCTCACCATACGGACAAACGCCGTGGGGCCATACAGCGGCCCGGGGAGCTCAATGGACGCCACTTGGAACGCGATCCGCGTCCATCTGCGGCTGTCTCGGCCTGATAACAGTGTGTCTGAAGAACCAACTCGGTATACACGGCGGCTAAGACAACGAACCCTTTCCATATATACGTGCATACGACATGTCTGCAATCGGGACATCATCCGTTAGTCCCTAATTGGATGCGATTTGTTCTCCAAAGTGAAAGTTGAATTCCCTTTATGATATCCTGGATTACGTCACACTTCATACTTGACGACAGAAAACATATTCTTTCTTACATTTATGGCATTCAGTTCAAGGCACTCTTCTAAAACTTTAACCATGGTACAAAATCAAAGTTTTACAAACTTATACAGTTTCATAACCCCGTACATGCAAAAGGTTTATCAAGTGTTTTGTTATGAAATTTGAAACCGATTTCACAAAAAGTCCCAAATATGATCCACTTTGCGCGTTTCTGCAAAACCTTTCATTTGCTTGAACAAGTTGAAAACTTTCCCATTCGTGCGCACATTAACAGACGTCACAAACACCTTGCTTTGTGATGATGATGATGATGACGATGATGATGATTGCGTCATGAATAGAGGTCGCAAAGCCCTTGTTTTATGGACCCGGCTGGTGTTTTCCGACAATATGAATGTTTTTCATCAAACGCGTCGTCTCATTCATTCGGGTGCGCTAATCAACGACGTGACGCAAAAACTTTGGTTCCGATTTTCGCCGAAAACGACATGAAATAGGACTTTGGCAAACATGGAATCCAAGCTTCAAAATGGATATAATTATCAAAACATTCAGCACGCACACCATGGCAAGGTACGGCATGACGTACGAATTATGACAATGCTTATATATTACGTACCGAAACATTTGCCTGCCTCCCGGACAACCTCGTGTGCTTGGACTTTTTGTCGTTCCCTTCTGAACACCCAACTCATGACGCTGTGATATCGTCTCAAACAGCTTCAAATCTCTTCTTGTCCATATTGTCCACTGTTTATACTGATGTCCTTGCAATTTATGTACATGTGCGTTTTTCCTAATGTCCTGGTCTATTAGTACAGCGGATAGGTGCAACATCGAGATGAATCGTTCCATTTTTGATAAAAGCATGAAACTTGATCCACATAATCAGAAGGCCGCTACAAACAAAATTAGATACAGTGCTGTCCTAGTTCTTGCCTATGATGGCTATGGCGACCATCTTTCAAAATGGCCACTGCCTAATACTAAAATAGCATGCAACTCAGCAACCAAGAAGCCTAGGATCCTAATTCTGGTGTCTACATATAGGTTTTTGGAGTCACAGACTTCAACAAAGATAATGTCGAGTATGTGTAGCCACTTAGTGTACCACTTTTTAAAGATAAATACCGAGCTGTTCTGCTTCCTCGTGTGTACAAGGGGCTAAACCCTTCGTGATTCTTGTGTGACGCCAAACAGCATTTTCATTCAGCGTGCTGATTACTTGTTTCTCTGTTTGAATGTTGAGGAATGAGAACAGTTCCTTCTCGTTGTCAGGGAGGCGTCAGAACTCTTGCCAGTTTTTAGGGACTACATTCTTTCGCTCAACCCTTCGACAGATTCCTTTCCCCCTCCTCTCTCTGTTTTTTGCCTTCAATGAATCTGACATGCAATCATCCAAAACGACATCAACCCTCTGAGCTCTCTCTAGCTTTGAATTTATATATGGCAGAAAGACATCTTGTGCACACTCCTGGAATGTTTTGGCTGCTCCAGGCTTCAACATATGTACAATGGCAGGTCCATCCAGCACAACAACTTTAGTATCTGCACTGCTGTGCTCCTTTTCAGTGACTGTATCCTCGAGGCACTGAACAATGTCGGACTTGGTGCCTTGCCTCAGCTTTCGCCGGTCCGACAATGATGGAGGGTATGTTTGATTCCCGTGATGGAAGAACTCTTCCAGATTTCCATCACGAGCTTGACAAGCAACATAGAGCCCAGAGAAGAGGAAGCAGTCACTTTTCAGTCCCACCATAAGTTCCTGTGCTTTCATCTTCTGGCGTGTAGGTGGAGTGCCGAATAGGGGGAGCTTGTTCTTCTTGATAACATCATGCAGTGGCTTGGTACATTCTATGAGTCGTTCCTGAACAAAGGTGTTGTACTGCTCGCGTCCAAGTTTCTCTAGCCCATACAGAGAGAGGATAAACCTTACAAAAAAGACACCAGGAACATAGACTTGACTGGGTATCGAACCAAATCTAGGAAGGAGGTTGGTCACCGAGCAAAGCAGCATCCAGCAGCAAGGCCATGCCCGAGCACAAGGAAGCCTGCGAGGTTATGGGGACGAGGTTACACTCTCATCATCCACATTTTAACATGAGAATTCTATGAAGCAGGGGTAAAGTACATATCTCACTCCCGATCAGTACACTCATGACAATCTACACATCAAAGCAAACATGAGATGTGACTGAAATAATTACGGAAAATGACAGACTAAAAACGGCGGCTCTCGGCCAGTGGGCAACCATGTGTTGATTCCAACATTCCCTGTCAGATGGCAGCAGCTAATGGATAAACAGCAGATAAACAATAAGTGTGGGAAACCACTAAGTGGGTGGGTCCAGAACACACCAAATCTCATGCAGGACCTCAGCTCTGGTTATATCATATTTTCATAAATGTAAAGTAAAACAATATAAAGTCCTCCAAACTTGTCTCCACAACCTATAAAAGGGTATTTTTCGTTAAAAAGTGGTACAATAAGTGGCTACACATACTCGGCATTGTCTTTGTTGAATTCTGATCCCAAAAACCTACATATAGACACGAGAATTAGCATCGTAGGCCTCTTGGTTGCTGAGTTGCATGCTATTTTAGTGTTAGGCGGTGGCCATTTTGAAAGATGGCCACCATAGCCATCTTCGGCAAAAACTGGGACGCCCGACATCTAATTTTGTTTGTAATTGCCTACTGATTACATGTACCAACTTTGACGCTTTTATCAAAAAGTGCACGGTTCTTCCCCTTATACACCGGACTATATGTGTGATACATGTACAAGTTCCTCCACGAACTTTACATAGCTGTATTAAGTATTTATGAAGGACATTGACCACATTTTACGACAGGTTCTGTGACCGTACAACCTGTACCGTTGATCTTCGCTCTCCTACATCAAGTCCAGGCAACATTGCAGATTATGAGACTTTCTTTAGTTTACCCGAACTATGGAAAAGATTCGCGGTAGTTTTCTGCACTGTCGTTCCTTGTTTTCTGAGTCATATATTAAAGGTCTAGTAGGAGGTCTACAGGTAAAGAAAAAAAAAAAAGGGATATTTATTCACATCTTGAATTACTTCCTTCATTTTGGGATGAAGCCCTTATATTACCCCTTCCCTCCACAACTCCAAAACATGCCTTACACTCACCTCCCCTTCCAAACTCCACTACATAGATCTTGATAAAAATTACTATACTCTTACCATCACCATTCCCTTTTTCAACTCGACCACCAGGCCCCTCCCCTCCCAATTCCCAATACATAAATATTGATATAAATTACTCGAGGGACACTCTTACCTTTCTCAACATCAGTCTTAACTTCACCCCTCCCCTCCAAAACCCAATGATATCAGTCTAACTTTCACCCTTTCCTTCCCAAACCCCACTATATCAGTCTTACCCCAACCCTCCCTCCCAAACCCCACGATATCAGTCTAACTTTCACTATTCGCCTCCCAAACCCCAGGACGTCAGTCTCACTCTCACCCTTCCCTGCCAAACCTCACGACATCAGTGTAATTTTCACCCCTCCCTCCCAAACCCCACCATATCAATGTAACCTTTACCCCCAGCTCTCTCAAACCCAATTCCACACCCCGACAATAAATTATTAATGTCCAATTAAAACACACAATTCAGCTTTTAGTCAAAACTGAACTCCCGACAAACACAGAACCTTTGGCACACACAACCAAAACTTTGAAGTATTTGTTGCAGACTTTTGAAAGTTCACGTTTGGCCGATCACTTGAAAATTTAGATGTGAACGAATCATGACGTCCCACAACTGCCACAATGTGACCGACTTACTGCCCTGAATGGCTGTAAACAATCTCGACTTGACCTTGGATACCAAGTAGACTTGATTATTAAAGCTAAAACGTTCAGAAGAAGGCCGAGGCAACACCAACCGATTTCTTCCAATGAGGCACAACTGGACGGGCGCAGGATAATCGCAGGAACTCGTGGAAATTCGCCATGACTGTGATACACCAGGCCACACCAAGCAATACCAAGGGACTGGTAGACATGGGTTCCACTGCAAAAAAAACAAGAAGGTGAGCAATGATTTGTCCCTCTGGCACATGACGAGAGTTCAGCAACAGGAGAATAACTAAATGGCAAAATCTATCCGGAAGAAGAGTCTCTCAATTTTGACGGTTTTGCAAATCAGGTGGAGATGACAATGTCACAGTAACAAGAAGAAGGTGCACATCTGGAAGTGGCTTCTGTGGCATGAAAGTGTAGTGGCATCACATTGCCTTTCTTGTGGTAAGATGTAAATACTAGCAGGGACCCGTGCAATATCCGCACAATGTAAAATGCGACTTCAAGTCCTCAACTCACCCCATCCCCACTCACAAACCCCAAGTCATTAACCCCCCCTCCCCTCCCAGACCCCCCAAGTCCTCAACCTCCAGGCTCCCAACTCAAATGTCTCACCTTCTGCCACCCAATGCAAAGGCATCAATCCCCTTCGCACTCCAAAACACAACTCAACACTCCCCCCTCACCGCCACACTGAAAGTCTTCAACCCCCAGCGCCACTCCAATCTCATCCTCCTAATTCTGTCCCATATTTGCTCTCCCCCACCCTAACCCCAAGTCCTCACCCCCCCAACTATAAGGCATCGATCCCCTCCCCACTTCAAGCCTTCAAACCCCATCCCCCCAACTCAAGCCACGCCACCCACCCAAAGCCTCAACCTCCCCCCTCCAAACTCTGCTCCATCTTTGCCTCTCTCCCTCCCCAACCCCAACCCCAACTCTGTCCCCCCACCCTCCTCCTCATAGAAGCAGATGGGTATTCCCACATCGATCACTACATGTTCCTTCATTAGTTCATCAAAACAAGAGAATATTTAACTATTTCCCCTCCCCTATCATGCTATCACCAACTTCACAGAAACTGTGAACGAGACAGCTCCTAGACGTTATGGCCCATCGCGGTCGCCTGTCCAACTCACAATCCCGTGAGATTTGCAGAAACCCCTGGGAATTGCAACTTTCAAGTGACCACGAGCAGGCAAATTGTGCCAATAAACGATCCAAAAAACCAGTTTTCTTCCTGATGAGTATCATGTACACACATCGTTAAAAATAAATAATGATGGACGTTTTCTTCCACAATCTCACGAGACTCCCAGAAATCCTCGGACAAAGACCTTTAGAATGAAATGGGTTTTACGGTCCCTGGTTCAGATGTTTTAGAGGAAATATCAGCAAGGACCTGCGTAACCTCAACAGTAAGAGCCCTGCTCCAGAAAATGCCACATTGTTATTTGGGTGGTGTATGGACAACAGACCGCTGCCTCGATAACTGATGCTTATCTTCACAAGGACCATGATGCATATTGGCTCAAAATACTTTAACTGTCACATCACCTCAAAATCCTTTTAAGATTGTCATTTTTAATCTTAATGAAATGGACAATTTGATGTTTCCATGGCAACCTTTAAAGAGGTTGGGGGTGGGGGGGGGGATTTTGCAAGTAGCGTAGTAGCGACATCTTTTTCTTGTCTGTTTGTTTATTGTCTGCAGGTTACAAGTCTAAAACGATCGTCATGAAACTTTACCGAGATGTGGCGGTAGTCTCAACTGAGAAGCCCATTGATTTTGAGGTCAAAGGTCATCTTGAGGTCAAGTTTCAAAAATCATCATTTTTCATCCGATTGACTTGAAATTTGAACAAGATTTGCACATTGCGTCACCGCATTGGGAAACCAACTATTTTTGAGGTCAATAGGTCAAAGGGCAACTCAAGGTAAAACTTCTAAAAATCATCCATTTTCAACTGAAAAATCATTATATTAATTTACATCCTATTAACTTGGAAGTTGAACAGCATTTGCAAAGTCCGACACTGAATTGGGAAAGCAACTATTTTTGAGGTCAAAAGGTCAAAGGTCAACTCAAGGTCAAAATTCCAAAATCATCAATTTCAATCTGAAAAATAATCAATTTTCATCTGATTGACCTGAGCTTTGATTAAGATTGTGAATTTTAATCTAAATGAAGTGGACAATTTGATGTATACATGGCAACCTTTGGAGAGGAGGGGGGGGGGGATTTTGCAAGTATCGTCGTGCTCTGCATGACGTCTTTTACTTGTTTGTTTGTTTGTGAACAAAATATCTCAAAATGTTGGTGACGGATGTCGAATGAAACCTGGTGGGCATGTTGGGTATGTAACAAGGAAGAATTGATTCCACTTTGGTGAAGATCCGAATCCGGATACCAGAGTTATTTAATTAATTATCGAAGTGATTCTTCACCATTGAGAGATGGGGCCAAAAACGATACATCACATGATATCTTAAAAATGGATTGGGCCCGATATGTTCTCGTGGATCAGGCATTGTGTGGCAGAGGTATGCGCTCGACTGAGTGCCCTTCTCGTTTAATAACTCTTCGTGAAAGTCCCTGTAGTGTCCATCTTGTTCACCCCATGTACCCCGCCCTATCCCTCTCCCTTCCACAGATCTTCTCATGTGTCTATTCTCCACTGATTTGTGCTTCCCTCTCCTGTCTCTCCTGTCTCCTGCTCCCCTTGTTATACATACTGTGTGTTTGCTCTTATACGAACCTTGACATTGTATATATATATATATAGATATATATATATATATATATATATATATATATATATATATATATATATATATATATATATATATATATTGTTGTGGTTGACCAAATTCGCAAACCACCATTCAGGTCCCTTAGGTGAGATATCTCGGTAAGTATATGTGTAGTTAGGCCCAAACCCGTTGTCTAGAGGGAATAAATGTCATTCATGAGGGCTGCGACTCTTCAGGATAGCCGTTTTTCTTTTACTATCTTTATTTTGGACCAACCGCCATTATTACCACCACCAACCACGTCTCAACAGCCATCACAACAACAACCACCAACCACAATGCCGCTTCACCACAACCGCCACGACCTTTACCGTCACAACTCGCCACCATCGCATCACCGTCATCTCGCGCCACTCGTGGGCACCGATGCTGGACTCGTGTAGAGCGCGCACCGAGCAGCGTGTTCAAAAGCATCGCGGACTTTCCGCAGAAAAACGGATCAAAAACGACTCACGCCCACTTTTGTTCCGTCCAATCGGTGAGCGAGGGGCGGTTTGGCCCCGCCTCCAGGGCGTTGGAGGGCGGTCGCTATATGCAAATTCATGGATCAAAAAGCATTCACGCCCACTTTTCCTCGGGCCAATGGGGAGCGAGGTGAAAGGTCGGAGGCAGAGGGTCAAAGAGGAAAGAGCGAAGCCACGGGGCTTATAAAAACGACTGCGTTCGTCAGTCGAGGCAGTTGAGTTCGCAGGAGGAAGAGTTGAGTTGGAAGCGGAGGAAGAGGTCAGTGCAGTTGGGAGTTCGCGGAGTCGGAGTGAAGAGGATGGAGCTGTGGAGAGGCGGCGGCGGCGAAGGCGGACGAGGGGGTGCTCGCGTCGGATTCGGGGAACTGCGGAGAGAAAGGCCGGCGGCGCGACCGAGGTCGTGGTGGAGACGCTCGTCGCGGGACCCGCGATTTTGTGAAATCCTCCTTTCCCCGAGCATCAGCAACCCCCTCCTGTTCCCCCCCCCCCCCCGCGCTGAGATAGTGCGACAAAAGGGGGCCCCTTCCCACCCCCTACCAGACACTGTCCGCGAGGCCCGCGGAGTTGAGGCACCACCGCCGCTCCGCGTCTCATCATCAGACGGGTAGGCCCGACACGGTCTCGGCCCCAGGCCCGCCTACCCCCTCATCCTGGAGGGTGGTTCTCTTTTCTTTTGCTTTGGGAATATGTGTTGTCGGCGCCGTCTGTGAAGTAAAATTGTATAAGTGTTGCCGAGTGCCCGGTAGTCGGATAGATCTGCATTGTTGCATTTGCTTTTTGTCTTCTTCTTTTCCATGTGCTTTTGGTGGAATTGTATATGTGTGCTTTCCGTTCATCGCGAAATAAATGTGCTTATTGTTGAACTGTTTTCCCGCTTCGCTTCGTCATTTCTTTCATTGAATCCCCATCTTGCTTCACGTAAAGGGTTGGTCGTGGGCAAAGACGCCCGATAATTAATCGAACCGTCTAGGCCGACGAATAACACCGCTCGGTTATCCCGATAGTACGGAACGGGTCGCTTAAGTGGCCCGTGTCCGAAGTCGACCTGCGGTGAGGTGCGATCGCCCGGTCTACCCTCCGTGTGGGTACTTAGGTAGGTCGAATTTGGCGAGCAACCCTATCCCACGCGGGGGCCGATTGGCTCGATCGCGGTGAGACCGAAAGGTCCACCCGTGACTGGTTCCCGGCGTTAGTCCGAGAGGGTCACGACTGGATTGTCCGTCCGGTGGGCGACGTGCCGCGATTCGAGTTACGTGGCCGTTCGCACGCCGGCGGGCGCGAATCTGCAACACTGGTGTCAGGTCGTGCGATATAAACCCATCGCCCTCCTCGCGGCACTGGTATTGGAGAACGGGAAAACGGGCTCTCCTGTCTCCAATTAAATTCACGGGAATCGGTCCAGGGGTGAGAGGAGCGACCCCCGATTCCCTCCAAATTACGAGCGAGCGAAATTAACCCTTTAAGAGAAGCAAGATGGCGTCTCAAGGCGAGCGGGAGCCGGGGGTATTAGAAATGGATGTAGAATGTGTAGAATCCATGGCTCAGGATGAAATCCCCGTGCAGGAAATGTTGGTTGTACAGGAAAACGAACTCGCCCAACTGAACCCAGAGCCCGAAATGGGTGCGGCAGCGGCCGCGGTGTATGACACCTCCCCTCCCCCTCTCCACCAAAACCCTTCCCCGACCCCTGCCGAAACGGCTCACCCAAGCGCACCCGACATGGCCCAGCTATTCACCATGCTGGCACAAATGAATGCGGAAAAGACAGCGAAGATGAATGCGAACATGAACAAGCAAATGGACGAAGTGAAAACGAGGATGGATGCGAATACACAACAAATAAATGCGGATATGAAAGGCATGAACGAAAGGATGGATACAAATACAAATGAAATGAAAAACGAAATGAACAAGCAAATAAGCGGAATGGAAGCAAACATGAAGGAGGAAACGAAAAAGCTACGGGGTGAGACACAGAACATGGGCCGATGCCTGCAGGCGGGCATGAAGGCCGTGACCAGGGAGATCAAAATGGCGACTCCACGTGTAGAAGCGAACGAACTGGGAGGGGGTGCGACGGTGACCGAAAGGGAAAAATTAAATGGGGAGACCAAAACGTGTGAGACGAGACACGAGGTGACGACAAAGGAAATAATAATAGTTGAGACAAGGGAGGTAAAGGTTGAAGAGGTGACCGAGTTGGCAGAGACACGGGAGACAGAAAAAATAGAGGAGAGACTACACGATGAAGACGGGGTAAGTGACGCACACACACACGGAGGTAGTGGAGGACAATGGGGGTGAGCTCGCGGACCGTGCAGGGACCCGGTGCGAGCAGCGGGATAGCCTCCTCCAGGAACGAGGGGAGGGAGTATGCCCCCTTGAGGCGAGTCACGACCAGGTGAGTTCGGTCGTGCTTTGCGAGGTTGAGGGGAGGAGTGCTGTGAACGGGTGCACGGAGAGCTTGGGGGGTATGGAGGCCCCGGAGACCCTAGTGGGGACACGAATCCCCAGTGTAGTTGTCCCTGTGTGTGTGGTGCAAGGCGTGAGTGCGTCCCTGTGTGTGGAAGCGACCCCGTGTGTGAGTGGTGTGGGGGCGATGGTGCCAGAGTACGTGCTACCCAGCACGCCGTGTGTGGATGAGGCACCGTGTGTGAGTGAGGCCGTGTGTGTGGATGAAACGGCCAGTATGAGTGAGGCACCGCGGGTGAGTGCCCCCGCGTGTGTGAGTGAGGCACGGAGTGTGGATGAGGCACCGCGGGTGAGTTCCCCCGCGTGTGTGAGTAGTATGGTTTGTGTGAGTAGTGAGGCACGCGTGAGTGAACGGCCGAATGCAAGGGAGACCGTGTGTGTGAGAGAGCGGTATGTGAGGGAGATGTCGGTTGGCATGCGGGAGCACGCAGCCGCGTCTCCCGGTGTGAATGTAACGGAATGGAGTGTGAGCGTCGTGACACGCAGGTGTGCGTGGGTGGAATGGCGACGACGACGGCGACATGTGAGGAAAGAAAGCCGAGTAGCGGCTGTAGTTGTTTCGGGGACCGTGCCGGGTTCACCCAGCAGTGAGCACGAGGTCCGTGCTGTGCAATGCACGAGGCCACCACGTGCTCGCTTGCGAGAGTGAAGTCCCGGTCCGGAAACGCACGCGGTGGATTTGCCGATCCCGCGGACGGACAAAGTTTAGGCAGGATAACAGATTTGGACCAGACGGGTTCTCCACGCGATCGTGTGTGAAGCTCCAACGGGCAAAGCACATGTGTTCGCGTGGGGAACCCCTCGAGACGTGGGGCTTGTGTTTTTTTTTATGCGCACGGTGACGTCATGGCTGCACGTCGGGTTGGAATCCGGCAGGAGGGGGAATCCCTGCCGGATGGTACCGTCCAAGGAGGGACGAGGTACACGTGCAGCTGCATGACGTCACGGGCAGGTGCAAAGTGCGCGAGCTGTGAGTTGCCGCGCTGGTGCTGCGCCGGTAAAGAAAAAAAAAAAGCAAGCCTCACTTTCGGGTGCACAGGATTCCTGGGCAAGGGGTGGAAGACCCCCTTACCCTGGGCACAGGATGGAAACTAGTTAGGGGGAAGGGTTAGCTTAGCTTGACCGACTTCATGGGGCAGGGGTAAGTCCTCATGGAGTCCGTGGAATGGATTAGGTAGAGGGATTTAGTGAGCTTTAGGTTGGGAAATAAAATGATTTATTTGGAGACAGTGACAGACTTTGGATGTGTAGAGTTGATGTAGTTTAGCGACGTAGTGTTAAAAGGAACGTGCTGTAGTTTAAGGGACGACGTGGGAGCACGAGTTAGTTAGGGGATGTAGTTAGAAGGATGGCAGAGTTCAGCGGTGAGTGTGTTGAAGAGTTGGTGAGTGAAGTGGAAGCATGTGCTTGGTGAGTGAGTGAGGCCAGCGGGTCTGTGTGAGTGGAGCGAATGGGGAATGCATGGTGCGATGAGTGATTGGGGGGAGGAGTGACTCCCGCCCAAGGGACCCCGGGGTCAGTAAAAAGTGAGTTAGGGGGTTAGTCAAATTTACAAAATGGAGGTCGTTTTGTTGTTGGTGGGAGTGTAGGCTCGAAACCCGTTTGGAGGGGTGCAGGAGCCCTGTTGATGGGCTGGGAGCGTGGCTGCGAAAAGTGAGTATCGCTGAGTGGGTACCCCGGGCACCAGGCTAGTCGGCCGTGGTAGGCCAAGGGCCCATGGGGGGCCGGGATAGCGTAGTGGGCACGGGTGCGCCTGCTTGGTGCGGGGGCCCGGGGCGCCATTAGCCGCGTGGGCAGTGTTGTGGGCACGGGTGACCCTCGGAAAGGGGCCTGGGAAGCCAGCCTGCCACGTGTGCGTTTCAGGGGAGGTGCCATGGGGGGCACTCCCCGGTGTTAGGGAGCTGGTAGGCTCGGAGGCAGTGTAGTGCCCGGGGGTGCCATAGCGGGAGAATCGGCAGAGGGTCGTGCCTGCCAAAGGGAGCCACGTGTCCTAGCCAGGAGACCGTGTGAGGGCACGGAGAGAAAATTGCGGGGCGAGGCCCGAAATTGTGAGGACACCAACACAGGCGACGGGAATCTGGGTTGTTAGAACCAATAGTTTAAGCGAGAGGCGCTTGTTGAAAGCCCCGGGGTAGTTTAACAGTTAAATGGTTAGGGTAGATTAGGAGATGTACCCCTCCGCACCATCCATCCCCTCGCTGTCGTTGTGGGCCGCTGGACCCACTTGGTGTTAAGATCGCCGAACTCTGGGGAGGCCATTCTGAGGCTTCGTTGGGCCTCGACACAGGACGCTAGCTCTCCCTTATTCCCCTCCGGGAAGGGAACATAGGGGTTGGGAGTAGGCTAGGTGACAGGATAGGTTAGCCGAACAAAGACGATAAAGGGGGTTAGGGGACGATTTATAGTGGGGAAGTAAAAATAAAAACAACAAAAAAATAAGTTGGGGCTAAATTGGGGTTTGACAAATTAAGGGAGTGGGTATGTACAGTGACAGGCAAAGGCGATAGGTGGGAGGGAGACAGGTAGGTAGGTCCGAGCCCGCCTTCCAAGTGGCCAGCACCACCGCACTCCCTCCACCAACCTCCACGGAACGGCAAAGGCTGGCCAACTTCATCTGCAGCTGCTGTGCTGCAAGGCCTGTGCCGCTGGATCGTCTGCAGCTGCTGTGCTGCAAGGCCTGTGCCGGCCAGTTCATCTGCTGGCTGTTTTTCTTCAAGGCCTGTGCCGGCCAGTTCATCTGCCGGCTGTGTTTGCCTGCAGCGGCCTTCTTCTGCGGGCTGTGTTTGCCTGCTGCCTTTGCCATGCCATGCCCACTGCCCACGTTCACCAGCCCCATTCAATTTTGCTTTGCCCCCCCCCCCCTGTTCATTTCCATGTGCGCCAGGATCCGCAAGGCAACAGTTTGCAAGCTGCAAGAACTGCCCTGTTGGCAGCTACAACACGGGCCTGCACTGGCGGCCCGTGCACCGTGTTTGTGTTCATCCATCCATCCGTTGTGTTCATTGCGTGTGCCACTTGAGCTGGCACGGAGACTGCGTTGTGCAGCCCATGCACCGTTGTGGTTCACTGCGTTCAGTTCAAACCATTCATCCATCCATTCGTGTGTTCATTGCGTGTGCCACTTGAGCTGGCACGGAGACTGCATTTGTGCAGCCCATGCACCGTTGTGGTTCACTGCGTTCAGTTCAAAAGGGAAGGCCTTGGACTGCGTGTGAGCAGCCGGCCACGTTCCCTGTCACCTGCATTGTTTTGAGCCAGAGACGGCATGCGAGCAGCCTGGCTCCCTGCTAACTGCTTTTCTTTTGCAGAGTTCATTGATCCTGGGCCATGGTTTAGTGTAAAATTTGTAAGTTAAGGTTAAGATGTACTGTAAATATGAGTGCGCCCCCGGCATGTTTGTCTTAGCGCCGGCAATTTTATTTAAGTCGTCCGTGTGAGTGAGTTTGTTTAGGTAGTTACTCAGCCCTTAGGTTATTTATTTTGGGGACACGAATACCATGAATGTCACACTCAGGGATCCGTAGGTAAAATGTACAAGGGGAAAACTACACATGATGGCACACGAAAATTTGACGACTCGGGACGAGTCTGTAAAAAGGGGACGGGGTAGTGTTGTGGTTGACCAAATTCGCAAACCACCATTCAGGTCCCTTAGGTGAGATATCTCGGTAAGTATATGTGTAGTTAGGCCCAAACCCGTTGTCTAGAGGGAATAAATGTCATTCATGAGGGCTGCGACTCTTCAGGATAGCCGTTTTTCTTTTACTATCTTTATTTTGGACCAACCGCCATTATTACCACCACCAACCACGTCTCAACAGCCATCACAACAACAACCACCAACCACAACGCCGCTTCACCACAACCACCACGACCTTTACTGTCACAACTCGCCACCATCGCATCACCGTCATCTCGCGCCACTCGTGGGCACCGATGCTGGACTCGTGTAGAGCGCGCACCGAGCAGCGTGTTCAAAAGCATCACGGACTTTCCGCAGAAAAACGGATCAAAAACGACTCACGCCCACTTTTGTTCCATCCAATCGGTGAGCGAGGGGCGGTTTGGCCCGGCCTCCAGGGCGTTGGAGGGCGGTCGCTATATGCAAATTCATGGATCAAAAAGCATTCACGCCCACTTTTCCTCGGGCCAATGGGGAGCGAGGTGAAAGGTCGGAGGCAGAGGGTCAAAGAGGAAAGAGCGAAGCCACGGGGGTTATAAAAACGACTGCGTTCGTCAGTCGAGGCAGTTGAGTTCGCAAGAGGAAGAGTTGAGTTGGAAGCGGAGGAAGAGGTCAGTGCAGTTGGGAGTTCGCGGAGTCGGAGTGAAGAGGACGGAGCTGTGGAGAGGCGGCGGCGGCGAAGGCGGACGAGGGGGTGCTCGCGTCGGATTCGGGGAACTGCGGAGAGAAAGGCCGGCGGCGCGACCGAGGTCGTGGTGGAGACGCTCGTCGCGGGACCCGCGATTTTGTGAAATCCTCCTTTCCCCGAGCATCAGCAACCCCCTCCTGTTTCCCCCCGCGCTGAGATAGTGCGACAAAAGGGGGCCCCCTTCCCACCCCCTACCAGACACTGTCCGCGAGGCCCGCGGAGTTGAGGCACCACCGCCGCTCCGCGTCTCATCATCAGACGGGTAGGCCCGACACGGTCTCAGCCCCAGGCCCGCCTACCCCCTCATCCTGGAGGGTGGTTCTCTTTTCTTTTGCTTTGGGAATATGTGTTGTCGGCGCCGTCTGTGAAGTAAAATTGTATGTGTTGCCGAGTGCCCGGTAGTCGGATAGATCTGCATTGTTGCATTTGCTTTTTGTCTTCTTCTTTTCCATGTGCTTTTGGTGGAATTGTATATGTGTGCTTTCCGTTCATCGTGAAATAAATGTGCTTATTATTGAACTGTTTTCCCGCTTCGCTTCGTCATTTCTTTCATTGAATCCCCATCTTGCTTCACGTAAAGGGTTGGTCGTGGGCAAAGACGCCCGATAATTAATCGAACCGTCGAGGCCGACGAATAACACCGCTCGGTTATCCCGATAGTACGGAACGGGTCGCTTAAGTGGCCCGTGTCCGAAGTCGACCTGCGGCGAGGTGCGATCGCCCGGTCTACCCTCCGTGTGGGTACTTAGGTAGGTCGAATTTGGCGAGCAACCCTATCCCACGCGGGGGCCGATTGGCACGATCACGGTGAGACCAAAAGGTCCACCCGTGACTGGTTCCCGGCGTTAGTCCAAGAGGGTCACGACTGGATTGTCCGTCCGGTGGGCGACGTGCCGCGATTCGAGTTACGTGGCCGTCAGCACGCCGGCGGGCGCGAATACCGCAACAATATATATATATATATATATATATATATATATATATATATATATATATATATGTATATATATATATATATATATGTATATATATATATATATATATATATATATATATATATATATATATATATGACCGTTTTTACAGCCATTTTTCCCTGCTGTGCAGGGGTTGGGCTTTTTCTTGAGGCAATGTTTTATGGCCGGATGCCCTTCCTGATACCAACCCTGGTCACCTTTTACGATACACAGGGATATGGTACACCTATTCTAACCGGGGCATACACTGGGACCAGTACACTGGTACTCATTTCGATGACCTCGGAAGGATGACAGGCTGAGTCAACCCCCTGGTGTTAATTCAGCAGCCAACGGGGCTTGAACTCAGGACCCTGGGATCCCAAGCCACCACCCTAACCACTAAGCCAACACCAGGCTTATATATATATATATATATATATATATATATATATATATATATATATATATATATATATATATATATATATATATATATATATATATATATATATATATGTATATATATATATATATATATATATATATATATATATATATATATATATATATATATATATATATATATATATATATATATATATATATATATATATATATATATATATATATATATGTATATGTATGTATATACGTGATTGTGTGTGTGTATATACAGTGGGGAGAACAAGTATTTGATACACTGCCGATTTTTCAGGTTTTCCCACTTAAAAAGCACGTAGAGGTCTGTAATTTTTATCATCGGTACACTTCAACTGTGAAAGACTGAATCTAAAACAAAAATCCTGAAAATCACATTGTATGATTTTAAAACAATTAATTTGCATTTTATTGCATGAAATAAGTATTTGATCACCGACCAACCAGTAAGAATTCCGGCTCTCACAGACCTGTTAGTTTTGTCTTTAAGAAGCCCTCCCATTCTCCACTCATTACCTGTACTAACTGCACCTGTTTGAACTCGTTATCTGCATGAAAGACAGCTGTCCACACTCAATCAATCAGACTCCAACCTCTCCACAATAGGCAAGACCAGAGAGCTGTCGAAGGACATCAGGGACAAAATTGTAGACTTGCACAAGGCCGGGATGGGCGACAGGACAATAGGCAAGCAGCTTGGTGAGAAGGCAACAACTGTTGGCGCAATTATTAGAAAATGAAAGAAGTTCAAGATAACAGTCAATCTCCCTCAGTCTAGGGCTCCATGCAAGATCTCACTTTGTGGAGCCTCAATGATCATGAGAAAGGTGAGGGATCAGCCCAGAACTACACGGCAGGACCTGGTCAATGACGTGAAGAGAGCTGGGACCACATTATCAAAATAAACCATCAGTAACACACTACGCCGTCATGGATTAAAATCCTGCAGCGCACGCAAGGTCCCTCTGCTCAAGCCAGCGCATGTCCAGGCCCGTCTGAAGTTTGCCAATGACCATCTTGATGATCCAGAGGAGGAATGAGAGAAGGTCATGTGGTCTGATGAGACCAAAATAGAGCTTTTTGGTTTAAACTCCACTCGCCGTGTTTGGAGGAAGAAGAAGGATGAGTACAACCCCAAGAACACCATCCCAACCGTGAAGCATGGAGGTGGAAACTTCCTTCTTTGGGGATGCTTTTCTGCAAGGGGGACAGGACGACTGCACCGTATTGAGGGGAGGATGGATGGGGCCATGTATCACAATATCTTGGCCAACAACCTCCTTCCTTCTACAAGAGCATTTTCGATGGGGCGTGGCTGGGTCTTCCAGCATGACAACGACCCGAAACTCACAGCCAGGGCAACTAAGGAGTGGCTCCGTAAGAAGCATCTTAAGGTCCTGGAGTGGCCTCGCCAGTCTCCAAACCTGAACCCAATAGAAAATCTTTGGAGGGAGCTGAAAGTCTGTGTTGCCCAGCGACAGCCCCGAAACCTGAAGGATCTGGAGAAGATCTGTATGGAGGAGTGAGCCAAAATCCCTGCTGCAGTCTCTGCAAACCTGGTTTAGAACTACAGGAAACGTCTGATCTCTGTAATTGCAAACAAAGGTTTCTGTACCAAATATTAAATTCTGTTTGTCTGATGTATCAAATACTTATTTCATGCAATAAAATGCAAATTAATTACTTAAAAATCATACAATGTGATTTTCAAGATGATTATTTTCGATTCCGTCTTTCACAGTTGAAGTGTACCGATGATAAAAAAAATTACAGACCTCTACGTGCTTTGTAAGTGGGAAAACCTGCAAAATCGGCAGTGTATCATATACTTGTTCTCCCCACTGTATGTATATATATATATATATATATATATATATATATATATATATATATATATATATATATATATATATATATATATATATTTTTTTTTAACTCTCGATAAGTAGCCTAATTGTATTAATAAATTTGTGTTCATAAATGAGCGTAAATTAGTTAGAGTCTTCGTAAAGCATCTTAAATACGCATCAAAGTTAAAATTGTGGGTGAAGTCAGGGCAGCTGTACAACCAATCAGTGGGAAAGATTGTTACAGACACACGAACAAGCGGAGTTTTATAAAAGATGTCGGATCTCGGGTTTCCGGTTCCGGTGGAAACCGGAAATGACGAGTGGGAGTAAAGCTATTTAGCCCTCATACGAGCCTCGACAGTGTATACAAAAAACAAACAAACAAGGAGTTCATGGTGTGGGGAATAAAGGATTGATATGGATTCTGAAGGCTCGGATGTCTTTTCCTTACATGTTAAAATGGCTTCAGTTTTATCAATACGGTTTGCATAAACTTTGGCCATGATATCATATAAAGCAAGTTTTTCCGCAAAAGCTGAATCAGTTCATCGTCACTTTCTTCAGTCCATGAGTTCACTATTTGGTTCTGGATCAAGGTGTGAGGCAGTGCTGTTCTCTGATTGGCTCAGCAGGAGCACGTTCGTCCCGTGACAACGTGAGGGCGTCCGCACCAACCGACAAATACCAACAACGACCAATCGAGATCGAACAAGTGCAATCAGTCCGATGGAGCCTCACACAAAGCGTCTCAATTTTACATGACCGGCCGTCCACACCAACCAGCGAATATCAACTATGACCAACCAAGATCAAACATGTCCAGTCAGTCCGACGGAGCCTGGTTCAAAGTGACACAATTTTCCATGACCGGCCGTCCACACCAACCAGCGAATATCAACTATGACCAACCAAGATCAAACATGTCCAATCAGTCCGACAGAGCCTGGTTCAAAGTGATACAATTTTACATGACCGGCCGTCCACACCAACCAGCGAATACCAACTATGACCAACCAAGACCAAACATGTCCAGTCAGTCCGACAGAGCCTGGTTCAAAGTGATACAATTTTACATGACCGGCCGTCCACACCAACCAGCGAATACCAACTATGACCAACCAAGACCAAACATGTCCAATCAGTCCGACAGAGCCTGGTTCAAAGTGATACAATTTTCCATGACCGGCCGTCCACACCAACCAGCGAATACCAACTATGACCAACCAAGACCAAACATGTCCAGTCAGTCCGACGGAGCCTGGTTCAAAGTGATACAATTTTACATGACCGGCCGTCCACACCAACCAGCGAATATAAACTATGAGCAACCAAGATCAAACATGTCCAATCAGTCCGACGGAGCCTGGTTCAAAGTGACACAATTTTCCATGACCGGCCGTCCACACCAACCAGCGAATATCAACTATGACCAACCAACATCAAACATGTCCAATCAGTCCGACAGAGCCTGGTTCAAAGTGATACAATTTTACATGACCGGCCGTCCACACCAATCAGCGAATATCAACTATGACCAACCAAGACCAAACATGTCCAATCACTCCGACGGAGCCTGGTTCAAAGTGACACAATTTTCCATGACCGGCCGTCCACACCAATCAGCGAATACCAACTATGACCAACCAAGACCAAACATGTCCAGTCAGTCCGACGGAGCCTGGTTCAAAGTGACACAATTTTACATGACCGGCCGTCCACACCAACCAGCGAATATCAACTATGACCAACCAAGACCAAACATGTCCAATCACTCCGACGGAGCCTGGTTCAAAGTGACACAATTTTCCATGACCGGCCGTCCACACCAATCAGCGAATACCAACTATGACCAACCAAGACCAAACATGTCCAGTCAGTCCGACGGAGCCTGGTTCAAAGTGACACAATTTTCCATGACCGGCCGTCCACACCAACCAGCGAATACCAACTATGACCAACCAAGACCAAACATGTCCAGTCAGTCCGACGGAGCCTGGTTCAAAGTGACACAATTTTCCATGACCGGCCGTCCACACCAACCAGCGAATACCAACTATGACCAACCAAGATCAAACATGTCCAATCAGTCCGACAGAGCCTGGTTCAAAGTGACACAATTTTACATGACCGGCCGTCCACACCAACCAGCGAATATCAACTATGAGCAACCAAGATCAAACATGTCCAGTCAGTCCGACGGAGCCTGGTTCAAAGTGACACAATTTTCCATGACCGGCCGTCCACACCAACCAGCGAATACCAACTATGACCAACCAAGACCAAACATGTCCAATCACTCCGACGGAGCCTGGTTCAAAGCGACAAAGTTAACGAGATATATTGAAAGCAACGCTTCCTTCAGTTTGAATACAAGCAGAGTCTACAAGAGGAATATTAATCCATAATCAACCATCAGATACTAAACTAATATTTTTGGATATTTTCACAATGTGGAAAGAAATTGATCAACTTAGAAAGCAGTCATAGTTGATCAGATTTGATCTGCCATTGCAAGTGTGATAGTTAAAGGCATTGTAATGAAGGGTTCTGATGATGAAGCAACACTGTCAATCATTCGTTCGAACAATCATAAATGGAATATCTGATCTGGTCTGATTCCCCATCGATCAAATAATAACACAAGTTGAATATCGGATCTGATCCTCCATTTCAGGATAAAGACGATGAAGGGTTCTGATGGGATACAGCTTGACCTCATGACCTATTATAAATAGGATCTCGTTTACAGCAATGGCCTTTGAGACGAATTTCTCAAATCAAAAACAAAAAATGTTTTTTAATGGGTTTTTTTTTTAGTTATTACTTGAGAAAATGAATCAGAAAGATGGTTCGATACTCTAAAAGGACAATGTACCTGTGCAAGGCCAGGGAACCAGCGTGCTCTTGTGATAAGACTCTTGTAAACCTTGATTCGAAAATTCAACGTTTTGAATCAAGGTTTACATAAATGACCTGTCTCTAAATATAAACTTATTGTGCTCAAGATTCCAATGTGTCAATGAAGATTACATAATACATACATATACATACGTACATGGGGGAGCATGCACTGGTACCCCAGGGGTCTTTGTTAAGGCTAGGACTCATCTCTTAAGGCTAGGACAATCCAGGCACCCACACGAAGGGACTGCCTTCGGTTAACCCGAGGAGACCGCTGTCTGGTGGACGACACATCTCAGCATCATCCCAACACACACCACAGTGTTTGTGTGTTTGTGTTTTTTGCAGAGTGAAGTGTTTTACGGTGGTCGGAGTGCAAATCCTGCCACCAATCAAGATTACACTCTGTCAAACATTGTCACGTCAGCCTCAGGTAGGAACAGGTAATCTAAAGGAAACATGAACGACACTCAGTAGAGTTAAGTGCGTAACTCCACCAGGCCGAACGGTTTAAGTTTTGTATTGCATCGATAGGCCAGATCTGCATGTGAACCTTAACCAAGATCAAATAAGCTTGTTCTCGTCACCTACCCAACAAATTCACCAGGTTTTGTCATAATCTGTCCAAAGCTATTTGAGATATCGTGCTATTTATCGTTTTTGGCCCCATCTCTCAATGGTGAAGAATCACTTAAAAATTATAGCATCCGGACCCAGATTTTCACCGAAATCTAATCGATTCGTCCTTGTCACACACCCAACCTGTCCACAAATTTTTATCCGAATGAGTCAATAATCTTTTGAGATATCCTGCTCACAGACAGACAAACAAGCAGGGTGAATGCCTCCACCTCCGTCCAGTCCTCCTTCAGTGGCGGAGGTAATCAGAAGCTGGTATGTCATCAGGAACATGAAATTCAACCCATTCTTACTGTCACCGTGAAAAGACCACTCGACTTGTCCTCATACTTTGAAAACTCTGAAAAATAATGACCTCATGTTTTGGGCCAAGTGACACTCCCAAGCTGTCTTTTAAAGCCAGCAGTAGACATATGAAGCTGCACATTCTCCGCTGAGCCAAGTTCTTCCTCAGCACCCCTAAATCCTCCCTCATGCATCTCAATGGACCATTTCTTCCCACTTGGAGCTAGAGCTTCTCCATTCCACTTTGCACTACTGGGTGTGGATGGTAAAGGCAAATGTTATCGATATCACCAGCCTTTGCTATGTGCATCATTATGTTGTCATGGGGTCTGCTTCTCTTCCATCGATTATACAGGTCTCAGAATGTAGATCGTTGACCGCCCATCTCATCTGACGTTTCGCCTTCCTGCACATTCTTCCTTCCACTCCTCCTCAGCTTTGACATGTTTCCTCATTAAAGAGGAACTTTAAAAGGTATCTAAACTCAAAATATTTTCTCTTCCGTGGCTGTTTCTGAGATGAGCACAAAGTGTCCTCCATGGACAATGAATCATTGTGATTGGTAGCTCCAGATTTCAGGTAGAGCTTATTGCTCTATCAACGGACGCCAACAAAAGTGGTCTCGAAAAATAAAAAAACAGGTTCATGTAACAGAGGCTTCATTGGCCCATTAATTAAATAACACTGGATCTAATTATATAACTTGTATAAATATTTATTAAATAAATACTTTGTATAGTATCAGATTTCTCTCTATCAATTGCAGCCTGCGGCTGCTGGTTGCATTATTGGTTGGGACACGGCTATGCAGCTGATGCAGCTGATGCAGCTGATGCAATGTCCCCCTTACCAGTACACTGGTGCTCATTTTGCCGACCTCGGAAGGATGACAGGCTGAGTCAACCTCCTGGTGTATTTTAATTCAGCGGCCAACAGGGCTTGAACTCAGGACCCGAGGATCCCAAGCCGACAGCCTAACCACTCAGCCAACACCAGGCTTATAGTATCAGATGCAGTACCTCGTATAAATATTTATTAAATAATACCGTACATAAGTCTGTACCTTGTACAAATATTTATTAAATAATAGAGTAAAAATTATATACCTTGCATAAATACTTAATAAATAGTACTTTATATAATCATAAATGAGCCTGGTGTGGCTCAGCGGTTAAGGCGGTGGCTTGGGATCCTTGGGGTCCTGAGTTCGAGCCCCGCTGGCCGCTGAGTCAGCATCAGGGAGGTTGACTCAGCCCGTCATCTTTCCGAAGGTCGGCAAAATGAGCACCAGTGTACTGGTAATTATCCCTGCAGGGTCGAGGGCGACTAAAGGGTTGGCGTCAGGAAGGGCATCCGGCCGTAAAAACATTGCCACAAAAATGGGTACCATGATTGGAGCCCACAAAAACCTGACCCCTACTCAGGGATAAAGGCTTTCAAATGGTCTGATGACTTTATATAATCATAAGCAGGACCTTGTATATTTATTAAATGATACAGTGTATAATTATATACCTTGCATAACCATTTATTAAATAATATTGTCTATAATTACATCATATATCGGTATTTATTAAATACTAGTATGTGGCCGTACGTGCAACAACAACAAAAAAAAAACTTTCAAACCTCGAGCCAGAAACAACAACCACACAGGCCGTTCCTTCGCTCTCGCGTGCCCGTACGGGCAACCCCCCAAAAAACAAACAAACAAAAAAAAACTTTCAAACCGCGAGCCAGAAACAACCACACAGGCCGTTCCTTCGCTCTCGCGTGCCCGTACGGGCAACCCCCCAAAAAACAAACAAACAAAAAAAAACTTTCAAACCGCGAGCCAGAAACAACCACACAGGCCGTTCCTTCGCTCTCGCGTGCCCGTACGGGCAACCCCCCAAAAAACAAACAAACAAAAAAAACTTTCAAACCGCGAGCCAGAAACAACCACACAGGCCGTTCCTTCGCTCTCGCGTGCCCGTACGGGCAACCCCCCCAAAAACAAACAAACAAAAAAAACTTTCAAACCGCGAGCCAGAAACAACCACACAGGCCGTTCCTTCGCTCTCGTAAACGACGACTGGATTGGAGCATTGTGTTTATCTATAAATGCACATAAGAAATCGAGAAATTATTAGAATACAGTAAGTCATCATGATATACCGGGCGTAGTGGCGTGCGCCTGTAATCCGGCGACTCGGAGGCTTGGGTTGGAGGATCGCTTGAGGACGGGGGCTCTGCACTGGGCAGGGTGTAGAGCAGCCCGGAATCATGGCGAAACCCAAATCCTGATCCCTGTGTCGTAAGAGGCGACCAGGGTTGCGTCAGGAAGGGCATCCGGCGTAAAACTTGTGCCAAATCAGTGTGCGGATCAAAACGGATGATCCGCTGTGGCGACCCCTAACGGGAGCAGCCGAAAGATGAACAACAACAAGTAAGTCATCACGATCCGGAAGTAGTGCGTGCCCGTACGGAATGTTCACATGCATTCCACGAATTATCGCTTGTATTGAAGTAACAACTGCTGTGATACTTACACACACAGAGTTAATTAAAATCCCAATTAAAATCAAGTTTACTTCCCTGTCTTTGCTTGCCATGACATTCGCTGCCATTGATCATTGCCACTCCTACGCCACGGTAACTAAGGTACCGATCGATCTCCATGGTAACCGGCACGGCACGTGACGTCATCGTCGGCCGGCTGCGCATCGGCCTACGCGAAGTTAAGTCCTCACTGTCCGGAAGTTCGCATATCGCAGTTACGATGATTCGCAATTTAGTTTTAATGGCCAATTATTCAATTAGCGCCAACGTATTTTGCCTTTACGCAATGTCATCACAAGGAAAAACACAAAGAGAAGAGAAGAGAAAAAATACCCCCAAGAGGGAGTGCCGGTCATCTCTGCCAGAGGTCAAAAGTAACTCTGTGCCAGACTGGAATAGGGGCAGTTCATAAAGTATGTACGCTCTACTTCCGGGTTTCAAAACCACCCACCCCCCTCTGTATGCAGGCAAGTGACCACCCACCCACCCCCTCATACATCGCTAATCGCTTGCAGAGCCAGCAGTTCCTTATGAACCGATGTTTGTAAGCCATGACGATGCAGTCCCTAACTGTGTAATTTACCTTTTTCTTTTAACATCACAGCACGTCAATTTTGAAAATAAATGTACAAATTGACATTCAAGACAATGTTAATGTCATAAATGAAAGTAAGTGTGCATATAAACTTGTGTTCCATTGTTTTAGTTAAATCTGACAAAAGCTTCAAATGTAATATTTGTCTCGGAGAGGTACGGTTCTTAATTTTTTAATACTTTTTGTATGTACGTACTTTATGAACGGCCCATACGGTGAATCAGAACGAAGTTTGAAGGGCTATAAAATCGGAACGAGAGCAAATTTCAAAAAAATGACTCGTGTTGTTCCAGATAATAGTCCGTAGTATCTGAATCACTAATAACATTTGATCTCTCTTGATAAATGAGGGAGGAGATACGATTTGAAATCGACGATTTTCGCAAATTTGACAGCCTCGTGACCTTGACCTCGACTTTGGACGACCTTGTAAGTTATATCATTGTGCACGTCTCATCGACCTCGATCCATTCCACTATTGGTTATTTGTCTCCACTCGGTTTGATTGTGGATGGACGGACGGACTCCGAGACTGTTATTATTAGGTCATCTCGATTGAGATGATAGAGATGACCTAAAAAAAAAAATCTTTCAAACAACGACACAGTCTGTTCCTTCGCTCTTATAAATGACGACTGGATTGGGGCATTGTGTTTGTCTATAAATGCGCATAAGAAATCGAGAAATTATTAGAATACACTGTCATCACTATCCGGAAGTCCGTACGTTGTAACCCGTAATGGGGAACGGGCTGAGGTTCTCTTCCCCATCGGCCACGTCTACGCAGCAATGTGTTCTGTCATTGGTTGATAAATAAATGGCCGCAGCAACGTGTCTTGTCATTGGTTGATAAATAAATGGCCACAGCAACGTGTCTTGTCATTGGTTGGTAAATAAATGGCCGCAGCAACGTGTCTTGTCATTGGTTAGTAAATAAATGGCCATAACTTGGGAAGCACTTGTTCGATTAATATCAAACCTTGAAAAGGCACATACTCGGGTCCCCAGCAATATACCTGGCAAGTTTCAATTAGATCGGATCAGAGGTTGTTGAGAAACAGCGGCCACACACACAAACACACACACACACACACACACACACACACACACACACACACACACACACACACACACACACACACACACACACACACACACACACACACCTCGAATTATAGATAGATTACTTTATATAATCATAAACAGTACCTTGTATCAGTATATATTAAATGATACCATATATAATTATATGCCTTAGAATCAGTATTTATTCAATATTACTTTATATTATCATAAACAGTATCTTGCAATAGTAGATATTAAATGATACCATATATAATTATGTACCTTGTATAAATATTTATGAAATAATACCGCACCTAATTATTTACCTTGTATAAATAGTTGTTTTTTAAATAATATTAGTTATAATTATATACTTTGTATAGGTATTTATTACGTAATACCATACATAACTAGGACACAAAGTAGAGCATGTACCATATACTTTGTATAGGTATTTATTACGTAATACCATGCATAACTAGGACACTACGTAGAGCGCATACCTCCGCCGAGCTGATTAGTTTCCTTTTTGTATCCCACTGATAGGCCAGATCTGCATCTGTACCTGAACAGAAATCCAATCCGCTTGTTCTTGTCACCGAACCAACTCATCCACCAAATTTCATCTGAATCCGTCCAAACTTTTTGAGACATTGTGCTACGTGTTGTTTTAGCCCGATCACTCAATGGTGAAGAATCACTGAAAAAATTATTAGATCTGGATCCGGATTCGGATCTTCACCAAAATCGAATTAATTCTTCCTTTTTGCATACCCAACCTACCCACCAAGTTTCGTCCGAATTCGTCCATAACCTTTTGAGATATCCTGCACAAAGACAAACAAACAAACAAGAAGACGACATCGTGCAGAGCACGGTTGTAGAAAAATTGATAAAACAAATTTGACCTCAAACATAATTGGCTCATTGATCTCAGCGACATGAAATATAAATTATCTTCAAATTTCAAGTCAATTGAATGAAAATTGAGGATTTTAGAAATCTCACCTCAGTTGTTGACCTTATGCCTATGTTGACCTTTCGACTTTTTGACCTCAAAAACAATGGGCTTCTTCCTTATGACAAACTCCACCATGTGGTTTTTCGTGAAGATTGGTTTAAAATTGTGACCTGAAGGCGACAAACAGACAGACAGACAAGCCGGTAGGCGGCCATGGGTCGCCGAGCATCCAACGACCTTTAAACCGTGATCTGAGTGAATCTAGTACTTAGTAGTTACGAAATTGCAATTGAATCGGTTAACCCGTGTACGAGCAAGGGGGCTTTGAATGGTCATTTTGCCTGAACAATGCACTCATTGACCTTTGACCCCTGACTTAGCCGAGATAGGTCAATATGGCCTGAAGCAAAGTTGTAGTACCCATTGAGTACTCTGTACCTATGCACTTTCATTCTTATCGGTTAACCCATGTAGGAGCAACGGGGATTTGAATGGTCATTTTGCCCGAAAAATGCACTCATTGACCTTTGACTCCTGACCGAGCGGAGATAGGTCAATATGTCCTGAAGCAAAGTTGTAGTACTCATTGAGTCCTATGTTCCTCTGAACTTTCATTCGTATCGGTTTATCCATGTAGGAGCAAGGGTGCCTTGAATGGTAATTTCGCCGGAAAAATGCACTTATTGACCTTTGACACCTGACCTACTCGAGATAGGTCATTATGCAAATGAGCAAAGTTGAAGTACTCATTACGGTCTATAAGCATGTAAAGATTCATTCGATTCGGTTCAACCGTCTTGGAGCAAGTGTACTTTGAATTTTCAGCGGGAATGCTCAATGGTCCTCAGACACCCAAGTTGAGAGGGTTACCATTTGGAAACTATAAGATATCGAAAAAAAATGGATGTCATACAGCGGATAAAGAATCACCTTAAGATTATGCGTACCAAATATTATCCAGTTCCATCCACTGATAACTACTCGGTATCAATTTGAATGAAAAGTACCCAAAATGCGGTCTGATATCGGAAATCCCCAAAGTTCGAGGGGGTGCTGTGGGTGAACAAAGATATAAATCGAAAATCCGGCTCGATTGTTTGTGCACAATGTATTCCAGACGATTAGTGTGAATTTTCATTACCATCCGACCATAACCATAGGAGGAGTAGCATTTGGTGCGAAGGCACCTCCAGCTCTCGCATATTATCGATTTTAGCCCTTTGACCCCTGACCTAAGCAATATCAGTCAATATATCCTGAGGTAAAGTTGTAGTACTCATTGTGTGCGATGAACCTGCAAAGTTTCATTCGGATCGATGCACTCACCTGGTCACTAGGGGGCCTTCAATTTTCGCCAATTTTTGGGCATACCCCATTTGTAGGGGGCGCTGCAGGTAAACTATTCCATATATCACAAAAACCGGAATATATTTGGTAGAGCATCACCTGCAGATGATGCATGCCAAATTTCATAAGCCCACGTGGAATAATGGCTTTCGGAATTGATTTCGTGTGAACGGTACCGATTTTGAAGGTTTTTCGGCTGTTGCTAGGGAATCAAAGTGTTCCTAGCAACCATCACAATTTCCAAAGCACTTGGCCATAAGATGTACCTACCACCCGAGTTTGGTCAAAAGCAGCCTACGTTTACGACCAATTATGCTGATGACAAACGAACAAACATCCAAACAAACAGACAGAATTACTGACAATCAGGGTCACCTATTTCGGAAACCCAATAGACAGACAGACAGCATAACAAAATCGACAAAACAATATACTTGAAAAATCTTCGATTTTGCAAGTAACAAACAAACAAACAAGCAGTCATAGACTGGTACTTACGAAATCATCAACTTGACCTCTGACCTTGTCTAATAAAAGCTGTCTCAAGAGAAGGTAGCGACGCAAACCAGAAGTTTCTACGATGATTCTGTTCCAAACGATCAAAAATCGTAACGTCGACTGAAGCAAAAATCTCCATTTCTCCACGCAATTATTTAATATTATTTTATCAAAGTCACAAAACCGTAATATTCGGCCATCCACCAACAATCTTTACATAATCCGATGGCTTAGCGAGTCAGGCATGCGACGATAACCTTTATTGGGATATAAAAATGACTTTTAAACACCATCTTTATCGAAAACACCGTCAGCGCGCACACGCAAAACCTTTACGTGACTCAACGACGCCTCTACTCGAGCGCGCTGCACCACGTGACGAGCCGTGACGCGGCGAGTGAAATATATTTTTTAAAATATTAAAACATCTCCAAAACATCCGATTTTTACCAGAATTTCGAAAACCGAGTGTTTAGCGTCCTAAGCGATCGCAAAAACCGAAGACAAAATTAAAATCGAAGTTAAAATCGAAGTCGACCGAAGCAAAAATACTCCATTTCTCCACATGAATTTACGGAATTATGTTTGACCTCACTGTGACCTTGACCTTTGACCGATTTTGACCAAAATCTAATCAGCGCTAGGCATCACCCTCCTGAATCACGTGGTGTAATTTGACATTGGTAGCTTCTTCCGTTCTCGAGTTATCTGTACCAAACCATCAAAAATCGAATATTTGACCTCACCGTGACTTTGACCGATTTTGACCAAAATCTAATCAGCACTAGCCATCACCCTCCTGAATCACGTGGTGTAATTTGACATTGGGAGCTTCTTCCGTTCTCGAGTTATCATTTTTTGGATGTTTGACCTCACTGTGACCTTGACCTTTGACCGATTTTGACCAAAATCTAATCAGCACTAGCCATCACCCTCCTGAATCACTTGGTGAAATTTGACATTGGTAGCTTCTTCCATTCTCGAGTTATCGTGCCAACAAACAAACAAACAAACAAACAGAAATGGAAGTCCTCAATATACTTATGAAATCTTTAGATTTCGTAAGTTACAAGCAGTCATAGACTGGTACTTACGAAATTGTCAACTTGACCTCTGACCTTGTCTAATAAAAGCTGTCTCTAGAGAAGGTAGCGAAGCAAACCAGAAGTTTCTACGATGATTCTGTACCAAACCATCAAAAATCAAATGTTTTGAATGTTTGACCTCACTGTGACCTTGACCTTTGACCGATTTTGACCAAAATCTAATCAGCACGAGCCACCACCCTTCTGAATCACGTGGTGTAATTTGACATTGGTAGCTTCTTCCGTTCTCGAGTTATCATTTTTTGTGTGTTTGACATCACTGTTACCTTGACCTTTGACCGATTTTGACCAAAATCTAATCAGCACTCGCTATCACCCTCCTGAATCACGTGGTGTAATTTGACATTGGTAGCTTCTTCCGTTCTCGAGTTTTCTGTACCAAACCATCAAAAGTCGAATATTTGACCTCACTGTGACCTTGACCTTTGACCGATTTTGACCAAAATCTAAACAGCACTAGCCATCACCCTCCTGAATCACGTGGTGTAATTTGACATTGGGAGCTTCTTCCGTTCTCGAGTTATCATTTTTGGGATGTTTGACCTCACTGTGACCTTGACCTTTGACCGATTTTGACCAAAATCTAATCAGCACGAGCCACCACCCTTCTGAATCACGTGGTGTAATTTGACATTGGTAGCTTCTTCCGTTCTCGAGTTTTCTGTACCAAACCATCAAAAGTCGAATATTTGACCTCACCGTGACTTTGACCGATTTTGACCAAAATCTAATCAGCACTCACTATCACCCTCCTGAATCACGTGGTGTAATTTGACATTGGTAGCTTCTTCCATTCTCGAGTTATCGTGCCGACAAACAAACAAACAAACAAACAAACAGAAACGGAAGTCATCAATATACTTTCGAAATCTTTAGATTTCGTAAGTTACAAGCAATCATAGACTGGTACTTACGAAATTGTCAACTTGACCTCTGACCTTGTCTAATAAAAGCTGTCTCTAGAGAAGGGAGCAACGCAAACCAGAAGTTTCTACGATGATTCTGTACCAAACCATCAAAAATCAAATGTTTTGGATGTTTGACCTCACTGTGACCTTGACCTTTGACCGATTTTGACCAAAATCTAATCAGCGCTAGCCACCACCCTCCTGAATAACGTGGTGTAATTTGACATTGGTAGCTTCTTCGGTTATCGAGTTATCATTTTTTGTGTGTTTGACATCACTGTTACCTTGACCTTTGACCAATTTTGACCAAAATCTAATCAGCACTAGGCACCACCCTTCTGAATCACGTGGTGTAATTTGACATTGGTAGCTTCTTCCGTTCTCGAGTTTTCTGTACCAAACCATCAAAAGTCGAATATTTGACCTCACCGTGACTTTGACCGATTTTGACCAAAATCTAATCAGCACTCGCTATCACCCTCCTGAATCACGTGGTGTAATTTGACATTGGAAGCTTCTTCCGTTCTTGAGTTATCATTTTTTGGATGTTTGATCTCACTTTGACCTTGACCTTTGACCGATTTTGACCAAAATCTAATCAGCACTAGCCACCACCCTTCTGAATCACGTGGTGTAATTTGACATTGGTAGCTTCTTCCGTTCTCGAGTTTTCTGTACCAAACCATCAAAAGTCGAATATTTGACCTCACCGTGACTTTGACCGATTTTGACCAAAATCTAATCAGCACTCACTATCACCCTCCTGAATCACGTGGTGTAATTTGACATTGGTAGCTTCTTCCATTCTCGAGTTATCATTTTTTGGATGTTTGACCTCACTGTGACCTTGACCTTTGACCGATTTTGACCAAAATCTAATCAACACTAGCCATCAGCCTCCTGAATCACTTGGTGCAATTTGACATTGGTAGCTTCTTCCGTTCTCGAGTTATTGTGCCTACAAACAAACAAACAAACAGACAAACAAACAGAAACGGAAGTCATCAATATACTTACGAAATCTTTAGATTTCGTAAGTTACAAGCAGTCAGACTGGTACTTAAGAAAATGTCAACTTGACCTCTGACCTTTTCTAATAAAAGCTGTCTCTAGAGAAGGTAGCGACGCAAACCAGAAGTTTCTACGATGATTCTGTACCAAACCATCAAAAATCAAATGTTTTGGATGTTTGACCTCACTGTGACTTTGACCTTTGACCTATTTTGACCAAAATCTAATCAGCTCTGGCCATCACCCTCCTGAATCACGTGGTGTAATTTGACATTGGTAGCTTCTTCCATTCTCGAGTTGTCATTTTTTGGATGTTTGACCTCACTGTGACCTTGACCTTTGACCGATTTTGACCAAAATCTAATCAGCTCTGGCCATCACCCTCCTGAATCACGTGGTGTAATTTGACATTGGTAGCTTCTTCCGATCTCGAGTTATCGTGCCTACAAACACACAAACACACAAACAGAGTCCGGAAGTGATCAATATACTTACGAAATCTTTCGATTTCGTAAGTAACAAACAGAAATGGGTGAAAACATAACCTCCTTCACCTTCGGTGGCGGAGGTAATAAAAGGCTGAGCCAATCTGCACAAAATTTGCAATCTTGCTGGGGGTACTCAGGGTCAGGTCATGGGCACAATATGTGTATGTCGGTTTGAAAAGAAAAGAAAAAAACAGCTGGGCCAATCCCTACTCCTTGCAAGGCAATTCTCTAAACGTTTGTGTGAAAATTAAGAAACTGACCTGAAACAAGGAAATTAGGTCATTTGGCCCATCATTGCTGTGGTTCACTCTCGGTTAATTTTTTTTGGTACAGCTTTAAACATAAATCTTAATGGTTTACTAAGGTCTAAATAACCAGATCTTGATAAGGTGGTCCAGCTTGTAAAACAATACACCTTGCATGGGCCGACAGGGTATCCTGGAGGTATGCACACTCGCCTCCGTGCTGTACACCATGAGTTTGAATTCTGACCCAGCTGTAAACGGTCAGCCTGGTGTTTCGAATGTAGGACGATTCATTAATGAGTGTGCCACTCCTCGGATGGACGTTAAACCAGGGTGTGCCGTCTGTCAGCACTGGTTGTTGGCAGACGTTGAAGCAGTTATTTCAAGGAGGGTAGGTGAGGGTGAGTTGTCCCCAGCTGCATGCATCCTGAAGAAATTACAAATCTGTAAGATAACTAGCTTTAATTCCAGGCCGAAACAGCATCCCGGGTCTCCGCGAGATGACGCACGATGCAGACCGAGCCGCAGGAACTCCTTTACATGACATCTCTTCTCCTTCAGAATGAAAATAAATAAATGAAAATCAATTTAAAGATTGGATTTCATTTACAATCAACAAATTAAGATGTCGGCGATTAGTGCGGAACAAACAATTTACTGCTTGGAGCACGTAGGACCTTATAGAGGACTCGTGTCTTTGTACGATTTCACCAGGATCCCATTATCTAGCGCCAGGAAGTGGTTCCGTACGGACTTGCCGACCCTGAAAAGGTGGCCGTTCTCGTGCTACTCTATCATGATAGAACTTTTGCTTGGTCTTTCCCATGTCAAAATGCTGTTTAACCTCATGAAAGCTGGAGGGTTTTGGTACAAGTAAGCTGTGCTTTGCAGGCAACCTGTTACGTGGTCTTCGAGCCATCGACAACTGTGCAGGGGACAAGTGTAGTCCTCCTCGGGGAGTGGTGCGGTAGTCGAACAAAGCCAGATGTTTGTCCTCCGCTTTCTTCCACAATTCGTTTGTGACAGTTTGCCCTGCTCTTTCAGCTTCACCGTTAGCGCGAGCAAATCGAGGGCTGGAAGTAGGATGGTTAATGCTGGAATCAAAACATAACGATTCGAACTGTTAGACACAAACAAGGATTCATTGTCGCTCGTAAGACCCTCAGGTATACCATGTGTACCAAAGATGGATTTTAGAGCATCAATCGTTGTGCGGCTTCTCATATCATTGAGCTCACGTACCTCCATAAATTTCGAACAATAATCGACAACCAAAATGTACTGTTTTGACTCAAACTCGACTAGGTCCACGATGACCTGGTTGAAAGGTAAATCTGGAATCTGTGTCGGTATGAGCGGTCCCGAAGGAAGCTTATTTTTGGTAATCTGTACATGTAGTGCAGTTTTTCACTGCCTCTTCGATCTGTTGGTTCATTGTTGGCCAATTGAGCACTTTCCCAGCATGCTGTTTGCACTTTACAATACCAAGGTGAGAGCTGTATATGATCGAGAGCATGTACTGACGGAGACTTGGTGGCACTACTATACGCATACCTTTATAGATAATTCCATCAGAGACACCGAACTCACTCTTGGAATCCCAGTATGGTCTCAATGGAATGGACACCATTTCGATAGCTGGGCCATCCAGTGTGGTTCACGTCCAACAGAAGTTGTAACTCTTATCGAGTCTGTTCCTGCAGCTATACATGCCTCTCCTTGGTGATGGAGACAAATCACCTCCTTGTTTACACCTCCAACAAACTTCAGTTTAGCACCACCTGGACAAATCGTTTCAACCAATCAAATTTTTCGCACGCTCTGAGGGCAGAGTAACAGTGAGATTCTGACAAAATGGCAGTGCTTAAGCCGCTGTCACACCTTGACGTTTTAGCCAGCGTATGGCAACGTATCAAAATGTATGTAAAACGCTGGCGCACGCTGAACTATTGATGTTTTTTTTTCAGTTTTTGACCTATTCATAACGAGTTGGACGTATGCATAGCGTATTCGTAACGTACACAGAACGTTTCGATAACATATAGATAACTTATACCAATGAATGCTTCTCGTGTTATTGGCATTCACAACCTGTGCCCAATGATAGTCTAACATATGCATAGCGCGGCAGCGTATCGCCGACGATCACGTTAGTGGGGCAGATATGTAACAAAAATTGCTCGAGATGTTCACATCCGGCAGAAAGTTTGAAATTTTGCATACAGGGGTATTTTGACATGCTGAGTTCAAAAATTGGTGGATCCAAGAGGTCTGACCAATGGAGCAGCCGCCATCTTGAATTCCAATATGGCCGCCATGACGAAACATTGAACATTACTATCTATGGTTCCAAGTGACCTATGGCCCTGAAATTTGGTACACAGGTGCATTTTGAGATAATGAATTCAATAATGGAAAAATTTGAAATGTATGACAAACCTTATGGCCGCCATTTTGAATTCGAATATGGCTGCCAAGATGAAATGTTGAAAATCCCTATCTTAGGTTCTAAATGACCTGTGGTGCTCAAATTTTGCACACAAGGGTATGTTGACATGCTGAGTTCAATAAGGCAATAATTTAAAATGTCTGACAAATGGTATGGCCACCATTTTGAATTCCAATATGGCCGCCAAGACGAAATGTTGAAAATTCTGGGTTCTTTGCAAAAGCAATACCAATTCAATGGATCCCTGGTTGACGAATCATAAAACAAGTCAAAGAGCTCATTTCAAAATATATTTCGTACCAGTTGGCAGCCGTAATATGCTGCAAGCTTTTTTCCATCCGTTTTACTTCTCCGACTGCTCATCTCGGAAGCATTGTCCAGAGCAGAAACATAGTTCTGTGCATGGTTGATGAGCAGCAGAACATTTGCAATTTCCAGCACACCGTTTTTTACACTTGCACTTGATCAGCTCTTGGCACCCTTTTGACGCCTCTGGTATTACTGTCCAAAATGGATGCCAGACATCATCTTCATTTTTAGCCCATTCCCAATCTGCAGGTGAAGGCAGCTCTGGGTTAGCAATTTGCGACTCTCCCCAGATGTGACCGGCCTGAAAGACTGCCCTCTTCACATGTTGACGCAGTGCCTCTTTTGTCGGTGGAATATTTTCCGATTGCCGATTTCCCTGAGCAAACAGCTGCTTGTGTACTTCATTCACTTTCTTCAGAGGGGAAGTTCTACTGTACAGAACAACGAAGAACCTCTCTATGTTGTCCATGTCATCATATGTTACTTCCGCTGGTGCATGTGAGAGATGATTGAAGACCTCCCCCAAGTTTGGCATGGAATTCCATCTGCTCCACACAGTATTTTTGCCAATCCTACATATGGCAGAAACAGTATTGCATCCGGAAACAGTATAAAACATAAAAAAATTTTTATTGGAATGTCATGTGAATGTTCAGTTCCGGCAGAAAGTGTTAAATTTCGCATACAGGGGTATTTTGGGGCGCTGAATTTCCCAAATTTCTACTGCCTTCGACAAAATTACAAACCCATCAGTATATTTGAGATGCAACAATTTTCCAGTTATTATAATAATGCTCAAATGATTTAACATTATGACATTACCGTACACTGTGCTAGTAAAGCAATGAAAACATCGATGTTTGTCTTGGCGGCCATATTGGAATTCAAGATGACGGCCGGTCCATTGGTTGGATCTCTTGGATCCGCCAATTTTTGAAATCAACGCCCCAAAATACCCCTGTATGCGAATTTTCACACTTTCTGCCGGAAATGAACATCTTTTCACATATCTGCCCCACATCATGGCATAGCCTATAAAAAGGCTGCCGCTCGACGATTCAAATCATAACCGCACTAGACATCGAAGTGTCAAGGCCCTGTCACACCTTGACGTTTTAGCCAGCGTATTCCGACGTACGAAAAATTTGCCGAATACGCTGGCACACGTCGAATACGTTATGGGTAAGTTTTGTATACGTTAAGAGCACGCTGAAGCATGCTGAAGCATGCTGGCATATGTTGGAGTACACCGAGCACGTCGACAAATTTTAACATGCTCAAAATTTTACGACGTATGCCAGCGTATGACTCACACGTTCCGCATACGCTGGCCATAAGTTGTAGGCACATTTTGCGATCGTTGACACACGTCGACACACGTTACTTGTAAGTTACTCATAAGTCGAAACACGTCGAGGTAATGTTTAGCGTACCCCAAACTTATTTCTAACCTATGAGTAACGTGCTTTGAACCTATGAGTAACGTATCTCCAACGCATATTGACGTATGTAGACGTATTTGACGTCTTCCGGACGACCACAGAACTTACTGAACATGTTTCTAACTTACAGCTACCGTATAATGGCGTATTGGCAGCGTTTAGGAGAATTGAAAAAAAATGGGGTTCACATCGGAGGAACCTGTCAGTGTTCCAGACTCCATGGTTTTTTTTTTTTGTCTTCAGCATGACAGTGATGTTGACACTTCGATTTCTAGTGCGGTTATGATTTAAATCGTTGAGCGGCAGCTTATTAATTATATTATATTATAACCGCACTAGAAATCGAAGTGTCAACATCACCGTCATGCCGAAGAAAAAAAAACAAAACCATGGAGTCTGGAACATTGACGCTAAACATTACCTCGACATGTTTCGACTTATGAGTAACTTACAAGTAACGTGTGTCGACGTGTGTCAACGATCGCGTAACGTGCCTACAACTTATGGCCAGCATATGCGGAACGTGTGAGTCATACGCTGGCATACGTCGAAAAATTTTGAGCATGTTAAAATTTGTCGACGAGCTTGTCGTACTACGACGTATGCCAGCGTGCTTCAGCGTGCTCTTAACGTATACAAAACTTACCCATAACGTACTCGACGTGTGCCAGCGTTTTAGACAAATTTTTCATTCGGCGGCATACGCTGGCTAAATCGTCAAGGTGTGACAGCGGCTTTAGCGATGCAACCACAGAGCTTACTTCATTTTAAAAAAAAGTTTTTTGAATTGAATCTTTTTCTCAATGATCATTCCAATATCGTCATCGTCATCATCAGTTTCTCTGAGAAGAGTTGGCAGAACGTTCCAGCTCTGGACTGTTCCATTTGACCCATTGGCTGTGTATGGTTACCATTGTACCTGGTATTTAACGTTCATGAACAAAGCTAATGTAGATCATGTTCGGAAACACAAAAGAGGAGATGTAAAGACCCTTCCCATGTACTTTCTCCTAAAACTGTGTGGGATAAGGTGCTCTATGAACTTTCCAGTTTTTAGATGGTTTTCGTGTACAAAACATACCTGTCCACCATTAGGAGTAGCAGTAGTAGTGGATGCGTATGCAGCATGTGGCTGCTGGTTGCATCATTGCTGGAAGACCGGCTGTACTATTGATGCAGTGCCCCCTATCTCCAGTAGCTGCCAGCCGGTACTCATTTTGCAAACCTCGGAAGGATGACAGGCTGAGTCAACCCACCTGGTCTTATTTAACAGCCTGACACAGGGATTCAAACTGAAGACCTGAAGATCTGAAGCCAGCGACCTTAACTGTTAAGCCAACACCAGGCTTACTGTCCACTGTTGATCGAGCGTGTGTGCAGATAACAGGGATGTACATAGTGATCGGTGTACTTGGTGATATTCAAAAGATTGGCAATTTAACATCTTGAAGGAACAAACAAATATTGGGGGAAGTTAAGTGACCCATTATATTGTACAGATTAGATATTGCTGTGGGAATGCCTTGTTGTGGGTAACTGCATAATAAAATAAAAGTTATTTCCCATAGTGCATGTAGAACCCCGCCCCCCCTCCCATAGATCCCCCCCCTCCATCCCTCATGTGTGTGTCTAAAACCACCATCCCTTAACATGCCTGGTGTTGGCTTAATGGTTAGGGTGGTGGTCTTGGGATCCTAGGATCCTGAGTTCAAATCCCACTTTTCTGTTGAATGAATACCAGTTGGGGTTGACTCTGCCTGTCATCCTTCCGAGGTCGGCAAAATGAGTGCCAGCTTGCTCGTAATCCTGTGTCGGAGTGGCGACCGATCCAGGATTGTGCCCAATATCCAAGGAGACTGCTTACACAGCACCAATGCTCTGCACAGAGAATGGTCCCAATGGATGGATGGATGGATCCCTTGACACCGTTTGTAATGTTCTTCCCTTTGTAATCCATCTGATGTCGCTTTAAAGGTTATGACAGGCCATCAAGTGCCAGTTTAGGCAGAAAACGCTGACCTCCACCACCAAGATCGGTCTCACTCTCACCAGCACAACTTGGGTGAAAGGTCAGGGGGATGCACCATCTACAAACTGGGCTGTGGATCAATAGCAGCTGAGGTGGGAAGGGCTCGTGGAGTCAGAAATGTGAGTGGGGGTGGGGGGGGTCAAGAGGCTATAAAAGGGTGGTAAGCCTGGAGACCTTACAGAGGAAGCTGCATGCAGACAGCAGGGGCTTTTCCTCCATTGAGCAAGCATTTGCTACCGCAGTCTCCAGTGATGTCCTCACTGCAGGCCGCGCCCATGTTCCCCTCAAGCTGGCTTTGCATCTGCGGCAAGAACAGCTCCTGCCAGTCCGTGTCTCCACCTGGACCAAGCTGCGTCCTACGGAGATGCAGCCTGTGATATTTCTATAATCCAATCTCTCTTGTCTATCTACTCAGGTGTGAATGGAGCCCCATTGAGGACTAAGATCATTCAAAATTTTGTCTGTTCGTTGACTCGGGCTACATAATAGGTCATGTGGTTTTAATAATCATATTGCTTTTACTCCCGTATTCCCACCCCGTGTTCTCAATGCACATGACAAATACAATTGTTCTCTCGGTGAAATAGAGCGTCTCGATCACCAGTTAAAGGAGCTATACACGTTCATGAAAGTGCCAATCGCCCAAAAAAGCCTATGTGCAGACATCGAACCAGTCACTCACTGATATAAATATTTAGTTCCTTCGATGTATGATGAAAAAAGCTGAAATTTTGCACACTGATGCAATTTGAAGCCAACATCCCAGTAGAAATCACAAAACCATCAGAAAAGTTCCACAAACGAAAATATCCACCAATAAATAATGACAGCCGATGTAACCTCATTCTGCTCATGGCAGATCACGTGACCCAAGACAATAGGAGTTCACACTTGAACCGGTTGCTAGGCGATGCTGTGATGCGAGCTTCTTCTGCCTCTGATTTTGTAACTTTTGCGGTATGTAAATTAAAAAAAAAATTAGTATAGCTGTAAACTTTCAAATAAAGAGCTTATTCTAATCACCAATTCTTGATTTACTCGAGTTATTTAGCTGTTTTACAGAATGCAACCACAATCCATATCATCAAACATATAAAGCTATCTCACAATTCAAGTCTCCTACCACCTTCTTCCTGGTAGTGCACCATCTGCTATTTCAGTTATTTGTTTAGTTATAAAAATTATCAACCACAAACGTTTCAGGCAATTCTCTCCAACATCCAATTACATTTTTAAACAGTCACTCTTAAACTGGAAGAAGTTTGGAGGAAACTCGACGTGATCAAGGAATTCTATACTCTTCACGTCCCCCCTCAGATAAACGAATCAGAGCTGTCTCAACTTGCTCGGCCTCTAAGTAAGCAGCAATGGTCCTTAGCTAACAAAGCTGCTTACACGAGTCTTTACGCATGAATGATCAATCCCATTGCCTGTTTGAATTTTTTGAGACATGATCAGATAATATGTGGACTGTATATTGATTGTTTATAACATGATAACTTGGGGCCTCTCCCGGCCATGGCTTCAAGTGTGATCTTGCCACCGACGCCCTTACGGCCCAATTGTGACCTTTATTTGATGCATAACCATATTCCGATGGTTCATTAGGATTTTCAGATTTCGCAAGGTGTGTTCCATTACTAATCAGTTTGCGAAGCGAGCCGATCCTTATCAACTGTTTCGTTGGAGTGCATGATATGGGTGTACACTGGATCCCCTTCCCCCTCTCTTCCCCCCTCCCCCGGTGACTACCATAAGCAGCGCATGTTTCTAGTTAAATAAGTACACGTCACGACCCACAAAGTAAATAATTTTAAAGTCTCGTTTTTGTTTCCACACTCTTAAATGTCAATATCGGACACACTGGTGTCCTAGCTAGGTGTCCCCCACCACCCCTACTCACCATCACACTCCCCCCCCCCCTAAAACCCCTTACATCCCCTTCCGCTCACTCCCAGAGAGAGCTTCCGTGGTTGGGATTTCACTCCCTAACCCGAACAACAGGTGAAGTGACCAGTGCTGATGTGAGAGACCCACGGTTCACCACCACTCTCACCTCCTCCCTCCTTCCAGCTGCCACACAAGTCATCATTGTCAGTCAAACAATCTTTTTCTTTTTGCTCACTGTCACAGATTATTTTTACATTTTACATTAAAGTCAACAAGCAAAAGGGATTAGTGTACTTCAACATCAGAATAGAAGCACTTTGTCTCGGCACTGGTTCTCACAGCTGCCTCGAGCCATCACCTTCTTGTATCCTTGCAGAAGTTACACATCATCACATGTATTATTGTTTGATCACCATTATAGTACACGTACACAGTAGTACGGTAATAGTGAAGAGTTTAAAGTAATGTACAGAGTTGTGATAAAGTTTGTTGCTTTATTAAGTGTGTTTGTTGCATCCTGGAGTTAAGATTTTGTTCTGTAGGAACCCATCTCCACTTATATAATGGGAGTATATGGGAAAATTGGTTTCGCTTTAAGGAAATTCACGTTACGGAAGGAATTTGCAGGACGTAACCCTTCCGTAAAGCGAGTAATTACCGTATTAGTACATGGAAGGAGTACACAAACGGCAACCACAGCCATGATGACAGCCGCAACGGCTGATACTACTACTACTACTACTACATGTTATTAAAGGTTATTTTTAAAAATTCATTTCATTTCATTTTTACATCCTCAATGAGACTCACAGATAGACATGTAACATATACAGTGGGTGAATTTCAACATGCTGTTTTTTTTTAAATTAAACCCGTCAGCGAAGCGATGAGTAGGCACGTCTAGTGTTCCCTAAAATGGGTGCCACGTCCATTTACCATCGGATTAAAACCTTCCCTTTTCTATCAGGTCAGGTCAGGTCAGGTTCGATCTGTGACCTGCTACAGGTACCATGTAAACCTGTACTAACCTGTTCCATGGTCGGGTTGTCGGCGACTAAACCGTCTCCCCCACCAGGTTTTCTGGTGAGGAGGGTGTTTGGATATGGACACCCAGCAGGATTAAAAACAAAACCTGTCAAAGGGCGGAGGAGCTCCTTGTGAGCCAACGGCCATCCATATCTAGTGCCCAACTGTGTCTGCGGACGTCCTCCTGCAGTTGGGTTTTCTTATTAGGAGGTTGGTGGCAGGATTTGCACTCCAGCCACCGTAAAACGCTTCATTCCGCAAAACGCAAAAACGCAAAAAAATCTGAAAACCCACTCCGTGGGAGTACCTCCTGTGCAGCTTCCCTTCGCAGGGCAGCTCACCGGATGATGGGATTGGGGCAAAGCCTTCGGGACCCCCAATCTTTGATAGGAGGGAAACCACGGGGTAACATCCCTGGGTCAGATTGCGGGAGAGTGTGTCGGAGTGGTGCTGAGGTGTCGTCCACCAGACGGCGGTCTCCTTGGGTTAACCTGAGGCGGTCCCTTCGGGTGGGTGCCTGGAATGTCCTATCCCTAAGAGAGGATGATCACCTGTCTCTGTTATCATCTGAGCTCAAGCGTTTGGACATCGGGATTGCAGCTCTCTCTGAGGTTCGGAGACCGGATTGCGGCGAGATAATGGTGGGTGGTTACACCTACTATTGGTCTGGTCGCTCTGATGGTTACCATACCCAAGGAGTTGCTGTAGCTGTGGCCAATAAGCTGACCCCAATGATAATTGAGGTAACACCGGTCAACGAGCGTATTATGAGATTAAGGATTCGTCACTCCTTAGGTGTCATTTCCCTGGTCTCTATTTATGCTCCGACTGAGGCGAGTGATCTCACCGTGAAGGATGCATTCTACGCCACACTCGAGTCTGTGGTTGATCAGTGCCCCAGACGAGATACACTTCTAGTCTTGGGGGATTTCAATGCATCGACTGGAACTGATAGGGATGGTTATGAGGTGTGTGTTGGTCCCCATGGGTCAGGAACTATGAACCAGAATAGCACTAAGTTCCTTGACTTTGCAAGAAGTCATGGACTTAGGGTGGCTGGTTCATGGTTTCAGCGCCCGCAAGCTCATCGCTGGACTTGGTATTCCAACGCTGGCGGTGTGGCAAAGGAGATTGACCATGTCCTCATTGACGGTCGTTGGAGGATGATCCAGAACTGCAGGGTCTACCGGAGTGCTCAGTTCCTCAATACTGACCACAGGCTTGTTGAAGCAACTCTAAAGCTGCACCTTAAATCCTGGAGAATGGTACCATCCCAGCCTAGGCTGGATGTTGCCAAGCTCAGGGATGAGAGAGTAGCTGAGGAGTTTGCGAACAGGCTGAGTGGACACTTGGGGGGTCTGGGTGCTTTAGGGGGTCCTGAAGAGTTGTGGAGCGCCTTCAAGACCACCGTCCTTGATGTTGCCGGTGGATGCCTTGGAGCTCACCGCAGGGCAAAGAAGAATTTTGTCTCTCAAGGGACACTGGATACCATTGACCAGAGTCGCAGGGCCAGGCTGAATGGCAGAGCTGAGCTGTTCAGGGAGCTGAGGCGTAAAACTGTACGTGCACTGAGGGTGGACAAGGAGGCCTATGTGCGAGGAATCTGTGAGGGGGTAGAGCATCACCTGTGGACAGGTGATTCTCGTCCCGCTTACAGGGGAATTCGCGCATTACGTTCATCCAAGCCCATCCCTCGGAGCACTGCAGTTCAAGCAGAGAGTGGTAGGCTCTTGACAGAGGAGTCTGAAGTGAAGGCCCGCTGGGCCGGTTACTTTGAGCGGTTGTACCAGGCTGATCCCCCAGCTGTCGAGTTGGACGTCAAGGGTGTTACAATCCCTGTTGCTGACCCTCGAATCAACTGTGGTCCACCATCGCTTGTGGAAACACGGGCTGCGGTGAACCAGTTGAAACGGGGCAAAGCTCCAGGGATCTGTGGCATCCATGCTGAACTTCTCAAGGCTGGTGGAAATGCTGCACTCGTGTCGTTGCATGCAGTTTTGTGCTCTGCCTGGAACACAGGCATCATCCCAACTGACTGGAAGAGGGGCCTTGTTGTCCCTCTCTGGAAAGGGAAGGGTGATCGCCAAGACTGCAACAACTACCGAGGGGTGACGCTGCTCTCAGTGCCGGGCAAGGTCTTTGCTCGGATAATTCTTGATAGGGTTCGCCACCATCTGCTTGAGCACCAGCGTCCAGAGCAGTCAGGCTTTACACCAAAGAGGTCAACGATTGACCGTATCCTTGCTCTTCGTGTCCTCACTGAACGCAGACGAGAGTTTCGGCAGGGGCTGCTTGCAGCCTATGTTGATCTCTGTAAAGCGTTCGATTCAGTGAATCGGGATGTCCTCTGGAGGATTCTTGGTCTTCGTGGGGTGCCACCGAAACTGATCGATCTGATGTCTGAACTCTACTCTGGTACTGAGAGTGCTGTGAAGTGTGGTGGTACCGCCTCTGACTTATTTCCAGTTGTTACTGGAGTTCGTCAGGGATGTGTACTTGCCCCCACACTTTTCAGCACTTGTATGGACTGGATTTTTGGGAGGATGTCGGAGAGATCAAGTTGCGGTGCATCGTTTGGCAATGTCAAGATCTCGGACCTTGATTTTGCAGATGATGCAGTCATCTTTGCGGAGACTTTAGACATCCTCTTGGGGGCCCTCGAGGTGCTGAATGAGGAGTCGGAGCCGTTGGGATTACGGATTTCTTGGGTCAAAACAAAGATCCAGGCTTTCGGTGACATCTTGGATGCTGCTGTCCTGTCTGTGTCTGTTTGTGGTGAGGATGTTGAGGTCGTGGAGAGATTCACTTACCTTGGCAGTGATATTCATGTCTCCGCAGGTTGTGAGCCGGAGGTCAATAGACGTCTGGGTCGGGCCTGGGGAGTCATGGATTCACTGGATCATGGGGTGTGGCGCTGCCGGTACCTGTGCGGGAGGACGAAAGTCCGAGTCTTCAGGTCCTTGGTACTTCCAGTCTTGCTCTATGGGTGCGAGACTTGGACTTTGACCAAGGATCTGAGACGGAGACTTAATTCCTTTGGTACCAGGTCTCTTCGGAGAATCCTTGGCTATCGCTGGTCGGATTTTGTGTCCAACGAGCGGTTGCTGAGAGAGACTCAGATGAGATTTGTTACCTGCATAGTCCGTGAGCGTCAGCTGCGGCTGTATGGACATGTGGCTCGTTTTCCTGACACTGATCCTGCTCACCAGATTCTCTCAGCGAGGGAGTCTCATGAGTGGAGGAGGCCAGTGGGCCGACCACGTGCCTCATGGTTGCAGCAGGTTGACCATCATCTCAAGGAGATGGGGATGGGCCTGGCATCTGCCTGGGGGATGGCCAGACGGAGGCCCCTGGAGTACCGGCGGAAAGTGGACGCAGCGACGCGCTGTTCTGGCACATGCTCCCATACCTGACCTGACCTTTTCTATGGGTTTGTTTGTTGATGGAATAACCAGGTTTTCCTATGGTGACATTACATTCACACATTTCATCCATTTAATATGCACTGTGAAGTTTGTGAGAACACGGGGTTTTGGATCACACGATCGAGGAGCACAATTTGTGGACTTGCTCTTGCAAGAACACGCAACTTGGAAACAGGCCGTTTGTTGGGAACAAGCAGTTTGTGTGAACCCACAATGTGGGAGAACACAGTTTGTTGGAACACTCGAATGAGGCGTGTTTGGTGGGAATGCACAGTTTGTGGAGAACACAGTTTGTGAGGAGCACGTGGTTTGTGTGGAACATGCGGTTTGTTGGGAACGTGAGGTTTGTTCGGAAAACGAGGTTTGTTGGGAATGCGCGGTTTGTTGGGAATGCGCAGTTCATTGGGAATGTGCGGTTTGTTGGGAACATGAGGTTTGTTGGAAACGCGAGGTTTTTTTTGGGAGCGTGTGGTTTGTTGGGAACATGCAGTTTTTTGGGAACGTGAGGTTTGTTCGGAACGCGAGGTTTGTTGGGAATGTGCGGCTTGTTGGGAAAAGCACCGTTTGTTGGGAATGCAAGGTTTGTTTGGAAAAGCACGGTTTGTGAGGAACGCGTGGTTTGTGGGGAATGTGAGGTTTGTTGGGAAAAGCACGGTTTGTGGGGAATGTGAGGTTTGTTGGGTAAAGTGAGGTTTGTTGGGAACACACGGTTTGTGGGGAATGCATGGTTTGTTGGGAACACACGGTTTGTGGAGAACGCGTGATTTTTGGGAAAAGTACGGTTTGTGGGGAACGTGTGGTTTGTTGGGAATGCACGGTTTGTGGGGAACGCGTGGTTTGTTGGGTAAAGTGAGGTTTGTTGGGAACACACGGTTTGTGGGGAATGCACGGTTTGTGGGGAATGCATGGTTTGTTGGGAACACACGGTTTGTGGAGAACGCGTGATTTTTGGGAAAAGCACGGTTTGTGGGGAACGTGTAGTTTGTGGGGAACGCGTGATTTGTTGGGAACATTTGGTTTGTGGGAACACATGGTTTGTTGGGAACGTGTGGTTTGTGGGGAATGCACGGTGTGTGGGAATACTTGATCACCATAAATGGAACAAACATGACATGAGACACTTTTCTCCAAAGCAATGAGAGTGTGATGCCGCCATGTGGCGCTGTACATCACAGCATGGCCCTGATCCTGTGTATTCACTGCAGAGAACGTGTATGATTCGTACAGAGAACTCAATGTTCTGTGCTCTTGTCACCTCAACAGGAAGGGTGCTGCTGAAAACAATGAAGGGAGAATCATTTGTTTCTGGCACAGGAAGCTTAATTGAATTTGTGGACACACCGTGGCCTCTCGGAGGTTAATCTCCATTCATCAGGATCTTATTACATACCTTATCTGAGAGGATGTAAATAATCAGGTATGCCAGAGAAGAGTTATAGGAGCGTTATTATTATTCATAGTTTTTAACATCAATGATTTGGATAGTGGAGTAAAGAGTCAGCTTTCCAAATTTTCAGATGGAACAACGCTTGTAGGTAAGGCAGATGACTGAGAAGGGTGGGTGGGGGAGGGTGATCATAGTCAGCAATATCTAGGTTCTCTTTTACCCAATCTGTTAGACTGGATGGGTTTGAGGGTTGTGAAGTGGTGACTGAAACCCAAATCCTATCCAGGTTCCTCCTGATGACTCCATCTTTGCTCTTTACTTCTTCGGGTTCCTTCTTTGTCTGCTGCTTCATACGATACAGTATATAGTTTTTGGCACCATCTCTCAATGATGACGAATCACTTAAAAAAAAAACTTTCATATCCGGATCCAGATTTGGATCTTCACCAAAATCGAATTAGTTTACCCTTCTCTTACACCCAACCTGCCCACCAAGTTTCGTCTGAATCTGTCAATAACTTTTCGAGCTATCCTCGTTACAAACAAACAGACGGGGTGAAAACATAACCTCGGCCCACCTTCAGTGGTGAAGGTAATAAATGTTCCTCCAAGGAAAATCAGTCAATGTACTGCAAGCTGAAGGAAAATCTGATTTGTCAAGTTTTGATCCTTTTTTCTCCTATGACAACTTCATCAATGACCTATCACACCTTCAGCAGGTTGAGTTCGTGCTTCAATGGTCGTTAGATATTAGTGGCAGACAGCAAGGATTGGGTCTCGAGCAGGGATGGGTGCATGTATCTATCGGATCAGATAGACATTAGTGGCAGACAGCAGGGTTGTGGACATTCTTTTATAGTGGTGAGACATAAATACTGAAGGGGTGGCATTGCTTGCTCGCTCCATCTGCCACCGAGACGTTCAACAAAGCAGCAAAAAACACAAATGCAAGTGAAGGATCTTTATGCACCCACTTTGTTTGCTGCTAAGTAGTCATCATGGATTCAAAAGGGTCTGTTAATTGGACGAGCTATGCGTCCTTCTGTCATGACAGCAAAACATGACTGCCCTTTGGATCGTCCTGTGTGTGTGTGTGTGGCCTGAAAGAATGTGCATTCGCAGGAGTTAGTGTGCAAATGTCTTTGCTTCAAAAATGAAAACAAGAGAAAGTCCACACATCTCGATCCACATCCGTTAGCACATGAAGCTAAGATATACTGTATATTGCTTCTGCTGGTCCACGACTGGTCTTGCATCCCTCTTGGTAACCACCCCCTCCCCACCTCATTACTCCCTATGCCCCTACACTTCCCCAACCATCTATGCCAAACTGCTTTGGTCTAGCACCTTCTGGTACTCAACCACTTCTGTTAGGGCATTTGTACTCCATCACGAGGCCTTGTTAACCGCATGCATTCCATCACTCATGGCCTACGACTTGTGCCAAAACACTTGCCCTCCATGGACTTTACCTCGTCAGGTGAGCCCGTCTCGGGTGAAAATGGTGTCCCGTTCATGTCCCTTTTATGCCGTAATATGAACTCGATGTACATTCAAACATTGTGCTTATGTTGGTCCCCCTTGAACGCTTCCAAAATAATATCGCCGAACACCTGCAGTATGTTCAAGCTTTTGCAACGTGTGGTGGAAGTGCTTAAGCAGCACCAGCACTAGAAATGGAGTTTCTACAAAAAAGATAATCTATTATCTTTACCAGCAGTCCAGCAGCATCCCAGACTCCACCCACCCCATCCCAGAGGGATGACTAACTGGCATGGAAAAGGAAGCAGATTGGGTCCAGAGAAGCAAACTGGGCCCTCGTCCAGCATGCTGGACATCATACAGCAATGTGTTGTCATGTCGTGTCGGCGCGGCGCAGATTTGAAGGATTAGTGAAAGAAAGAGACAACGTCCGAGCGCCGCATGCTCAGGGCATGAGGCAGGATAGAAGTATGTCATACCATAGGTTTTCCAGCTCGCAGTCAGAGCAAACCAGTTTATGATGTCCACCTCGTGAACGCATCCAAAAGCTCCCGCCTATGCGCGCCAGGGAATCGACCGGCATGAACATAAAAGTCCGTACAAGTATCCAAATGGCCCTGATGCCTTGACTTATAGTGCAGTTAGCATCCCGGACACGCCGCCGCTCTGTCCTCATGGCATCTGCTGCTTGGGGACATTTGCTAAACCTTCTTCGACTGGGCCAGAAAAAAAAAAATTAAGAGACGAGATGTGTGAGTGCAGGAAGTTGAATTGCCTGAAAATGGTGCAAAGTGCAGTGTTGTTGTGAGATATAAATTATTAATTATTTGGTGTTTAAATAGGTGCTTCATGGGGCATGTTGAGGTGCTGAGCATCATGATGTACAAGTCCAAGTGTTTGTGCTGCTCATATGTTGATTAATTTGTCGGACATGTCCATCCATGCTGGTGAAGTGCAGATTTTTCATTATTATTATTATTATTATTATTATTATTATTATTATTATTATTATATATACAAACAAACATACAGAGGAGTAATAGAACAAAAGAACAGCTTGACAAATGGCGATAAATTAACAGCTAAAACTCCGCTAAAAATGAAAGCTCAAGATGCCGCCATCTGCATATGTGATGACACCGATGAGGTGGCACATACATTACAGATGAGGTGCACATGTTGATGTGTAAAGAACGCACCACACAGAGCATGACGTATCCTGGGCAGCAGTTTCTGTGTGGGGCAAAAAAAGAATCAGGTCAGGAATAAAAACGCACCCATCTGTCGCCCCCTCTGTCTACCCATCTGCCCCACAGAAACCCTCTCAGCACGCACTCTGTATCATGGTTCGGCAGAGCACACGCACGGGGCTCTGTCCAACTCGTGCACAGCACTCTGCAGGTACACGGCGTCGGTAGAGGCGCAGGCACAAGTCTTGGCCAAACATGTACAATCATTGGGCTTCAAGGTCATAATAAGCGCATGCGAGGGGACACATGCACAGTGATGGTCTAACTTGTGTATGCAGGGGACACACGCACAAAGTCTGAAACAGTATGTCCATGCATGCGGACATGTACGAGGGACTGGTAATAGAAAATGCTCCGAAACAAGCTCAGCAAAGTACCCAGCCAAGGGAGTGCTTGTGTAAGAGCATCTCATAAAGATGTTTCACCAGACATAACATCCCTGATCTATGCCAGAGGTATAGTTCCGGACGTGTGCACTTTTGTCACTGGAAGGATCTTGTAATGACACGATTTGAATTATGAAACAAAGCAGTTTCCTTGTAAATATTTCAACTTTGCATAAAATGTCAATATAATAATCTTTGAGTTTGATTATATAAAGGTTCCATTGTCTGAGCAATGAAATGGAAAGGCAATAAAGGAAAAGATTAAACTTCTTCATATATATATATATATATATATATATATATATATATATATATATATATATATATATATATATATATATATATATATATATATATATATATATATATATATATATATATACTCACTTTTCCCTTTTTACCTGAAAAAAGGGTCAGGACTCAGGAAAGAGTTAAACGTTTAAACCATCGTCAGTGGCATAAGGATGAGAGCGTCTGCTCTGAGTCTCTGAGGTCGGTGGTTTTAATCTCGACTGAGTCATACCAAAGTTTTTAAAATGGAATGTGCTGCTTCCTTGCTTGATGCTTTGCATTTAAAAAGTGATAAGACAACAGATAAACAACCATATATTGGTAACAATATCGCAGATTTGATGGATCAAATGACCTAACACGTCAAAGTTCCTTGTAGGTGAACTAAGACTATTATATGAACTTACCTTTCGTTATTCAACAAAATCAACAATTTACAGCATCGACAAATGATATCGAGAACAACTTACATAATCAATAAAATCTTGCATCAACAACTTACATCATCAATAAAATCTTATATCAACAACTTACGTCATCAATAAAATCTTATATCAACAAATTCCATCATCAATAAAATCTTATTTCAACAAATTCCATCATCAATGAAATCTTATTTCAACAAATTCCATCATCAATGAAATCTTATATCAACAACTGACATCATCAATAAAATCTTACATCATCAGTAAAATCCCACATCATCAATAAAATCCCACATCATCAATAAAATATTATATCAACAACTTACATCATCAATAAAATCTTATATCAACAACTTACATCATCAATAAAATCTTATATCAACAACTTCCATCAACAATAAAATCTTATATCAACAACTTCCATCAACAATAAAATCTTATATCAACAACTTACATCATCAATAAAATCTTACATCATCAATAAAATTATATATCAACAACTTACATCATCAATAAAATCTAAAATCAACAACTTACATCATCAATAAAATCCCACATCATCAATAAAATATTATATCAACAACTTACATCATCAATAAAATCTTATATCAACAACTTACATCATCAATAAAATGTTATATCAACAACTTCCATCAACAATAAAATCTTATATCAACAACTTCCATCAACAATAAAATCTTATATCAACAACTTACATCATCAATAAAATCTTACATCATCAATAAAATTATATATCAACAACTTACATCATCAATAAAATCTAAAATCAACAACTTACATCATCAATAAAAATCTTATATCAACAACTTACATCATCAATAAAATCTTATATCAACAACTTACATCATCAATAAAATCTTATATCAACAACTTACATCATCAATAAAATCTTATATCAACAACTTACATCATCAATAAAATCTTATATCAACAACTTACATCATCAAAAAAAATCTTACATCAACAACTTACATCATCAATAAAATCTTACAGCAACAACTTATATCATCAATAAAATCTTACATCAACAACTTACATCAACAGCTTACATCATCAATATAATCTTACATCATCAATAAAATGTTATATCAACAACTTCCTTCATCAATAAAATCTTACATCAACAACTCACATCATCAATAAAATCTTATATCAACAACGTCCTTCATCAATAAATTGTTACAGCAAGAACTCACATCATCATTAAAAAACTAATATCAACAACTTACATCATCAATAAAATCTTGCATCAACAACTTACATCATCAATAAAATCCGACATCATCAATATAATCTTACATCAACAGCTTACATCGTCAATATAATCTTACATCATCAATAAAATCTTATATTAACAACTTCCATCATCAACAAAATCTTATTTCAACAACTTCCATCATCAATGAAATCTTATATCAACAACTTACATCATCAATATAATCTTACATCAACAACTTCCATCATCAATAAAATCCTACATCATCAATAAAATCTTACATCAACAACTTACATCATCATTAAAATCCCACATCATCAATAGAATCTTACATCAACAGCTTACATCATCAATAAAATCTTCTATCAACAAATTCCATCATCAATGAAATCTTATCTCAACAACTCACCTCATCAATAAAATCTCACATCATCAAGAAAATCTTTCAACATCATTAAAATCCCACATCATCAATAAAATCCCACATCAATAAAATCTTATATCAACTTACATCATCAATAAAATCTTACACCATTAATAAAATCCCACATCATCAATAAAATCCCATATCATCAATAAAATCTTATATCAACAACTTACATGAATCAATAAAATCTTACATCATCAATAAAATCTTCTATCAACAAATTCCATCATCAATGAAATCTTATATCAACAACTCACCTCATCAATAAAATCTCACATCATCAAGAAAATCTTTCAACATCATTAAAATCCCACATCATCAATAAAATCTTATATCAACAACTTACATCATCAATAAAATTCCACATCATCAATATAATCTTACATCATCAATAAAATCTTATATCAACTTACATCATCAATAAAATCTTATATCAACAATTTACATCATCAATACAGTCTTAAATCAACAACTTACATCATTAATAAAATCTTACATCAACAACTTACATCATCAATAAAATCCCACATCATCAATATAATCTCACATCATCAATAAAATCTTACATCAACAGCTTGCATCGTCAATAAAATCTTACATCATCAATAAAATCTTACATCAACAGCTTGCATCGTCAATAAAATCTTACATCATCAATAAAATCTTACATCACCAACTTACATCATCAACTTCCATCATAAATAAAATCCCACATCATCAAAAAAATCTTACATCAACAACTTACATCATCAATAAAAAAACCTATATCAACAACTTACATTGTCAATAAAATCTTACATCAATAACTTACATCATCAATAAAATCTTACATCAACAACTTACATCATAAATAAAATCCCACATCATCAAAAAATTCTTACATCAACAACTTACATCATCAATAAAAAAACCTATATCAACAACTTACATTGTCAATAAAATCTTACATCAACAACTTACATCATCAATAAAAATCTTACATCAACAACTTACATCATAAATAAAATCTTACATCAACAACTTACATCATCAATAAAATCTTACATCAACAACTTACATCATAAATAAAATCCCACATCATCAAAAAATTCTTACATCAACAACTTACATCATCAATAAAAAAACCTATATCAACAACTTACATTGTCAATAAAATCTTACATCAACAACTTACATCATCAATAAAAATCTTACAACATCAATAAAAATCTTACATCATCAATAAAATTTTACATCAACAACTTACATCATCAATAAAAAAACCTATATCAACAACTTACATTGTCAATAAAATCTTACATCAACAACTTACATCATCAATAAAAATCTTACATCATCAATAAAAATCTTACATCATCAATAAAATTTTACATCAACAACTTGCATCTGAAATGCCAACTTATATTGTCAACAAAATCTTTCATCAATAAAGTCTTACATCAACAATGTACATTGTTAACAAAATATTACATTGTCATCAGATCAGCATGACCCCAATTAATGTATTGGGGTGTTTTATCTTTGCCGGCAATCTTGGGGGGGGGGGGGGGAGGGGAGGGAAGGGGATGCAAATTCTCAATGTAAATGTGTATCGTGTAGCGTTGCCTCCAAATGGTTGAGGGTATTACAAGTCTCCACTATTTATAGTGTACAGTATTCCTGCCCCCACGTGTTCCAGTGTTGTGAGGTGTTTTGAATTATAAGCAGTATCATGTTTGCTTCATGCACATAACTTCATGGATTATTATTTTTTTTTGCTTACATAGAGCTTTCATTTGCCTATCACAGTCCAAATAAAAGTATGTGCCAGAAGAACGTGTTGCATACTTGGAACAAGATCGTCTGCAGGGTGGGTACTCTGCTGGTTATTTAAAGAACCGAAACCATAAACTTAAATGTGTGTTCATTTCACCACTTCCAGCACGGGCATTAAAAACAAAACAAACTAGGGCAGCACTCTTAGCACACCGTCACCACTTCCAATATTAACAACCTCACTCCACAAACGTAACCAACTATTATCGACAAATTTCTTACATTCTGCTACTTGCTGCAAATTATTGATGCGTTCCTTCAACCAAGTAATAACTATCCTCAAGTGGACGATTTTCTCACACTTCCTACAACAATAAGAACCCTCTGCTTCCCCTATTGTTGATGTGGCACACATTGAGCAACTATCACATTTTACGAACTCCTCTTCCTTTCTCCTTCGGTCTCTATTTATAACCTTTTTTATCCCCATACTCCCAAGGCCCCAACTGACCTAACGTTAAACTTAACACGAGCCCCCCCCCCCCCCGCTTCTTTCAATAAACTAACACAAATACCTGCTAAAATGTTATGAACACAAAAAATAAAACAACAGCACAGTTCCACAGCCTCCGACACAAATTACGATAATAAAATACACAATATCAAAAGCACAATTTGTGAAAAGTAGACAAGTAAAAAAGATATGTTGATGCCATCAAATCCACAAATACTAAAAAAAGATGTGTATATGTACATTGTACAGGTCATGAAAGTGATATTTACAAAGTCAGAAACAAATAACAAGAAAAACAGTCTGGAAATTATAGGCTTATCTTAAGGATTCCATCAGTTAAACTGCACAGGGAGCACTGCACACACCATCGTTTTTGGAAATGCCCACAGTCATCACAACAGGGCTGAGGTGAAGGTAAAGCGGCCTCTATCTGTGGATCCCATTTCAAGCCAGATATTCTAAAGACACCAAGAATGGCAGAGAATATCCTCTCTACGTCTCAGAAATGTCAAATATGTCCACATTGGACAAATGAACACTTTTTTAGCAGTCAAAACCACTGCTAAGTTCAATTCTGGAGCTCAAATTTTGTAATTCAGCTTAGTTTAAGAGATTCTCGAGGTTATGTCATGTGCGGAAAAAAAAAAAGAAATAAAGCCATGACCGCTGGTGTCTCTGTGCGTTTATAATAATTGTACTGTAGCCAGTGATTCAGAGGTATGATGATCAGCCATCCAATAATATCAGTGAGGAAAGTGAAAAAAATCGTTAAGAAATTGTGTAGCCTGTCCCAAACCAAGGCATTGTTGAGCATGCCAAAAAAAACATAGTGGCTTAAGACTCTTGCGAGCTGATAGAGGACTGACCAAGATGGGGTGCCACCATCTTGGTAAGGCTAATTTTTTTTCATGATGAGCACCCCCTAAATGATCTTCAAAATATGTGTTTCATTTAACCCAAACACCCAATTTTCATTCCTGCACTACCTTGGAGTTTTCTTAGTATGTATGCAAGGTTTGGGGCCACTAGGTTTCATGGTTTTGGAGTTATGGAGGAGACAGACAGAGAGATGGACGGACACACACTGACATTTATTATTGCAGATATACTTGAATTCGTCCGTGAGAGTAAATCGTGAAAAATCGCATAATATAATGCATAAAATCGCTCCAAGCTTCTCATTAGAAAATGATACCACTCACAAAAACGATGTACACAGAGATTCGTAGGTATGAAGATCAGGCATTCGATGATGATAGTGAGGAAAGTGAAAAAGACATTTGGAGCACGTTATCATAAATAAACCGTTGTGGCCTGTTGCAACTCAAAGCATTGTTGAGCAGGCTGACAAAATGGCGAATTGAGACCCCAGTGAGGTAACCGAGAATGCGCCTTAAGACTGAGGAAAAAATGAGTGGAGGTGAGCAGTGATCCTGGATTTGGGAATTTCACTAGAAGGAGGTGGTTCATGGACAACTTGCACCCTGCAGATACCTGGGGGGGGGGGGGGACAAAGCATTGAGAGGGCAGACTGTGCAAGACCAAAAAGGAGGCTGAAGAAGACAGAGACCTGTTGGCGATGGCAAAGTGATAGGCCCATAGATTCATCTTCATTGCGAGAGATTCCAAACTATCTTGAAGGCCTTGGTTTCCGTGGTGTCAAGCTGAGCAAGGTAATGAGGCAGAGGCACCAGCGCAGAGGTTGGGATGGCCACCATAATTTCATCAAGCTGCGAATGAAAGCCTTTAAGGTGGATAGGAGTTCAGGCATGCCATGGAAGGACATTGTACAATGGAGGATGCCCAGTCGGCGACTGGCTTTGGAGGCCAACTTAGAAATGTGGTTTTCCCAAAAAAGATCATGGCTAATCGTGAGACCCAAGAGTTTGAGTAACTGAACTTCTTCAAGAGGATTGTTAAGAAAGAAGATGGGAGGGTTTGCATTTTTTTTTTTCTGCATAGGTCTCTCTCCTGAGGGAGTGAGGAGTGAAGAAAAGAGAGTCAGACGGACAGAGACACAGAAACAGGCAGAGAGAGAGAGAGAGAGAGAGAGAGAGAGAGAGAGAGAGAGAGAGAGAGAGAGAGAGAGAGAGAGAGAGAGAGAGAGAGAGAGAGAGAGAGAGAGAGAGAGAGATAGATAGATAGATTTTTCTGGTTTGAATGACATATTCCAAGTGTTTGACCAGTTTGTGATCCCATCAAGGTCTGAAGAGAGTGAAGAGGCTACTGCCTCTCTATCTGAATAAGGGTGGAGTAATCAGCAAACACATAAAGAGGGTTTTCCAGAGAGTCCTCACCATTGAGAGATCAGGCAAAACAATATATAGTACGATATCTCAAAAGGTTGTGGACGGATTCGGACAAAACTTGGTAGACATTTTTTATGTTTGTTACAAGGACTAATTAATTTGATTTTGGTGAACATCCAGATCTGAATGCGAGAGTTTTTTTGATTTGCAAAGTGATTCTTCACTATTGAGAGATGGGGCCAAAAACGATGTATCGCATGACATTTCAAAAAATTATTTTAGCCTGATATGTTCTACTGGATCAGGCAGGTCTTGTGTGGTGGAGGTATGCGCTCAACCGAATGCCCTTCCAGTTGATAATGTAATTGTTGAAGGATTGCTCAAGCGTTTATTCCAAATGCCTTTTTGGCATGAGGGATGTGCAGAACACTTGATTGCAAGTTTCCATGCAATGCAATTGCCTCCATGCAATAATCGTGCAGAACATGCAACCTATGCACCCTTAGGTTTTTAGAGGTGGCATGAGGCATTCTGAGCAAATTTGAAAGTCTTTCCGAAACACCAGCATTTGGATTATCCAAAAAAACACATTGATTACAATTTTAAATATAGAGCTCATAGAACACCTTACACCACGTGCATAGTCTTGAGAAAAAGGACATGGGAAGGGTTAGCCCCTCACTTTTCATTTGGACGAAGTTAGCTCAGGCGTTGCATTGCTGGACATCACCATTTTGTCTGATTGTCGACATTATCGTGTTTTTCCTCCTTTAATGGACGAGCTTGAGGAGCTCATGCATAAAACCTTTTCAATGACTTTCAGATTGCTGTTCGATCTTGCTCAGCACGTGCCAGTGAAATGCTTAGCACTGGAACTAAAGCGGAACATGTTCTCTTAACATGATTACCTTATTATTATTTCATTGTTGTTAAAAGCTACACGTCGGTTGGTCATTAAAATAGGAGTCAAAAAAGCCATAAAGATGCTCCCCAATCAAGGTATCATCATCAAAATTGGGCTGTAAGGCGACGCGTGACCCTCATAACAAGTGACAATTCCCGTGGGCAGGCCAGGTAGAAGGTCCTGGGCAACCGGATCCTGGAAAAAGTGTTTATGCTGGATATAGCGTGTCCACCAAGAGAAGGCGTCGATCTTGGGTGGGGAGCCAACCAGGGCCGATGGAGGCTTTGGGACAGGCCAGGCGACGTGCTACCCAAGCTGGTGATGGGCTGGCCCGTGACGAATTCAAATACAAACTGTATGTTTGCTGCGGGAGGCCTTTACAGCGCTGACACGAAGTTGCCTTTCACCCTTTGTTCGTCGATCTTTCCACGAATGGCCCACTCCCCCCACCCTTTCACGGGTGCAGGCGCTTCACCCGGAGAGAGGGTGGGTGGATGGTCAAAGCTTCCAGCACGTGTTCTCTTCCGTGCTAATGGATGTGCTCCTCCCCCATCACCAGCTCTATTTGTTTACAGGGTAAAATCACTCAATACTTTTACAGAAATTATAACAACAAACACGACTTTAAAATTGTGAGAAAATGGAAACCACATGCGACGGATGACCAGTGTGGAAGAATGTAGGGTCTCGTGCTTTGCATCCCACCACCTTTGAGCCTCAGACAGTCAGATGTGTCTCTCTGCAGTAAGAGGTTTGAAAGGTCATGGAGAAAAAAATTCACCTGCACACTGAAGACCATGTGCCGTACAGGTGCAATGGAGTGCAAGCATGAACATTATGGAAGTAAAATCAATGGACAAGAGCGAGGGCCAGTGCCGGACTTAAAGAGATCCGAGAGAAATGTGTCCGCCATCGCACAAACACACGTGAGCCGGTGGAAAACCGCTTGGTGCTTTTGTATACGAGTAGACCTCGCCTGATGGCCTCCTCGGTCCTAATCTCTTCATTGGCATGCGGCCGTGTGGCCTGCGTGTTGATCCTCGAGTGGCCTTGGCTTCGTGGTTGTGCATACAATCGCGGGAGAGCCACGGTCGCCTCACACAGGGAGGCTGGGGTGTCCGTTTGAAAGGCCTGGGTCGTGTGAGCTGGACACTGTAGCGGTCCACGAGGAGGGACGTTCCCAGCCCTGCCGGGACAAAGCCGGCTTGTTTGGGGTGGGGGCGGTGTCACAAGCCTGTGCTTGTGTCCTTTTTTGAGGGTGTTGCTTTATAGGATTTAAAATGACCTTTCTCGCTCATCCTACCATTTCCTGCTTGCTCTTGGGTCACTGTAATGGTGATGACATAATTGGTCGAGATGTGGACCAGATTTATTTTAGATACTGTGGAGTTCATAAACTTCTGGAGATATAGTTTTGGGTCATGGCGATAGCCCTGCTGTAGTAGATAACGAAATGCACAACAAGGTAATAAAATAATGTGGAAGGAGAGTTAGACACGAGAGGAGGCCGTTTGCAAACTAATTTGCTTGAGCGGTCCCCTGTCCTGCAAGATCTTGGAAGGTAATCAGAGTCGAGTCCGGTTATAGCTATGGATGGATGGGAGACCTCCGTGCAAGGCTGGGTGTGGTAGGCCAAGGGTATCTCAACTGGCAATGCCTTTGTCTCTGTGCTCATGTCTGCTTCTAAAATTGTCCCCCTGCAGTCAAACCCCCAACAAAACTGCTGTCCTGGTGAATTGCATCAAGCATGCATCGCAATGTTGAGCATTACAGTCCTTTAAGTGGAGGGCATCAAGTTGGCTGCACGGTCTACAATTAGGCCCTGGACACGAGAAAGGCTCCCGCATCTCTCTAAAAGAGTAAGCCGTTGTGCAGTGCGGACACCATCGGTATGTTTCGACATTAAATTGGATACAAAGAGGGATGCAGATGTTATAAATCGAGTTACTGGGTGAGTATGGCATGGTCTCTTCTGAAGCAAGTGTCACGTGACCAATCATTTGATCTGATAACCTTGTTTTTGTTGAAAAAAAAAAAACAGTAGCGTTATTGGCTCTCCTGTTTGAAACACTCGAAGATCATTTATATGCTCTTGCAAGTTGCCCGTACCCACGGGTCATTCGAAACGGGGTAGGGATGAAAGAGGAAAAAATGGTAATGGCATCTTCTGTCATCGAACCGGCAAGCTGGGAGCAACAATTCACATTTATTGCCACGTCTGATACAATTTAAATGCTCTAATGGTGGTAAGTTGGTCCATTTGAAACTTTTGTTCGATATATGTAGCTTTCTGATTCCCAGGGTCTGTAATAAAAATTTGTATTGGTCTCAAAGCCAGTGTCCAATTGCAAATTAATAGTAGGAATGTAATTTCTCAAACAAAACAACTTTGAGTTAATACAATGCAGTGTACATGGAGACCCTCTGAAAGGTGGGCGGCATGACGCTGTCTGGTGGTGAGGTCATTGGGAACGACCTTTGGGATAGATAATACGCTGCAGTGAAGGATCTCTAGATGTTTTATCGAAGAGTAGTTACAAGTTAAACTTCATTTGCTTACAGGATAACCACAAAGAACAACTAATCGTTTGTGTGAGGGGTGTAAGAGATAAAAGTTAAACGAGTAGAGAAGCCTTGTCAAAAACCGATTCCTATTATTACGTTATTTACCAAATGGCTTCGAGTTTTACCAGGATTTAAAATAATGTCTGTGATTCATAATGGGATTCAGAGGCTGGCAGGATAGCCTTGACTCTAGAGGTATGCACACTCACCTCTAAGCAGTCAAGCCTGAGTTTGAATTCCAATCTTGCTACAAACTGTCATCCCGGTGTTTCACAGGCAAGGTGATTCATCAACATGTGTCGACCCTCGGATGGACGTTCAAAGGCGTTCCGTCTGCCGGCATTTGTTGGTGGATGTTAAAGATCCCACGGTGTCCTTCACTAAGAGTAGGCGGGCTATCTCCCGCACTATGGCCAAATTACAAATTCCGACCCTGACTGCTTAGGTTTGAGTGACCACCCGACCAGAATTGTAACCCGAGTAACTGTTTCGGCAGTACCAACGCTCTGCACACGCCGCAAGGCATTGTACATGATGATCATGATGATGATCATGATGATGATCGTGATCATGATGATGAATGATTTAAAAAAAAAAGAGCACAATTTAGATTGTGTGGTAAACCAGCCATGATTTGATCAAACGGAGCGATACGCTAGAAAAAGCCTTTAGGTGAACAAATTTATTAGTGACGTGTCATTAGCAGGGATGGTGCAGTGGACCACTCAGGGAGAGACCGAGAATGGCACACGAGGAGCGTCAAAGGTGGAGAACAAGAGGGGGGTAGGATTCTTTGTGAGGAGGCCGGGGGCTCCTTGAATCCTTGGTCCGTGAGTGTGACATGGATACGAGAAGGTGTGAGGGTCCTCGTGAGGGAAGGGGAACCGGGGGGCTCCCCAAGTCCTCGGCATGGATACGTGGCCACGTCATGGCCGCGTGAGCGAGGCACAGGAAGCACAATGGGACGCGAGCTGATCACGCGGACAAAGGGGGCATTTCAAAAGGGGCCGCCAAGACCCCCCCCCCCCGTTGAGCGAGGGTTTTATCGGAAAAACTTCAAAGGAGGAACGTTAGGGCTGTGCCACGGGTCCTCGCTGGAGTTGGGGCGGGCACCCGGAGTCTGATCCAACGTAAAGTAAGGACGGGGGTGGGGATCGCTTTGCTGATGGGGATTGTGGGGAGAGCGACGCCTCACCAAACATTGCTATATGCTGCAGGAGGGATGAATGTGAGGAAGGGGGTGAGAGAGAGAGAGATATATATGGAGAGAGAGAGAGAGAGAGAGAGAGAGAGAGAGAGAGAGAGAGAGAGAGAGAGAGAGAGAGAGAGAGAGAGAGAGAGAGAGAGAGAGAGAGAGAGAGAGAGAGAGAGAGAGAGAGAGAGAGAGAGAGAGAGAGAGAGAGAGAGAGAGAGAGAGAGAGAGAGAGAGAGAGAGAGAGAGAGAGAGAGAGAGAGAGAGAGAGAGAGAGAGAGAGAGAGAGAGAGAGAGAGAGAGAGAGAGAGAGAGAGAGAGAGAGAGAGAGAGAGAGAGAGAGAGAGAGAGAGAGAGAGAGAGAGAGAGAGAGAGAGATGGGAGGAGAGTGCTGCATTTTATTATGTGGGGGGAGTGATGATGGGACAGAGAGAGAGTGAAGGAGGGGGGGGGTGAGAGAAAGGTGAGGTGAGGAGGTGGTGTTAGTAAAGAGAATGATATGTTATGCTTAATGGCCAAACACACACACACACACACACACACACACACACACACACACACACACACACACACACACACACACACACACACACCAAGATCTCAAACAGGGGCAATACCCCCTGGGTGCTCACCTGGTAGCGGCTGGATAACATAACCAGGTAACCATTGGTATGAATGGATGGCCCACAAAACATATAATGGAGAAGGAAGTAAATACCTTTGGATTATGTTTTTTTTAATGCTATTAACAAACCTTGGTACATCATGGGTGATTAAGGTTGTGGTCAAGTTTCATCGAAATTGTTTGTGTAGTTTCTGAGAAGAAAGCAAAAACATATTTTGGGTGGCAATCCCCCCCTTAAATTGCTTTTGACCCCAATTTTTCTAATGTCATGAACAAACTTTGGTACATCATGGGTGATGAAGGTTGTGGTGAAGTTTCATTGGAATTGTGTGTGTAGGTGAGCTAAAAATGAAGTGAAAATATCCTGGAAGTTGAAGTGATCTGAACTTGTATCAATGATCATTGAAGCAATGGGAATGATCAAGAAGAACCACACAGAGATGTTAAAAACCATCCCTGGGAATATTAGGACAAACAAACTGCAGTTGGAAGCTGCCAGGGGTTCAGTGACGATCCTGAAGAGAGCCCTTGGCACAAAACTTTGACAACAGAAAACTTCACAGCTTGGTCTATGATGATTCGTGACTACCCTTACAGAAATGGTGGTGGATACTTCGAGACCTGGGAGGACTCCATTCCACCTTCTGAAACCCGTATATGGAGATAGCGAATAAGACACACACACACACACACACACACACACACACACACACACACACACACACACACACACACACACACACACACACACACACTTTAGAGACCTAGGGTGGGGGCATTTAAAACCCACGCTATCTACCTGGCAAAGGTATGTATGCTTGCATCTACCTTTGCACCCCTCCGGTCGGCTCAATCCGATTCTGATTCGTACATGCTACAGTCCCCTAAATAGAGGGGAGGGATGGAAGAGCAAGGGGAGGTTGGAGGGGTGGGAGAGAGATGGAAGGGTGGCGAGAAAGAGAGAGAAAGAAATGGAGAGATGGAGGGTTCGGGTCAGAAAGAGTGAGAGCGGTGCGAGAGGGGGGGGTGGGGTTTGGAGGGAGAGAGAGGGGTGGGATCAAGGTGAAAGAGCATGAGGGGTGAATGGGAAGGCAGTGTGAGGGGAAGGGAAAGCATGATGATGGAAATGGGAGGCAATATGAGGGGAGGGGAAGGGGAAGGCAGCAGCAGCATGAAGGAAGGGGAAGGCATTGTGAGGAGAGGGGAAGGCATCATAGGGGGAAGGGAAGGCAGCATGAGGGGAGGGAAAGGGATGGCAGGATAAGGGGAATGAAGGCAGTGTAAGAGCAAGGGAAGGAAATGTAAGGGGAGGGTAGACAGTGTGCCAGGACATTAGCGTGGCGATAAAACATGCCCAAACAGCAATGTTTTCTTTTTAACTGCAGTGTTCTCTGTTAAACCTCACGGAAAATCGCTTCCTCTTTTATCGTTAACATTAATCATCATTATATCATGTATACAAAAATTTAAACATTGAACATCATTATATCATGTATATAACATTAAACATTGATCATCATTATATCATGTGTATAACATTAAACAATGATCATTATTTTATCATGAATATAACATTAAATATTGATCATTATTGTTTCATGTATATAACATTAAACATCACCATATCATGTATATAACATCAAGCAATGATCATTATTTTATCATGTATACAACATTAAACATCACTGTATCATGTATCCAACATTGAACATCATTATATCATGTATACAACATTAAACATCATTATATCATGAATATAACATTAAACAATGATCATTATTTTATCATGCACACAACATTAAACATCACTATATCATGTATACAGCAGAAAACATTGATCATTATTTTATAATGTATATAACATTAAACATCACGAAATCATGTATGTAACAACAAACCTCACTATATCATGTATATCACATTTAACCTCACTATATCATGTGTATAACATTAAACAATGATCATTATTTTATCATGAATATAACATTAAATATTGATCATTATTTTATCATGTATATAACATTAAACCACTATATCATGTATAAAACATTAAACATTGATCATTATTTTATCATGTATACAGCATTAAACATCATTTTATCATGTATACAGCATTAAACATTGATCATTATTTTATCATGTATATAACATTAAACATCACGAAATCATGTATGTAACAACAAACCTCACTATATCATGTATATACCATTTAACCTCACTATATCATGTGTATAACATTAAACAATGATCATTATTTTATCATGAATATAACATTAAATATTGATCATTATTTTATCATCTATATAACATTAAACATCACTATATCATGTCTAAAACATTAAACATTGATCATTATTTTATCATGTATAAACATTAATCATCACGAAATCATGTATATAACATCAAACCTCACTATATAATGTATATAACATTTAACCTCACTATATAATGTGTATCACATTAAACAATGATCATTATTTTATCATGAATATAACATTAAATATTGATCATTATTTTATCATGTATATAACATTAAACATCACTATATCATATATCCAACATTGAACATCATTATATCATGTATACAACATTAAACATCATTATATCATGTATATAACATTAAACAATGATCATTATTTTATCATGTGCACAACATTAAACATTACTATATCATGTATAAAACATTTAACATTGATCATTATTTTATCATGTATACAACATTAAACATCATTATATCATGTATATAACATTAAACAATGATCATTATTTTATCATGTGCACAACATTAAACATTACTATATCATGTATAAAACATTTAACATTGATCATTATTTTATCATGTATACAACATTAAACATCATTATATCATGTATACAGCATTAAACATTGATCATCATTTTATCATGTATACAACATTAAAAGTCATTATATCATGTATACAGCATTCAACATTGATCATTATTTTATCATGTATACAACATTAAACATCATTATATCATGTATACAGCATTCAACATTGATTATTTTATCATGTAAATAACATTAAACATCACGAAATCATGTATGTAACAACAAACCTCACTATATCATGTATATAACATTTAACCTCACTATATCATGTGTATAACATTAAACAATGATCATTATTTTATCATGAATATAACATTAAATATTGATCATTATTTTATCATGTATGTAACATTAAACATCACTATATCATGTATATAACACCAAACAATGATCATTATTTTATCATGTATACAACATTAAACATCACTGTATCATGTATCCAACATTAAACATCATTATATCATGTATACAACAATTACAACATTAAACATCATGATATCATGTATATAACATGAAACAATGCTAATTATTTTATCATGTACACAACAATAAACATCACAATATCATGTATAAAACATTAAACATTGATCATTATTTTATCATGTATACATCATTAAACATCATTATATCATGTATACAGCATTAAACATTGATCATTATTTTATCATGTATATAACATTAAACATCACGAAATAATGTATGTAACAACAAACCTCACTATATCATGTATATAACATTTAACCTCACTATATCATGTGTATAACATAAAACAATGATCAATATTTTATCATGCATACAACACCAAACATCACTGTATCATGTATCCAACATTGAACATCATTATATCATGTTTTCAGCATTAAACATTGATAATTATTTTATCATGTATAAACATTAAACATCACGAAATCATGTATATAACATCAAACCTCACTATATTATGGATATACATTAAACCTCACTATATCATGTGTATAACATTAAACAATGATCATTACTTTATCCTGAATATAACATTAAATATTGATCATTATTTTATCATGAATATAACATTAAACATCACCATCTCATGTATATAACATCAAATAATGATCATTATTTTATCATGTTACAACATTAAACATCACTGTATGATGTATCTAACATTGAACATCATTATATCATATATACAACATGAAACATCATTATATCATGTATACAACATGAAACATCATTATATCATTTATATAACATTAAACAATGATCATTATTTTATCATGTATATAACAGTAAACATCACTATATCATGTATACAACATTAAACATCACTATATCATGTATACAACATTAAACATTATATCATGTATAAAACATCAAACAATGATGATTATTTTATCATGTATATAACATTAAACATCACTATATCATGTATACAACAATAAACATCATTATATCATGTATAAAACATCAAACAATGATCATTATTTTATATTGTATATAACATTAAACATTACTATATCATGTGTATAGCATTAAACCTTATATCATGTATACAACATTAAACATCATTATATCATGTATAAAACATCAAACAATGATCATTATTTTATATTGTACATAACATTAAACATCATTATATCATGGATATAACATTAAACATCATCATGTCATGTATACAACATTAAACATCACGAAATCATGGTTTTACCATTGAGCATTAGTATTTATGTGGAGTTCATTCTGCAGCCTAGTGCGGTCGTGCGGTGCTTCGTACATCATGATCCCATAACGAGGACAAAGGTCACACAAATGAAGACGACAAACAAAGGTCAGGATACATTAAGGGTCATCATGAGCAGTGCTGGGAAGGTGCATGGTAAACACATTCCACACACTCTCCATTCATTCATTTTAATCTATTCACTCTCCCAAAGAAAACATTTCATGCAAACTCCATTTATTCATTTTCATCCGTTCAATCTCCAAATGAAAACATCCCATGCAATGTACATTGTAATCCATTCACTCTCCAAACTAAAACATCCCACACAATCTCCATTCATTCATTTCAATCCATTCATGTCACAATGAACACAGGCCATGCAATCCCCATTCATTCATTTGAATCCATTCACTTTCCCAATGCTGACATCCCACACACTCTCCATTCATTATTTTTAATCCATACATTCTCCCAATGAATAAATCCCACGTACTCTCCATTCATTCATTCATTTTAATCTATTAACTCTCTCAACAAACACATCCGAAGCACTCTCGATTCATTCATTTTAAGCCATACACTCTTCCAATGAACACATCCCGCAAACTCTCAATCACAGAAATGAAAGGAAAAACTGGAAACCCTGGAGGGAATTCAATCTTGAGGTCCAAACCCTCAACTCTGATGTCTTTAAGCCATGGAGGAAAGTGAGATTGAAAAGAATGTGGAAGTTGGTTCCACAAGCGGGAAAAAGAGGAACAAATGAGTGGAGGTGAGCAGTGATCCTGGATTTAGGTAGTTTCACCACAAGGGGTTGATGGTGGACCACGTGTTGCCCTGCAGAAACCGAGGGGGATCAAAGCATGGAAAGAGCAGAGGGTGCAAGACCAGAAAGGAAGTGGTAGAAGAACAAAGAGACCACCGACCTGTCTGTGATAGAGAAGTGATAGACCCATAGATTCATCGCGGGAGATTCCAATAATCTCAAATGCCTTGGTTTCTATAGCGTCAAGCTGAGCAAGATATGAGACAGGGGAGCAAGCCCAGAGGGAAAAGCAGTGCTCCATGAAGCTGCAGACGAAAGCCTTTTATGTGGATAGGAGTTCAGGCATGTCATGGAAGGACATTGTATAACGGAGGATGCCTAGTCGGTGGATGGCCTTGGTGGCCAACTTTGAAATGTGGTTTGCCCATGAAAGATCATGGCTGATAGTGAGACCCAGGAGTTTGATTCACTGAACTTCCTCAAGAAGATTGTTAAGAAAGTAGATGGGAAGGTTTTCCAGATGGTCCTTTCAGAGAGTGATAGTGAGAATTTGAGATTTGTCAGGGTTGAAAGATGTATATTCCAATGTTTAACCAGCTTGTGATTTTCAAAATCTGAAGACAGGGAAGAAGCTGCAGCCTACTAGTTTGAAGGATGAGGGATGTCACACAAAAGGTGGATTCATCAGCAAATCAATCAAGGGAATTTTCCAGAGTCAGAGTAACATTGATGAAGATCAGGAATAGGACTGGGCCCAGAACACTGTCTTGGGGCACTCCAGCCTTGACAGGGGGGAGGAGATGAGAGGATTCCATTGAGAGCTACACGATGGCTATGACTATGAGAGTTGAGGAAGTCAGAAAGTCATGTGTGGAGTCGGCTTGGATGCCATAGGCAGACAGTTTGGAGAGTAAGACAGGATTCCAGACTGTATCGAAACCCTGAGATATGTCCAGAGAGATGGCCCTGATCTCACGTCTGACATTCAGGGCCTCCATCCATTGTTGGGAGAGTAGAAGCAGGTGCAGTGGAGTGACCTGGTCTGAATCCAAATTGATGATCTGAGATTAGGTTGTTTGAGAAAAGGAAGGATTTCATATCAACTGCGAAGATGGATTCCATGATCTTGCTGATGATTGGAAGCAAGCTGATAGGTCTGCAGTTAAGGGGATCTGACTTTGCATTTTTTTTAATGCAATGATGTGATGTTGGCAGATTTTCCAGCAGATGGAAGGCAACCTAGGGTAAATAACAGGGTGAAAAGGGCAGAGAGAGGATGTGCAAGAGCAGCATAGTAGTTTTTTTTTAGGACATGTGAGCTGATGCCATCCAGTCCAATAACACAGTCAGAGTCAAGGGTTGAAAGAACCTTCTCCACCTTCTCAGGTGCAAAAGACACAGAGTGCAGGAGCAGTTGGGTACTGAGAGTGAGGGGTTAGGGACACAGGGTTCGGAAGCAAACAAAGAATTGAGGCATTCGGCCTTCTCACAAACAGAGTTGGCTGTGGTGCTATTTGAAGAGAGGGAAGGGATGGAAGGGAATCATACACCAGAGAAAGACTTAACAAGACACCACCAGGTTTTAGAGGATGGAGACAAGTTTGAAATTTCATTCTGGAGGTTGGATAGATGTTGTTTTCTGGCTCTCCTAAGAGTGGACACATACTTGTTGCAGGCTTTGTGGAATGATCTGAGATTGCCTTTGCCCGAATTTGCCTTCCAGGAAGAGAAAGCGAGTTGTTTCAAGGCAACTGCCTCACCACAGGACTCGGTGTACCATGGGTGGGAAGAAGGGTAGACGAGATGGGATGAATCTGTGCATTAGGGAGAGGAGGTTTCTGTGGAAGAATTCCCAGGCTGAGTTAATCTCCAGGGCAGTAGATATGGGAGACCAGTCCTTAAGATTGATGGCTACTTGTAGCCCCTGCCAATCCCTGAAAATAGCCAGAGAGATGCTGACTCTCACAAGCGCATAATCAGATGAACCAACTTCATGCGTGGTCAGATGAAACAGAAGAAGAACAGGAGACAATAGCAAGAAAGTTGGTCATTCCCAAGTCCAGAAGTGAGGATTTACAATTGGCAGAAATCCGGGTCAGAAAGGTTACACGGAAATCCTTTGCTGAAGTGCCATGGCTGGTGAGAGGGTACCAGCACCGAGCCAATTAGCATGATAACAATTACAATCTCCACTTATGAGGAAGAGAGAGTTTGCATGAGTGGTTAAAAGTTGGTCCATATTTGTTAGGAGAGGGGAGAGGGGGGAGAGGAGGGAGAGGGGGGAAAGGGGGAGGGGGAGAGATGGGGAGGGAGGGAGAGAGAAAGTGAGAGAGAGAGAGAGAGAGAGTGAGAGAGAGTGGTAGAGTGAGAAATGAAGTCATCATTGTTTGTAGGATGAAACAACACAGACAAACAAGAGGTGGGAATGGAAGGGAAGACGCAGCCAAAGGTACTCTTGAGGATTGGGAGGTGTAAGATCAGTACACAGACAGTGAGAAATGGAGTTATTGATGGAAAGTGCAACTCCGCCACAGGATGTGGTTCAGGTCTATCAAACTGGTGGGGACAATAGCCGGTGAGAGACATGAAGGAATCAGTGACATTCTGTGGGAGGAAGGATTATGTTAAACAGATGATGTGCAGTCTATCAGCAGTGGCCTGGATTGAGAGATCTGTCAGGTTGGAGTGGAGACCTTGGATGTTTGAGGTTCACACCGTTTTGGACAGGGAAGGAGGCACTGTTGCCAGGGTGCAGGAATGTGGAGGGAGCAGCCAAACTTGGAAAGGCCATGGAGCAAGAGGGAAACTGATAGAGGGTTGGGGTGAGGGAGCCTTAGATGGGAGATGATGTGTAGGAGATGATGAAGGGGAGAGTACTAACGCGTAGGGGTTTGATACCGTTAATGGATGTGAAAGGTAGTTGATGGTCATATGCAGGCAATGTATGCCAACTGGACTTCTCATGATCCCCAATTTCGATATACGGAGACAGACATCTTCTTCTTGTTCTCCTCTTCCCTTTACAAGGGGTGAGGTCCAATGGCAGCAATATTCTGCCCTGCCTTGACCATGATACTCCTCGACTTCCCTCTCTCCAACCACCCCTACCTTACGGATATCCCTCCTCACACAATCCTCCCATCTCAACTGCGGTCAACCTCTTTTCACCGACCTTGCTCCCTCAACCTAACCGCCCTCTTTGCCATTTTCTCTTCTCCCATCTGCACCAAGTGTCCAGCCCATCTCAGCCAGAATTTCATTAATCTCCCTGTAAAGCTCATATGCACACCAATCTCTTCCCTCAGTTCATCCATCCTCCTTCTATCCACCCTTTTCACTTCTGAAATCCTCCTGACCCAGTTGTTCTCATAAACCTGCAGCCTCTGTTGTTGTCTCTCTGTCAGTGACACCATTTCCACACCATAGAGGTAGGCCAGTGTTACACACGACCGACGTCATGGGAGTAAAATGAGGGGTTGTTGAAGGCATGGAGGAAAGTCATGTTGCAGGTGGGGTGTGGGGGGGGGGGTAGTCAATGAACCAAGCGTTTGTGAGTTTGACAGGTTTGGGAAGGAAACTAGTGTAGAAGAGTATATCAAGATGAAGAAGCGGAGAAATAGATAGAGATGAAGAATAATAATGATTGGTGTGTTCCTGATGGAGAGATATGGCAAACTCTATGGGTGAAATGCAACGGAATCCTCTCTATCTTCTCTCCCTGTCAAGGCTGGAGTGCCTCCAATGCAGTGTTCGGGAATAGGGCCCAGTTCTATTCCTGATCTTCATCAATGATCTGTCTGACACTGGAAAATCCCCTTTATCTATTTGCTGATGACTCCACCATCAGCCACGACATTCCTCATCTTCCTTAAAGACAGAGAGCAGCCTCTTCCCTCTCTGAAGACCTCAATAGAATCACAAGTTGGTCAAACACTTGGTCTCTCTCTCTCTCTCTCTCTCTCTCTCTCTCTCTCTCTCTCTCGGTCTCTCTCTCTCTCTCTCTCTCTCTCGGTCTCTCTCTCTCGGTCTCTCTCTCTCTCTCTCTCTCTCTCTCTCTCTCTCTCTCTCTCTCTCTCTCTCTCTCTCTCTCTCTCTCTCTCTCTCTCTCTCTCTCTCTCTCTCTCTCTCTCTCTCTCTCTCTCTCTCTCTCTCTCTCTCTCTCTCTCTCTCTCTCTCTCTCTCTCTCTCTCTCTCTCTCTCTCTCTCTCTCTCTCTCTCTCTCTCTCTCTCTCTCTCTCTCTCTCTCTCTCTCTCTCTCTCTCTCTCTCTCTCTCTCTCTCTCTCTCTCTCTCTCTCTCTCTCTCTCTCTCTCTCTCTCTCTCTCTCTCTCTCTCTCTCTCTCTCTCTCTCTCTCGGTCTCTCTCTCTCTCTCTCTCTCTCTCTCTCTCTCTCTCTCTCTCTCTCTCTCTCTCTCTCTCTCTCTCTCTCTCTCTCTCTCTCTCTCTCTCTCTCTCTCTCTCTCTCTCTCTCTCTCTCTCTCTCTCTCTCTCTCTCTCTCTCTCTCTCTCTCTCTCTCTCTCTCTCTCTCTCTCTCTCTCTCTCTCTCTCTCTCTCTCTCTCTCTCTCTCTCTCTCTCTCTCTCTCTCTCTCTCTCTCTCTCTCTCTCTCTCTCTCTCTCTCTCTCTCTCTCTCTCTCTCTCTCTCTCTCTCTCTCTCTCTCTCTCTCTCTCTCTCTCTCTCTCTCTCTCTCTCTCTCTCTCTCTCTCTCTCTCTCTCTCTCTCTCGCTCTCTCTCTCTCTCTCTCTCTCGGTCTCTCTCTCTCTCTGTCTCTCTCTCTCTCTCTCTCTCTCTCTCTCTCTCTCTCTCTCTCTCTCTCTCTCTCTCTCTCTCTCTCTCTCTCTCTCTCTCTCTCTCTCTCTCTCGCTCTCTCTCTCTCTCTCTCTCTCGGTCTCTCTCTCTCTCTCTCTCTCTCTCTCTCTCTCTCTCTCTCTCTCTCTCTCTCTCTCTCTCTCTCTCTCTCTCTCTCTCTCTCTCTCTCTCTCTCTCTCTCTCTCTCTCTCTCTCTCTCTCTCTCTCTCTCTCTCTCTCTCTCTCTCTCTCTTTCTTTCTCTCTCTCTTTGTCGGTCTCTCTCTCTCGGTCTCTCTCTCTCGGTCTCTCTCTCTCTCTCTCTCTCTCTCTCTCTCTCTCTCTCTCTCTCTCTCTCTCTCTCTCTCTCTCTCTCTCTCTCTCTCTCTCTCTCTCTCTCTCTCTCTCTCTCTCTCTCTCTCTCTCTCTCTCTCTCTCTCTCTCTCTCTCTCTCTCTCTCTCTCTCTCTCTCTCTCTCATCATTGGTTGGGACGCGGCTATGCCGCTGATGCAGTGTCCCCCTTACCAGTGTACTGGTACTCATTTTGCTGACCTTGGAAGGATGACAGGCTGAGTCAACCTCCTGCTGTATTAATTCAGCGGCCCAACGGGGCTTGAACTCAGGACCCTAGGATCCCAAGCCGCCACCCTAACCACTAAGCCAACACCAGGCTTATCCACTTTCTTAATGATCCTTTTGAGGAAGTTCAGTCATTCAAAGCTTTGGGCCTCACTATCAGCCATGATCTTGTTGGACAAACTACATATCTAAGTTAGCCTCTGAAGTTAGCCACCGACTGGGCATCCTCCATCGTGCAATGTCCTTCCTTGGCACACCTGAACTCCTGTCCACTAACAAGGTCTTTATTCGCAGGTTGATGGAATACTACTCTCCCCTCTGGACTGGTACCCTGGCCTCACACCTTGCTCAGCTTGACGTCATGGAAACCAAGGTCTGCAAGATTATTGGCATCTCCCACGATGAAGCTGAGTCTATAGGCCTATCACGATGCCATCGCAGACAGGTCAGTTGTCTCTCTGTCTTTTACCACCTCCTTTCTGGTCTTACACTCTCTGTTTTTTCCATTCTTTGTCCCCACCCCAAGTTTCTGCAGGATGCACGTGGTCCATCATCAACCCACTCCGAGTGAAACTACCTCAATCAAGGATCACTACTCTCCTCCACTTAATTTGTTCCTTTTTTTCCTGCCTGTAGAACCATCTTACACATTCTCTTCAATCTCATTATCCCTCCAGGTCTTCAAAGACAGATGATCACCACCATCTCAGATCATCCCTCATCCAAAACCATGATCTTTGCTTCCCCCATAAACCCCCCTCTCCCTCCCCCCAAAGCTCTTTCCAAATTTCCAGTTTTTCCTTGCTGAGCATTTGTTTCTGAATCCAGCTTGTCCACTCATGCGTCCTCCCCTCAGCCATTTTCTTTCTCACATCCCTTACTTGTTGAAGTCTCAACCTTCATCCTTCAATATCTCAAGTCGATATTGTCCTTCAACCCTGATGTCAGTGTGCCCCCCCCCTCTCTCTACGGTTCCTTTCGCTCTGTTACATCGCGATCCATTCTATGTTGTAGATCTTCCATGAGCCTTGAGTTTGTATAAAACCCCCTCTGAGAAAATCCAACATACGTCCCAGTTTACAATTGGTGTTCCTATCTGAGCACTTTGCTCGTGACCCTGGGATCCGAGGTTCAAATCCTGTATGCTATGTTGATTTGTCCATCGTGTACTAAGGTCCTTTTAATTCCAGCAAAATTACACTGATGTGTCCTAACATGTCTGTCCTTCACGTGATATGTGAAAGCTGCTTGGAAAGCCTTCAATCACCAAAACGAATGTCCGTGAGAACAGTATTTCATGTCTGGGTGGCTGTTTGTTTCTTCACTTCCATTGCTTAGTCTTTGTGAATTAATCTATTTATAATAGTACTTGACCATGTCATAAAAAATGGCTACAAAGGAAAAACGAGAGCGTGGATTTACCATTAAACTAAGTAGTAGTTGAAGATATCCTGAAAGGTTATCACTGATTTTGATTATGCCGATAACATTTGCTTGATTCAAGGTCACAAGATGATCTGTACTTATATGTGGTGGAGAAATGGACAATGACCAAGGTCTTAGAACATAAATTTAATGGGAACGAGAACGACACTCGGTAGAGCGCGTACCTCCGCCAGGCTGAACAGTTTACATTTGTATCCCACAGAGAGGCTAGATCTGGATCCATACCTGAACCAAAGTCGAATCGGCTTGTTGTTGTCACCGAACCAACTTGTCCACCTAGTTTCGTTATAATCCATCCATAACGTTTTGCGATATCGTGCTCCATTATTGGTCTAGGTCCTGTCTCTTAATGGTGAAGAATCACTTTCAAAATTTTCAGATACGGATCTTCAGCAAAATCCAATCATTCCGTCCTTGCCACACGTGCAACCTCTCCACCAAAGTTCGTCCGAATCCGTCCATAACTTTTTGAGATATCCTGCTCACAGACAGACAGACAGACAGACAGACACAGGGGTGAAAACATAACCTCCATCCACATTCGGTGGAGGAGGTAACTGTACAAGACTCATGATAAAAAGCCCAAACATCCACCGGTCTTCACATATTACCAATGGAGATCTATTATGGGACAATGCCATACTTAAAGGTCAAGGAACACCATCAGTTCAAGAAGAATGGAACTTGACGGACATCGTTTTCGGAATAAATTTGGATTGTTTTGGATTTGGATTGTTGTTTTGGAATCCAAACATGGACTTCGTAGTCGTGGAAGACGAGTGTTTTTGGTGTTTCCTTCATAACCGTACCTGCTCACTGCAGGAGAAGCGGTAATTCATGAATGAGTCCGACCTCGGTTCCTTTGTGTATGTTTATGGACGGATTGTCTCCTCTATATACAATGCCAGAAACTTCTCCATATGGCCGTATGTGCGATCCGGGAAGAACAAGAACAGAATGAAGTACAAATGTCCGGCATTAAATCAAGACACATCCATTTGCCTTTCACGTTAAGTACATATATATATATATATATATATATATATATATATATATATATATATATATATATACTTGTGGGGTATGCTTACACATTGTAAGCAATAACGAACCGTGCTTCCCCATTGTCTCGGGTCGCTCACCTGGATCTATTTTTTTTCATTTATTTATTTTCATTTATTTTTATTTACGGATGCTTTCCGACAGTTCTGTGATTTTTCTCAGGTGTATTGGCTTTGATATCTGCCGGCACCCGAAAATTTCAGCCTTCTATGTCACCTGGAAGGTACCAAACATTCATATCAGTCAATCAGTCAGTGGTTCGAATGAGCTTGATATATTAGATAGTAATTGATAGCCCTGGAATCAGGATACCCATAAATTTCACACTGACGATACAACGAAGTAACCGTAAAGGTATCGGTCGTTGTAAATAAGTAAATAAATAAATACATAAGGAAACAAACTGCACGCTTATAACAAAATACATTTACAGGTAAAATAAACAATTAAAGGTTTGAAGTCCCAGGTACCGTCTATCACGTGATCATGGTACCAATTACATTGCAAGGTTACGACGACGGTTCCGTGGTGGTAATGACATCGCTGGACTATCAGCCACAAAGATGGGAATTTAATATTTGTGGGCCATTACGTAATAAAATTGCCAAAAATATTCCATTGCATACCAACTCGTTGTGCTGCATCGTTATGGACGAATGAACGATAATTGCATTTAAGATGTTACGGAACTAGTTAGGCGTTCCAACCGCTGGTTCATAATGGCAGGGGCCATTAGCGTGGTGGAAAAGGTTACCTTTGCTTGGCCCAGGCAGCCAGAGCCAGGCGCTCCTCGCGAAAGGTCAGGCAGACTGCAGATGGCCTGCTAATTGCCACGACTGTAGACTTCTCGCGCTTTAAAATACGGGTTTGACCCTGATTGGCATCATAAGATAACGACATTGTTTGCTATTCTGGATTACAAGGACATTGACGAGGATGGCGAGGGATCCACCGAACACAGGCTGGGAATCCGTGATTCCTGGAAATGTGAATACAGTGGTCCCTCATCTAATGATCCATACCCCCATTGAAAGGTCTTGATGTTCCATGTCATTGCTGTTCTTAAAACGAAAACAAAAAAAAAAGGAGTAAAGTGATTAAAATTGCTCTTTCCTTCCACAATATCGACTTCTTTCTTTTTTTTTTTTAAATCAACACCCGTGCCCCGAACACCTCGGGTCTCGCCCTGAGCTTTAGTCTCCCTCATCAGGGCCTGGCGCCACGCTTTGTTCGCAAAGTTCTGCGTCGAAGGCCAAAGTGGCGAGTCCTGTGGACAATCAAGTGGTGCGAAGCCCTCCACAGGAGCTGCTCGATGCAGAGTTCAGGCTGAGTCCTTTTGCCTGAGTTCTGTTAGCATATGTTCTGGCCTAGCGGGGGAGACAGCGGCCTAGAAAAGCCGTCAGGCGAGATGGATAGGTGCCCGGTGAGGCCCGGCGTCGCCGCCTGAGAGGCCCATTGGTCACGGGAAGCGCCGACAAAGGCCCGGGCTTCGCCAGGCCTCACCAGGCCTCGGCCTAGATGGGCTATGCCGGTTGTCACGGGAACCGCTGTCTCTGGTGACCCGAGGTTTATGTTGGAGCGAATCCACGAGCTGTTTTTTTGTTTCTGCTTTTTATTCACTTATTTGTTTCAAAACAAAGCACTCTTGCCACAAGAGCGATCTTGTTTGAAGGGAGTTTTATCGTCGATGCTATTTTATGTCGAACTGTAACGGCCCTCGTGTACCGACGACGTTTTTCTCTCCACGTCATCTTGCAGGGCGCAGCGAGCTTTTCCTACATTGAATCATGCGTCCGAGAAAGGCCGACTTCATCGATCCTTATTCGTTGGTATTTTACTCCACAGAGTAGAGATACGATGTCAGTCAAAACTGTGCTGGAAATTTTCAATAAACAAACAGAATGACTTCATATCCTGAAATGAACTTTGATTTACGTTATACTCCCACGTAGCAGGTATATCTTATAATACATATATATATATATAGATAGATATGTACACAATTTTATGATACTGGCCCTTTATATCCATCGTAGAGCATGTACGGCCCACTCCCGAAACCGCAACGGACGAAAGGCAGGAACCGCACACACCTGGGATTATAAACCCACGGACACCTGACTTAAGATTCAATTTGGACGAGGTGAGGCCCAGCAGATTAAGTCGCCTCCTATTCCGAACACAGTCTAAAATCACTTTGGTCATGATAATGAAGCTAGTAACAGATTTGTGATTGTCATGGTTATCTACGGACATATTATATTTTCAGTTGTTTGCGTGTGTGTGAGATTGTGTGTTTATACGTTATTCTTCCACAGCCGAACCGTAGCACCATCCATCCATCCATTAGGACCATACTCTGTGCAGAGCGTTGGTGCTGCCGAAGCAGTCTCCTTGGCTATTGGGAACAATCCTGGACGGGTCGCCACTCCGACACAGTATACCAGCATGCTGGCACTCATTTTGCCGACCTCGGAAGGATGACAGGCAGAGTCAACCCCACCTGGTGTTAATTCAACAGCTGAGCCGGATTTGAACTCAGGACCCTAGGATCCCAAGCCCACTACCTTAACCATTAAGCCAACACCAGGCATACCGTAGCACCGGGAGGCCTGAAATTTTGGGTGTCGGTACTTCAGAATGTGGGCAAGGCTATAAGCTGTCACACGTTGGCCTTGATGTCCGTTTTGAGGCCACCTACAAAGTGTATATTGGGATGTGGGGTCAGGCAGCGCTGCTTCCGGCCCGCAGGCAAAAGGTAACCACCATGAGGCCAATAACTCTATGGCTTTTCAATGTCCATGACGTCCCAAAACTACCGCCAGGAAAAGCTTACCCAGCCAGGCAGTGCTGGGTATACCCTCCCTCACTCCCCCGACTCTCCCGGCAGTGCCCGGTAGCCCCTGATAGTCGATCAATAAACCCAAATGTTGCTACAGGAAAGATGGCAGGAACACGTGGCACACACAGGCTTAGGAAATAAAAATAATTTCATCATCCGACAGAACAATAGGGTACAGAATACCAGATTAAGAAGATAATTAACAAGCACAATAGGCCACTTAATACACAAGCAAACTAAACTCCAACTGTGGCCGCACACACTGAACAGAGCGAGCAGTTTCTGGGGAGACCATTCCATGCATTAAACACTCTCTGGCTGAAATATCCTTCCCTTAATACTGTCCTACCTCTCACCTTCTGGGCTGAAAGGATCGAAACCTCAATGATATATAAACAGTGTCCAGCTGATGATCCGGGCAGTTGGGAAATCAGTTGATTGGTTATACATTAAGGTCATAACTTCAAATATAATGGCTTTTGTTAGTAGTTACCAGTACATCATGTGTGTGTATGTTGTTGTTATGTCTGGCTTCATTCTTGGGATTATGGTGCATTAATTGGTCAATTTTGCCCCCCAACCTATGGTCCCTGGTCATAACGCTGTCTAGTCTGGTAAAAACCTCCACTGTACCTATCTTGTCCACACCCTTCATCTTCCTAAACATCTTCATCAAATCTCCCCGTAATCACCTCCTTTCCAATGTATAAAGTCCTGTCTCCTTCAAACGTTCCTCATAGCTTCTTCGTCTCGCTAGGTCTGGAATCGAGTCGCTCGACGCTGTACCCGCTCCATGGCATGTGTATCCTTCCTAAGATGTGGTGACCAAAACTATACACAATAGTCTACATGCGGCCTCACTAAATTCATATACAGTGTTAACACTGGCTCTTTTAACTTATCCCCTACAAACACAACTTACCTTTACCTGGCACTGTGTTGTTTGCTTACCCCCGTATCTATTACCACCCCCAGCAGATCCTTCTCCTGTGTGACGCGCTCCAAGATGGCCCCTTGCATCATGTAATCTCTATTTTCATTGTTCATATCCATCCCAAACACCTTACATTTCTATATTTTAAACTACATCTACCAATCTTTTACCCAATCTATAAAAAAATATCTCGACATTCCTGAATCTGATCACGACCCTCTCTCTGCTATCTACTTCACCTCCAAGTTTTGTGTCAAATGCAAATTTCTAAAGCTGATTCTTATCCCCACTATCCAAATCATTAATGCAAATTATGACTAATAATGGTCCTAATACTGATCCATCGGGATCCCACGACTTGCATCCTCCCAGCGAGACATCCTTCCACTCACACACCCTTTACTTCCAATCACTAATCAATCCAGCCAATTACTAGACCAGCCAATCCACAAACCCTCACCTTACCTAACAACCTCCTATGTGGTACCTTATCAAATGCCTTCTGATATTCAACATCTCCCTCATCCATCCAATCAGAAACGACTTCATGCAACTCTAATACAGTTGTTAAACATGTTCTCCCTTTAGTAAATCCACACGGACTATTGGTTCACGAAAAAAAAATTTCACGAAAAAAATAAGTGACCACTATATTCGTTATTGTTGTGTGTCTGTCTGTCTGTCTGTCTGTCAGTCTGTCTGTGTGTCTGTCTGTCTGTCCCGAGCAAAGCTCCGTGGGTTTTGATCCGATCCTGATAAAATTTTGGTGGGAGGTTTATATCATGATCGAGTTGTGTTTTCCTGGGAATGGGTGTGGTGCGCCCATTATGGGCATAGCCACGCCCAAAAAAACATGTTTTTAGGGGGTAGCTAATTTCAATTTGCATCTTCTCCTTGAGGGTTTGTCGAATCTGATAGGGGTTTCGGTATTTGGTTAGCCCAATGACACCTGCATCGCCCCACGGAGCTCGATTTTTCATTTTCGTCCCAAGGTCAAGGTCACAAGGTCACGAACTTAGAAAATTGCGAATTTTAACATAAAAATTTATCTTCTTCGAGGGGTTTGTCGAATCTGGCAGGGGTTTCGGTATTTGGTTAGCCCAATATCACCTGCATAGCCCCAAGGAGCTCGATTTTTCATTTTCGTCCCAAGGTCAAGGTCACAAGGTCACGAACTTAGAAAATTTCGAATTTTCACATAAAAATCAGACGACTACCCAAACTTTGAGAGCTGGGATGACAATATTTTTTATGCATAATCTTGAGGTCATTCCACACCTAAAGTCTTGAAACCATTTTGCTCTATCTCGAATACCTTGTTCGTGGCGCCCCCTTCAAGTTTGTTTTTACGCTGATTTCATCAAAGTATGGATAATGCGAGGAGTGCGAAATGCCACATAGCCTATATGACGTTATATTGTTCCTGGAATGTTCCAGAGGAAGTTTTGCACCAAAGGTCATAATCCTTGACCTTTGACCTTTAAAGTTCACAAAGGTCAAATTTTCAAAGTTGTGGGAATCGAACCGGGTTTTCGACCTTCTTCAACGAACTAACTCCAATAAGCTATAGCACCTATCCTGTTTCCTTATTTTAATGTCCACAACATTGTTTTGTGACCTTTAAAAGTTATGCAAAGGTCAAATTTTGAAAGTTGTTGAACAAAACCAGGTTTTCGACATTTTGCAGCTCTTTTGTCACTGTCACTCATACAGTGTCACTGTCACCTGTCACTCATACCACATCATGTTGATCATTTTTATAACTTGGTCAAACATTATCACATTGTCTCATTCTTGACTTCTGAAACAATCTACATCGTCAAATACCGCTCGTGGAACCATCGTCGTCTTCAGACTTGTCTTTAACTCGTTTAAAATTATTTAAATGTTTCCCCGAGCCATTCCTTAATTAATGTCTCCAAAACCTTTCTACAAACTGAAGTCAAACTACCGGGTCTATAGTTCCCCAATTCTTCTCTGGATCTTTTATTAAAGAATGGTGTTACATTTGCTACTCTCCAATCCTCCCGTATCTTTTCCGACTCCAATGAGGTGTTAAAGATATCCGCTAACATCACGCTTACCTGCTCTGCCACCTTCTGCAATTCTCTAAGATGAGTATTATCCAGCCCAGGAGCTTTATCGTTCCTTAATCGTTTTAACTGCTTCTTCATATCATCGACTCCTGCATGAATCCCTTCGAAGTTAGGGCTGCTTCCAGATATGAAATGATCTTGCGGTATCGAGCGCTTTTTGGCTTCTTGCAGATAAAAAAAAAACAATCTCATGGTTATGAGTGGTTTCCTCGACATAGGGAGGTTTCTGGAATAGGCATACGGTGTTACCCCGCACGCACGAAGAGAAAAGCGAGGTTAAGCAATTGGTTTGAGTCCGTCCGTCCATCCATCCGTCTTATCAGTTTATGATCGAGAACAACTTATTTAAATCATATGTTATATTTGGAACACAAATCAGAACATTAATGGGGTTAGTTTTAACGTACTTTGGCTCTGAATTTGTCCTGATCACACATGTGGAGTGCAGAGAGGAGTGATAATATTTTTTATTCTGCCTGCCTGACAGTCAAACAAAATTGAAAATCATCCAAATAGCAAGCTTACCGTTTTGAATGACGTTATAAAGGACACATACGACAGGCACGAATAACGAATGCGTAACATGTTAGATAGGGTGATGTAACTGACGTTGGGAAATGGTGGTAAAACGAGCAATTTTTTTTTTTTTTTTTTTACTTGCACACCTTTAAACCTCTTTAAACTCTTATTCAAATCGAATTACAGTATATACATGAAGAATAAAACAAAGCGCCTTCATAATACTTCCAAGAACCACGCAATATATCGATATGTAGCATTAGAGAGCGTGGCATGTATTTCGAGGTGACGAAGAGGCGGTAGTTATGGATATTTACCGATCGTCTCCACATCAACTCATCTTTATCGGCACCATTGCCAACATCGCGATCGCATGATTAGATCAAGTTTATCATCATGTTTATTATTAAAGATAAGTTTCCTGATCCTAATAACTAATGGAAAATAAACTGTATTTTCTGTTATTCAGAGAGGAAAACGAGCCTGGTGTTGGCTTGACGGTTAAGGTGGCTGGCTTAAGATCTTAGGGTCTTGAGTTGAGCCCCTGTCGAGCCGTTAAGTAACTCCAGGTGGGTTGACTCAGCCCGTCATCCTTCCGAGGTCAGAAGAATGAGTACCAACTTACTGGAAACGGGGGGAGGGGGGCATCATCAGCGGTACCGCCGCGCACCCGCGGTAATGATGCAACCAGCAGCCACAGGCTGCATATGAAAAAATAATAACTTAAGATCACAAACTTCGTTTTGTGTTCTTAATATCTACTTTATTCATTAAAATAAATATCAAAAAAACAATGCACAAACATGTTAATTTCGGGTACAATTTGGACAAATTTTAAAGGTGAAATCCCTCACCATATTTTCCCCATTACCCCCGAAGTTTGCAGATTTGCGGTTCACGGGGATTTTCGAGAATGTAACTCACGCTAATGGCAAGGCCCTCTTGTATAAACCTGAACACTGTGCGGGTTCTCGTGTTCTATGAACTCTCTCGTTTATGTAAGTGGCAGAGCATATCCGGGAGAGAGAGGGCAGAAAGAAAAAGCCAGTCACCCTTTCCTTTGCTGTGTACAGTGCCATGTCGATGTGTTCTTTCTTGCACCACTTGTGTTTTATCCCTGAAATACACTCAAGTTTGGGCTACGGCCAACTGCTGGTCGAACACCCATTTGTCAAACAACCTTGTATAATTGTGACAGCTGGTGGCCTGTCTGGGATCAATCTTCACAACAGTGGTGTCAATTGTGGTACTGACCAGACATGTATGGGGCAAGAGCACCGGTGGTGGTTCAGGGCCTGTGTCGAAGGCTGGGAGACCCTTCAGGGGGGATTCGGGAGGACTTTGGTGTGTGAAGGAGAGGGTGAGAGGAGAGGTTTATTTTGTTGTAGGGAAGGGGGGGAGGTTGTATCGAAAGTTAAGGCTCATGGATGAAATGAAAACGAGAGAAGAACCTTCAGAGTGTAGGCTTTATTCCATTTGATTGAAGCCGCTTCTACGGGCACATCAGGGGATACAGGTGCAGCAAGGAGTACATAAGCAGTAAGGTATACACGTGCAACTAATCACCGCAAAATAAATCAGTATAAGCCCGGAGTCCGATATACTCTCAATTCTCACCATTCAACGAGCACCAAGTGAATCGCCGCTGTAAACGACAATGCCCCTGGGACAATCCCCCCGACCGAGCGGAACCTTAGCTTTTTCCATTCCGTGCTCGAGCCGTGCAACATGTGATCACACGTCACGACCTTCAATTCACCACATTTTCCCCGTCTTTAAAATGTAACTAGAGGCCCAACTAACGCACCATGATTACTTCAGCGCTACAGGAGTATACATTTCAAGCAACGCGAACTATTTAAACTACAGAAGCATACATGCCAAGCAGTGAGGATTATTTTGAGTTGTAGGAGCATGGTAATGAGCATTTATATATTATGTAACGAGCATATAGGAGCATGAGCATCGAGGATGCCGATAATCCCCTTTACAGATTGAGTCGGCGAGGGGGTATTATCCGTCGACCTCTCCGGGAGTAAATGGCGGTTTCACTTGAGGGAGGCTTCCGATCCTCTTGGTGAGCCTCGACTCGTGCCGGGGATGACTCCCCGATCGCTCTCGGGTGGAACGCGGCAGCTCCGTCGCCACCATTCTCGGGTGGATTCCTGGGGGGGGGGGACACCTGGGGAGGGGATGTCAGAGGGAGGAGTGCCAGATGGTGGTGTACCTGCGGGAGGAGTACCTGACGGAGCCAAATGGCGAACCGACACAGTGGTCTCCCTGCCATCCGGGAGCCTGACATGAGCATACTCTGGATTAGTATCGATGAGTTCGACCTCTTCCACCATGGGTTCATACTTGCTTTGTCGTACCGGGCGTTTCATGAACACTGTTCCGGGATGGGTTAGCCAGTTGGGCACCGATTGGCCATCAACATAACGCTGCTGGTGAGTAAACATTCGTTCGTGAGGAGTTGCATTGGTGGACGTGCAGAGCAAAGAGCGTATGGAATTCAGAGCGTCGAGAAGGGTAACCTCCCACTGCTCGGGCCCCAGTCCTCTCGATTTCAGCGCCAGAGTTACGGCTTTCCAAATAACTCCATTATATCGCTCCACCTGCCCATTACCCTGTGGGTTGTAACCCGTCGTTCGACTAGTTGCTATGCCGTGCTCTAATAGGAATTGTTTTAGCCCGGCCGACATGAAACACGGCCCTCTGTCTGAATGTATGTACGAAGGTTTCCCAAACATAGCGAAGAGGTCAGACAGACATTTCACGACAGTGCCCGAGGTCATATCCGAGCACGGAAATGCGAAAGGGAACCTTGAATATTCATCAACAACAGTGAATATGTATCTGTTGTCTGTCTCGGTCGGCAGGGGCCCTTTGAAGTCAATGTTTAGTCTCTCGAAGGGAGAAGTGGCCTTGATCAATCTGCCAGAAGCCGTGCCATAGAATCTGGGTTTTAGTTCAGCACAAACAGGGCATGAAGCATTCATTTGTTTAATATCTTCAATAGAATAGGGAAGGTTTTGTCTGCGCAAGAAATGTGCCATTCTGGTTACCCCCGGGTGGCACAGAGACACATGGAGGTCTTGCAAAGCCTGACTGATTGTCGCCGAACAGTAGACCCGAGAGAAGGTGTCTGCAGCAGGGTTTTCCCTCCCGGGCCGGTAAACTATGTCGTAACTATAGCAGGCTAGGTCTATCCGCCATCTCATAATTTTTTCATTCTTAATTTTCCCGTTATTTTTCCCATCAAACATGAATGCCACAGATCGTTGGTCCGTGACGAGCGTGAAATGGTTTCCCAGTAAATCGTCTCTCCATTTACGTAGGGCTTCGACAATGGCGTACGCTTCCTTCTCTATTGCCGAGTGTATCTGCTCACTCCCAGAGAGAGTTCTCGGGAAGAACGCGACGGGTCGCCCAGACTGATTAAGCGTAGCAGCTATCGCGTGATCAGAAGCATCTGTTTCCACCACGAAGGGCACCGAGCTATCGATCGATAATACCACGGAATTACTGATATCATCTTTGAGGCTGTGGAAAGCTTTTACAACAGCGGCATCTGGTGGAAAGTTTTTGCAATGCACTAGGGGATGTATTTTCTCGGAGTATTGGGAAATCCATCTCGCGTGGTAAGCGAACATGCCGATCACCCGGCGCATTGTCTGCAGGTCCTGAGGTGGGGGTAGCTCACGAAGTGGGCGCAATCGTTCAGGATCAGGCCTAATCGTGCCGTCGGCTATCGTGTAGCCGAGAAGATCAATTGACCTTACCAAGAATACGCATTTCTCGTAGTTGAGAGTCAGATTATATTTTCTAGCAATACTCAAGAATCTGTCCAGATTCATATCATGTTCCCCCTGATCCCTACCGCACACTGTGACATTGTCCACGTAAACAAAAGTGTCTTTGAGGTTTTCATCTGAGATGATGTCGTCCATAACTCGTTGGAAGCAAGCTACTCCATTCGTGACACCGAACGGAATCCTCCTGAATTGGTAGAGGCGTCTACCTGCCTGGAATGCGGTGTAAGGTTTGTCTTCCTCTCGGATGGGAATTTGATGATAGGCGCTTCGCAAATCGATGGTGCTGAATATCTTATAATTGGCCACGCGTTCGACCATCTCGTCTATGCGCGGCAAAGGGTAGGCGTCGAGTTGGGTGAAACGATTGACCGTTTGGGAATAATCGACAACCATTCGTTTCTTATGATTCTGATTGGCGGTGACCAACACCTGTGCGCGCCATGGCGAATCGCTCGGTTCTATAATTCCTTCTTCCAGTAATCGCTTGGTCTCTGAAGTGATGAAGTTCATATCAGCAGTGGTATATCACCGCGATTTGATCGCTATCGGTTTACAGACCGGCGACAAGTTAGCAAACAGCTGGGGGGACGTTACCTCTGCGGTGGTCAAAGCATTTAAAATTAGACGAGGTTTGCTTCCTCCAAAGGGTATTTCGACGCTCGTGTGCTGCTTGAGGACATTATGACCCAGAATTACGTCTGCGCATAAATCACAAAGCACCAGTACCCTTACATCCCGATGCGTGTACCCTTTTACGTCCAATTCAACATTGCAGTACCCTCGTACGCGGGACTGTAGTGATGTGGCGGCCATGCATACCATATTGTCTGTCGGGTGGATCTTCCATTTCCTGCCCTTCACTAGCGAGCTGTTGACGAAACTTTCAGAGCTACCGGTATCAATCAGAGCCTCAGCCATATGCCCGTTAATTTGTACGTTGATGATAGCCTTGGATAGATTCCCCGGTGAGGCTGCAGTTAGTTTCTTTTGTGAGTAGAGAGCCGCAGAAGTGGGTTTATTTCTCCTTAGAGTAGATTTACATACCCTGGCATAATGCCCTTTCTTGTCACAGTTCATGCATGTGGCATCTCTGGCGGGGCATTTGTGGCGGGGTGTCTTTTGTACCCACAAAAGAAGCATTTACCAACCGGAGTAGTTGCTGAGGAGTTTGACGTGGCCTGGGTATCCGACTCCTCGGGTTTTTCTCCATCCCCTGTGTCAGGCTGTGTCTGTGTCTGTGGGGTTCCTTGAGTTTCCACCATAGCGGCGTTCATTAGCAGCATCGGTGTCCCAAATGACTCAGATTGCTGCTGAGCCGTATCCATCGCTCGAGCCTAGTCGACTACCTTTTCAAGAGTGGGTTGCGCTTTCTCTAGTAAGCGTTGCCGTATGTGGGCTGATCTAAGTCCTTGGATGAATGCCTCCCGGGTCGCTTTATTTCGGTGTTCCTCGGCGTTTACGGCCCGGAAGCTGCCGTCTTTTCCCAGCAGTTTCAGAGCTTGCAGGAACTGATCGATTGTCTCCCCGGCTGCTTGCTTGCGTGTGTTGAGAAGATGTCGTATGTATACCTCGTTCTTGCGCTTCACGTAGAGCGCCTGCAGCACGTCGATCGCTGCTTCGTAGGTGTCACACTCTGAGAAGAGCCTGTATACGCTGGGCGAGACATGATTCACAAGGGCGGCCAATTTGTCGGCTCCCTCTTCGATGATGGTCAGATAGTGTGAGAAGGAACGGAACCAATGCGACCATTTCATTTCTGAGTCAGTCGCGTTTGGGTCTGCGTCGAACCTCTCTGGCTTGTAGATCTTGTCCATCGTTGGTTGAGAGAGCCGAGAAAATCAAATGGAATAAATTGAAATGAAAACGAGAGAAGAACCTTCAGAGTGTAGGCTTTATTCCATTTGATTGAAGCCGCTTCTACGGGCACATCAGGGGATACAGGTGCAGCAAGGAGTACATAAGCAGTAAGGTATACACGTGCAACTAATCACCGCAAAATAAATCAGTATAAGCCCAGAGTCCGATATACTCTCAATTCTCACCATTCAACGAGCACCAAGTGAATCGCCGCCGTAAACGACAATGCCCCTGGGACAATCCCCCCGACCAAGCGGAACCTTAGCTTTATCTATTCCGTGCTCGAGCCGTGCAACATGTGATCACACGTCACGACCTTCAATTCACCACAATGGAGGAGCTAGAACATAGAAAGGATGAGGACATAAGAGAAGAAAAGGAACCGTAGAAAAAGAAGGACAAAGTACGGTAAAACGAGACTTGTCTTCCTTTCATGTTCTGATTCGTGTTCAAAATATAACATGCCATTTAAGTGAGGTGTTCCAGAATCAGAGGTGAGTGTTTCCAGAAACTTCTCTACCTTCTCAGGTGCAAAAGATACAGAGTCCAGGAGCAGTTGGGTGTGACTGAGGGTGGCTACAGAGAGTGAGGGGTTGGGGGACACAAGATTTGGAAGCAAACAGAATTGAGACATTTGGCTTTCTCACGAGCAGAGTCGACTGTGCTGCCATTTGAAGAGAGGGAAGGGATAGAAGGTGAGCATACACAAGAAACAGACTTAACAAGGTGCCACCAGGTTTTAGAGGAGCGAAACAAGTTTGAAAGTTCATTCTTGAGGTTGGACAGATGTAGTTTTCTGGCTCTCCTGAGAGTGGACACACACTTGTTGCATGCTTTGTGAAATGCGCTGAGATTCCTTCTCTTTCTGGAAAGCAAATCTGACCGAAGGCAAAGTTGTTTTCAACGCAACTGCTTCACCATAGGATTCAGTGTACCATGGGCAGGAAGAAGGATAGGACAATCGAAGATGAGATGGGATTGATCTGTGCATGAAAGAGAGCAGGTTTCTGTGGAAGCAAGGAAAGTAGCATGGGTTTATGTCATCTGTCTAGTCCTGAATTCTTGAAGAACTTGGGACCACACGGACATGAGTTGGCTTATCTTTTCACAAACATGCATGCAACTGGAGCCAAACCATCACCCTGGAGAGAGGCTAAAGTCATTTCCATCTTTAAGCCAGGGAAACCTGCTGCTGACCCATCCAAGTAACAGCCCACATCTCTGCTATGTACGACATACAAGTGGTTTGAGCATGTCCTTCTGACCAAGCTCTCTGCACTGATAGAGCCCAAAGCTGGCTTCAGATCTGATAGGAGCTATGTTGATCAAGTTCTTGCACTTACCACCCACATTGAGTCTGGCTACCAACATGCACTCAAGACAGGTGTTGCACTGATTACCCTTTCATCAGCATATGATACGGTATAGTGACATGGTCTTCTGCTGAAAGCTGCCAGGCTTTTCCAGTGACAAGCCACAATGCGTGTCCTTTCTTCTCTGCGTAGCAATTGAAAATATAGGGTTTCACCCGGAGATCAAACAAGCTCAATAAGGACTCTGAATGATGGCCTTCCCCAAGGATCTGTTTTAGCTCCAACCCTCTTCAATATATATATATATATATATATATATATATATATATATATATATATATATATATATATATATATATATATATATATATATATATATATGAGCGAAATGACTTGTACCACCTCGAGAAAGTTTGCCGACACAGATGATCTTGATCTTGCCCTTGCTACCAAAGCAATCAAACTTGAAGATCTCAGCAGTGCCCTGTCCCAGGACTTAAAGGTAATGGAGCAATACTTCTTCAACTGGTGCCTACGCCCAAACCCATCTAAGACCACAGTTACCGCTCTCCATCTCAGCAACCGACTGGCTCGCAACAAACTTCAGGTTTTCTTTTGCGACAAACCAGTCAAGAATGAAACATTCCCCAAGTACCTTGCAGTCCCCCTTGATCGCAGTGTCACGTTTCACAAACAGCTAAAACGGCTCATAGAAAAGATCAAGACCAGGGTAAACATCATCTGGAAACTAGCGGGCAGTATCTGGGGATCAAGTACGAGCACTCTTCACAATGCTGGCCTTCCTCTTGTGTACTCTTCAGCGGAGTACTGTTTTCCTGCTTGGGCATAAAGCAGTCATGCAAAACATTTGGACGTTGTCTTGAAAACAGTGATGCAGATAATAAGTGGCACACTGAAAGAAACACCCGTGCAGGGGCTCCCAGTCCTGTCTAACATCCCTGATTTTTGCCAAAATGCCAGAATGGTGAGAGAGTTTGACTGCATCAAAGCTAAACCAGAGCTCCGTGCCATGAAGACCTGCAGAATCTACCAAATATGCGACCCAAGTGACAAACCTTTCTGGGGCTCTGCAAATGTTTTGAGCGAAGTGGGGTTTGACACAAAGGACAAGTGGTGCACTCTTTGGGCAGAAACAACATTAGTAGAGTCAATATACGGTGGAACTCTAAAAAAATTGCAACAAAACGTTTTATTGTTTTAAATGCTTGAACCGGTCATGGTGAATTCCAGAAAAAAAGTCTCGGGTAATCTGACCCCGGTAAAGGGGTTAATTTGCATATTTTCAAGACGGCCGCCAATGAATATTTCAATGTTCTACAAACTTTTTTATGGTTGATTTTAGACCCTATAAATGTATTGGCAACAGATAGGAACATGGGGTTTCTGAATCAAATTAACATAGTTCCATCCGCCTATGACGTACTATGACGTAACTATGACGGCATAGTTAAAAGATAAATGAGTATGCCATAGAATATCTGTTGTTTTATAATATGTAATGACATGTGATGCTATCATTTAACTCCTTGAACTAGTTAAGCTGTCCCTTTCCTGTAATTACATAGATGGGACGTCATCAATCCAAAAGAAATCTGTATGTATGCCACACAGCCTTACCATAAGCCACGCTCATTGTCGCCCTAGATCATCTCAGCATTGTCATTGTCATCATTGTCATTCTCATCCCCCAACAATTGATTGAAATCGTTGCTATATGACTGCACTTGGCACTGTCCACAAGCTGATGTGCATGGTAGACCGTAGGTTCTGCATGTGCAACGTTGAGTACTGCACCCGGTAGTGCGGTTGCAGTGAACTAGCTTAAGCAAAGAGTCTGGTACGGCATTCATTTCATTCATTACTGGGATGAACTGATTCTCCTCTGTTTTCCACCCCCAGACTGTTGCTTCCAAATCTGCCTCTTCTCCCATCCATGTCATGATCTGGAAATACGTGCGGAGTGAATGGTGCTTAGTCGCCGCTTCAGTTGGCGGAAGACGCTCTGGGGTAACAAACGACACAGCCGATACCACTGTCTTTGTCAAGATGCTGTGGCCCAACGAAGTGAGAGTATCTGTTCCCTTTCCACTAAACACCTGAACCATTGCCTTGTACCCAATCTCTACAATTGCATCTGTGCTTTGACCTGGTGTAGCAAATGCTTGGGCACATGACCCCAAACCAGCATCACCTTTCATGACTTTCTGGAAGAGAGATTTCTTGCCAACCCCAAATATGCGCGAAGTCATATCACATCCAGTTAAGGCATGTACGAACAGCATCATGGTAGATGCCTGGGATCCTAAGAGGCTCTTCAGTCTGTTTATGTGATACACTGTGCTTTGGTCCTGAGTCTTGTCAGATCGGAAGTACAAGTCCCGGTTGTCACCTTCAGCAAAATGGTGAAGCACAAGAATAAGTAAGTCCGTATCTTCGCCTATCAGCGTCGTTCACTGCAGCGGGGAAGCTCGTACTGCTGCTTGCACGATGTCGTAGTCTGCATCACCTGTTGCGTTTATCACAGTACACTCCTTTTCCTTTAGCCTTTGGCTAATGATGTTTATCAGTTCCTGCTTGTTGGAGCCATGCGATAAGAACTCATCCTTTTTTTCCCCATGAACACGGTGTCTTCTGTGAAGTTGACTTTGGGATGATGTTTCTTTTGACGATGCTGGTGTGTGCTGTCCTTGATAGATGATTCATCCGAATAACCGTTGAAGACAACAGTAGCTTTCCCGTAATTGCGGAGTACGAAGTCAGCATAGCCGTTAGCTATAGATCCGTATGTGCTCCCTTTCGTCCACTTAACGCGATGCATCAGTGAGCCATCATCCAACACATAGTGGTCCGTCTTGGGTACATCGTCCGACTCATCCTCGGTAGACAAACCTTTTGCATATTCATCTATTGCTCTCGCAAGCTGTGGCTTGTCCGCTTTCCTGAATATGTGCTTCGCCTCAAAGAGAGCTGGGGGAAATGGAGACAATTCATATTCAAGAACGTCCTCCAATGAGAGGTTCCCTGCCCGAGAAATGACAAGTAGCCTCTGAAACAGAAGAGCAGGGTCTATAGTTCGGTCGCCAGTAACCTGGACAGCAGATGAATCTCCCAGAGTTTTCGCTTTGTCCTTCGTTTTGCATGTGTAGGTGAAAACTGGTTGTCCATTCAGCTTTTCAGCAACTTCTTTCCCCACTACCTGCAAGTTGTCGACATTCACTTCATCCTTGGCTACAACACCCATGGCAACATTTCTCAAGGCTGGATCATCAGAGAACGGATTGCATGACTGAAGTTTTTCTTGGATTTTTGCGAGATCTGACTGGTCCCTCTCCATCCTGGACTTGGTGGCCTCCTTGTGCTGTTCACTCGACGTGTAAGTGCAATCATTGAATTCTTGCATGGCTACATTATATTCCGAACATACGGGGGACGACAGTGTGCACAGGGCACGTTGCTCCTCCGTCATGCCACTGCCCCTGGTCAACCCACCAATCGACTTGAGTGATCGCATAAGTGTCTGTTCGATGACAAGATCAGACCCAAGTCCAGCCCAGAACTGATCACTCCGGTGAACCACATGGAAAGAAAGGGGGTTGGCTTTCGGTTTTTGCTATGACGTCATAAACGTCATAGTTACATCATAGTACGTCATAGGTGGGAGAAACTATGTTCATTTGATTCAGTAACCCCATGTTCCTATATCTTGCTAATACATTTATAGGGTCTAAAATCAACCATAAAAAAGTTTGTAGTACATTGAAATTTTCACTGGCGGCCATCTTGAAAATATGCAAATTAACCCCTTTACCGGGGTCAGATTACCCAAGACTTTTTTTCTGGCATGCAGCATGACCTATTAAAACATTTAAAACAACAAAACGTTTTGTTGCAATTTTTGGGGGTTAGGTGATACAGATCATATTTTGACTCCACTACATTGCTAACAATAAAGGAACTGGTGAGTGATCTGACAGAATAGCTTCCAGGTTTCGACCTCCTTCGGAAACAGTGGTCTGCCCTCAACTGCCCTTTAGGAATACGTGAAATATCCATGAATCGAGGTGTCAAGTTCTGATCAGTTTCTGTTAAGACAAGTGAGCTGCCGCAATGGAGGCACGCACGCACGTACACACACACACACACACACACACACACACACACACACACACACACACACACACACACACACACACACACACACACACACACACACACACACACACACACACACACACAGTAGACCACCTACAACTAAAAAAGGCCAGCCTTGAAAACTGCAATATGAGAAGAACCAAATTGTCCACAGCCTGGATAGACTACAAAAAGAAGCTTTTGATAATGCCCTACTTTCATGGATGATAAAAAGCATGCAATTGTACAAGATCAACCCCCAAATAGAAAGGTCGAACCACCAGGGGTGAAGATATGAGGTGGGATCTTCCAGGGAGATAGCCTTTCACCCGTCCTGTTTTGCCTGGCCCTGGACCCACTGACTAACCTCATGAATGAGCAAGGACATGGATATACCCTAACATTAAACAAGAGAACATCCACAGATACAGGAAAGGTGACACATGTACTGTACATTGATGAATTAAAACTTTTTGCACCAAAGTATGAAAAATTGGTAGAACAACTGAAATTGGTGAAAGGGAACTCCGAAGACATCCGAATGCAATTTGGTCGAGGTAAGTGTGCCAAGTGCACATTCATACAGGATAAATCAACAAAAATGGACAACATAAAAATCGACCTCAATACAGCAATACAGGATCTAGATTCCAGACAATGAAACATCTTACAAATACCTCGGAGTAGAAGAGGGTCAACAGATCTGCCAAAAACAAATGCGCAAAACAATTACCAAGAACGAGGCTGATCCGGAAATCATACCTTTTGTCCAAGGAACAAAATCAAAGCCATAAACCAACCACAATACCAGTTTTATCGTACAGGTCAGGTCAGGTATGGGAGCATGTGCCAGAACAGCGCGTCGCGGCGTCCACTTTCCGCCGGTACTCCAGGGGCCTCCGTCTGGCCATCCCCCAGGCAGATGCCAGGCCCATCCCCATCTCCTTGAGATGATGGTCAACCTGTTGCAACCATGAGGCACGTGGTCGGCCCACTGGCCTCCTCCACTCATGAGACTCCCTCGCTGAGAGAATCTGGTGAGCAGGATCAGCGTCAGGAAAACGAGCCACATGTCCATACAGCCGCAACTGACGCTCACGGACTATGCAGGTAACAAATCTCATCCGAGTCTCTCTCAGAAACCGCTCGTTGGACACAAAATCCGACCAGCGATAGCCAAGGATTCTCCGAAGAGACCTGGTACCAAAGGAATTAAGTCTCCGTCTCAGATCCTTGGTCAGAGTCCAAGTCTCGCACCCATAGAGCAGGACTGGAAGTACCAAGGACCTGAAGACTCGGACTTTCGTCCTCCCGCACAGGTACCGGCAGCGCCACACCCCATGATCCAGTGAATCCATGACTCCCCAGGCCCGACCCAGACGTCTATTGACCTCTGACTCACAGCCAGCAGAGACATGAATATCACTGCCAAGGTAAGTGAATCTCTCCACGACCTCAACATCCTCACCACAAACAGACACAGACAGGACAGCAGCATCCAAGATGTCACCGAAAGCCTGGATGTTAGTTTTGACCCAAGAAATCCGTAATCCCAACGGCTCCGACTCCTCATTCAGCACCTCGAGGGCCCCCAAAAGGATATCTAAAGTCTCCACAAAGATGACTGCATCATCTGCAAAATCAAGGTCCGAGATCTTGACATTCCCAAACGATGCACCGCAACTTGATCTCTCCGACATCCTCCCTAGAATCCAGTCCATACAAGTGCTGAAAAGTGTGGGGGCAAGTACACATCCCTGACGAACTCCAGTAACAACTGGAAATAAGTCAGAGATGGTACCACCACACTTCACAGCACTCTCAGTTCCAGAGTAGAGTTCAGACATCAGATCGATCAGTTTTGGTGGCACCCCACGAAGACCAAGAATCCTCCAGAGGACATCCCGATTCACTGAATCGAACGCTTTACAGAGATCAACATAGGCTGCAAGCAGCCCCTGCCGAAACTCTCGTCTGCCTTCGGTGAGGACACAAAGTGCAAGGATACGGTCAATCGTTGACCTCTTTGGTGTAAAGCCTGACTGCTCTGGACGCTGGTGCTCAAGCAGATGGTGGCGAACCCTATCAAGAATTATCCGAGCAAAGACCTTGCCCGGCACTGAGAGCAGCGTCACCCCTCGGTAGTTGTTGCAGTCTTGGCGATCACCCTTCCCTTTCCAGAGAAGGACAACAAGGCCCCTCTTCCAGTCAGTTGGGATGATGCCTGTGTTCCAGGCAGAGCACAAAACTGCATGCAACGACACGAGTGCAGCATTTCCACCAGCCTTGAGAAGTTCGGCATGGATGCCACAGATCCCTGGAGCTTTGCCCCGTTTCAACTGGTTCACCACAGCCCGTGTTTCCACAAGCGAAGGTGGACCACAGTTGATTCGAGGGTCAGCAACAGGGATTGTAACACCCTTGACGTCCAACTCGACAGCTGGAGGATCAGCCTGGTACAACCGCTCAAAGTAACCGGCCCAGCGGGCCTTCACTTCAGACTCCTCTGTCAAGAGCCTACCACTCTCTGCTCGAACTGCAGTGCTCCGAGGGATGGGCTTGGATGAACGTAATGCGCGAATTCCCCTGTAAGCGGGACGAGAATCACCTGTCCACAGGTGATGCTCTACCCCCTCACAGATTCCTCGCACATAGGCCTCCTTGTCCACCCTCAGTGCACGTACAGTTTTACGCCTCAGCTCCCTGAACAGCTCAGCTCTGCCATTCAGCCTGGCCCTGCGACTCTGGTCAATGGTATCCAGTGTCCCTTGAGAGACAAAATTCTTCTTTGCCCTGCGGTGAGCTCCAAGGCATCCACCGGCAACATCAAGGACGGTGGTCTTGAAGGCGCTCCACAACTCTTCAGGACCCCCCAAAATACCCAGACCCCCCAAGTGTCCACTCAGCCTGTTCGCAAACTCCTCAGCTACTCTCTCATCCCTGAGCTTGGCAACATCCAGCCTAGGCTGGGATGGTGCCATTCTCCAGGATTTAAGGTGCAGCTTTAGAGTTGCTACAACAAGCCTGTGGTCAGTATTGAGGAACTGAGCACTCCGGTAGACCCTGCAGTTCTGGATCATCCTCCAACGACCGTCAATGAGGACATGGTCAATCTCCTTTGGCACACCGCCAGCGTTGGAATACCAAGTCCAGCGATGAGCTTGTGGGCGCTGAAACTATGAACCAGCCACCCTAAGTCCATGACTTCTTGCAAAGTCAAAGAACTTAGTGCTATTCTGGTTCATAGTTCCTGACCCATGGGGACCAACACACACCTCATAACTATCCCTATCAGTTCCAGTCGATGGATTAAAATCCCCCAAGACTAGAAGTGTATCTCGTCTGGGGCACTGATCAACCACAGACTCGAGTGTGGCGTAGAATGCATCCTTCACGGTAAGATCACTCGCCTCAGTCGGAGCATAAACAGAGACCAGGGAAATGACACCTAAGGAGTGACGAATCCTTAATCTCATAATACGCTCGTTGACCGGTGTTACCTCAATTATCATTGGGGTCAGCTTATTGGACACAGCTACAGCAACTCCTTGGGTATGGTAACCATCAGAGCGACCAGACCAATAGTAGGTGTAATCACACACCATTATCTCGCCGCAATCCGGTCTCCGAACCTCGGAGAGAGCTGCAATCCCGATGTCCAAACGCTTGAGCTCAGATGATAACAGAGACAGGTGATCATCCTCTCTTATGGATAGGACATTCCAGGCACCCACCCGAAGGGACCGCCTCAGGTTAACCCAAGGAGACCGCCGTCTGGTGGATGACACCTCAGCACCACTCCAACACACTCTCCCGCAATCTGACCCAGGGATGTTACCCCGTGGTTTCCCTCCTATCATCAAAGATTGGGGGTTCCGAAGGCTTTGCCCCAATCCCGTCATCCTGGATAATAAACTGGCCATAATGAGAAATCAACAATGAAACACCTCACCATCCACAAAGTGTTTTAGAAAAATAGGACCTTTGGACGGGTGAACGTCCAATGAGAGGAGTCATAAACGTCTGTCTTTGACGTTTATGACGTCATAGCGAAAACCGAAAGCCAACCCTCTTTCTTTCCATGTGGTTCACCGGAGTGATCAGTTCTGGGCTGGACTTGTGTCCGATCTTGTTATCGATCTTGTTATCGAAGACACTTATGCGATCACTCAAGTTGACCTGGGTTGACCAGGGGCAGTGGCAAGACGGAGGAGCAACGTGCCCTGTGGACAATGTCGTCCTGCAGCTCACCTGGATCAGGAATACCAGTCATTTAAACCCCTCTTCGACCTCCTTGATTATTTTGTTAATGCCGTGAACACACTTTAGTGCATCACGAGTGATGAAAGTTGTGATCAAGTTTCATTGAAATCGTGTGTATAGTTTTGGAGAAGAGAGGAAATACCTATTTTGGATGGTCAATCAACCCCTCCCCCCCAAACCCCCGTAGAGCCCCTTAACGAGTGCAGATGTTGATGCAGTCGATAAACCTTCGTGAAGCATCAGACAGACAGGAAGCTTGTGGCCAAGTTTCATCAGAATCGTGAGTTTGGTTCAAGTGATAATGATTGAAATGTTTACCGACGTACTTACTCACTCACTCACTCACCTACGGACACTGCTTGATCGCATAAGCTCACCGGACTAAAGTCCAGGTGAGCTAAAAATCAGTGCATCCCGAGAATGTACCTACCGAGACGAGGAGGAGGTAGCGGCCTGATGGAGCTCAGCCAAGTGCACAGAATGACAACTGCCAGACTAGCTGAATATGTATATCGTTCAACAGACTACCAAATGCAATTTGTATCCAAGCATGAACACAAGAAACCAGAAAAGGCATCTCTCACTCACCTTGCAAAAAAATTCCAAAGGCAGGTGTGAATGGAAGATGTCACACATGAAACCGAAACGGCAATGAATACACCGTAACGATTGCAAAAAGAGCCAAAAGAAAAATAGAAAACTAAATATCAATAGATTTACACCGTCAACTGGGAGAGCGATAAAAGAGCAGGAAGGTATAAAAATTAATTAAAAATTTTTTTTTAAATAAAAAAAAGAGTTGGACAGATTGGGCATCGACAAAGTGTATGGCATCCGTTCATCTGCAAAAGATGGTGGCTATACAGCACTTCTTGGTGAGGTCAATCATGTATTACACTTCCATTGGTGACTGTACAGGCCGATTTGGGAGCGACAGGGTCTACCACAGGTGCCGCATCTGAAGTCGTTGGTTTGATTGTCATCTTCTGTAGTTATGAGATGATGTTATTGTTTGAGGTGACAATGTCTATCGTGCAGCTGCTCCAGCCACTAGTCATTGTGATGGCTTATTCCAGCCCATAACTGATGTCGCCATGTGGCTCTGGAGTTGGCTACAGTTTTCCACGTGTCAAAATTGATGTGTAAGGCTTTCATATCCCACTTACAGACATCCTTATACCTCAGCTTCAGGCGCCATTTTAGTCTTTTGGCCCCGGCCATCTCCCCATATAGGGAGTCCTTTGGGATATGTCCATCTTCCATCCTGTGCACATGCCCAAGCCCAAGCCATTGAAGTCATCTTTGCTTAATGAGTGCAAAGATGCTTGGAAGATTTGCCTGGGAGAGGACTTCTGCATTTGTGCATGTGTCCTTCCATGTGATGCCAAGGATGCGTCGTCGACAGCAAAGATGGAAATTGTTAAGTCTCTGCTCTTGGCAGCTATAAATCGTCCATTTTCACAGCCGTATAGTCGAGTGCAAATGAGGCACACTTTGTAGATCAGCATAAGAGGGTAGGATGTGAATGATGCACACAATCCATGCCCTCTTTGTTGGATGACCAAATGTGGTAGCTGCCTTCCCGATGCGTATGTTCAGTTCATCATCAAGAGAAAGCTTGTTTATCACTGTAAACCCGAAGTAACAAAATTGGCTGATTACTTCCAGCAGAGTATTGGTTAGTGTAATCAGGAGCTGGGTTTTGACACCTTGTCCCACCACCACGTTTTCTTGACACTGATGGAGAGAGAGAGAACATCGTGCACATATGGGAGAGATGATCGATTAGCTTCTAGAGCTGGTCTTCTGTGTGGGTGACAAGTGCAGCATCGTCGGCACAGAGAAGTTCTCTGATCAGGACAACTGCACTTTTGTCTTTGCTCTTTATCTTGACCGGTTATACAGCTTGCCATCGGTCCTGGTGTGAAGGTAGATTCCTTCCATGTCTTCAGGGAAGGAGTACTTCAGGAGTACCGAGAAGAAAATACCAAACAGAGTTGGAGCCAGGATACAGACCTGATTCACTCTGTTTTTGATCTCAGAACTTTCTGAAGTGGAACCATCAAACTGTATTGTGCCGTGAATGTTGTAATGAAAGGAATGGATGAGACTTAGAAGCTTGGGGGGGGGGGGGGGACATCCAATTGGTTCTAATACCTTGTTAACAGCCATCAACAAAGAAGGCTCTTTGGAATGGCTAAGAAGAGGTGAGCTCAACTGAGATGGAGAACTAATCATTTTACTGTAAATGCCCAAGACCAAGAACAGTGCACCAATGGCTTTAAGAAGATGGCAGGAGTGAGTCAATCGGCCAAGTGTAGGTTCTGCACGGTAGAAACAGAAAGTATGAGCCACCTCCTATTGGGATGTAAAAAATATTTCAGAACAGCTTTCCACCTAAAGGCACAACAAGGTGCGTGAAGTAATCCACTGGCACATCTGCAAACGTCTCAATATCCCAGTTCCAGAAACCTCGTGGAAACATGAACCAAAAGCAATCGCTGAAAATAAGGAAGTAATGTTCACGTACGACCTGATGATCCCATCGAGCGTGAGAATAGAAAACAAAGCATTGCGACTGGATATTTTACTTGTGTACAAAAAAAGAAGAGAAGCCATTGCTAATTGAGGTGTCAGTACCGAGAGATTTTGGCCGAAACTCAGAAATCAAGGAAATGACCAAATACCAAGACCTCAAAAAAGAAGTGAAAATAACCTGGAATGTGAAGAGATCCGAAATTGTACCAGTGATCATTGGAGCAACGGGAATGATGAAGAATCTTACAGAGATCTCAAAAACCATCCCGAGGAATATTACTACAAACGAACTGCAGTTGGAAGCTGTCCGGGCTCCATAACAACCATGAAAAGTGCCATCGGAACAAAACTTTGAGAACAGGAAAACTTTACAGCTTGGTCCGTGAATCGTGATCCCTTTCAGAAACGGACGTGAATACTTTGAGACCTGGGAGGACTCTGCTCCGCATTCTTAAACCCACATAAGGATAAAACAAACAAAACACACACACACACACACACACACACACACACACACACACACACACACACACACAATTTAATGAATAAATAAATAAAAATAAAAAGCAAACACACACACACACACACACACACACACACACAATTTAATAAATAAATAAATAAATAAAAAGCAAACACACACACACACACACACACAAACAATTTAATAAATAAATAAAAAAAAATAAAAAGCAAACACACACACACACACAATTTAATAAATCAATAAAAATAAAAAGCAAACACACACACACACACACACACACACACACACACACACACACACACACACACACACACACACACACACACACACACACACACACACACTTTCAGCAATAGATGCAGAAATCCAGTATAATTTCTCTTGTTGCCCCAGAACCAAACAAACAAAATTTAAACATCCGTCGCTGCTCCCACATCACCCCCCTCCCCCCCCTCACAACATGATTAATAGTAAATATCATAATTTTGAACTTACCCTCTACATTAAGAAGCATCAGATTTGTCCTTTCAATCCAAGTTCACAAGCACCTAATCCAGATTCAACGTCCTTTCACTGGTAGCGGTCCATCAGGGGTTTGTGTAGCACACGCCCGTCCACTCGAGTCTTGCACCAGCCCAAATTGTCGGGAGTTTGCAGGACGAGCAAGCTGCTCGTTCGGCGAGTTGAGAAAGTTCTCCAAGTCTCTCATTGTGCCGAGGCACAGTCCTTTATCTCAGGAACCTTCCAAGTATTGTTGGCTTCTTTTAGAAGCTTTGTGAGCCATTTCAGGCAACAATCCTTGTCTCGCACACATGGTGTACTCCATGATGCCCCGAACACCACCGTAGCGGATTTCTTTGCATGTGCGGCGAGCATTCTGGGGTTGATTACGTCGTTTTGAAAGTCTTGCATTGTCTTGGTTATAAATTCATTAAAACTCCCTGGACTGCTCACTCTACCGTCCGGTCGATCATCACATGTTCGATACATCTCAACGTGTTCTCCTACTGTTGTCCTGGTTTCAGAATTCCTCATTGTGCTAATGCATTTCGGTGAACTGTGTATTTGCTTGGTTATGGATCGGTCCAATATAATCCGAGTAATTTTGGTTAAAGTGTAGAAGTTGCAAATATAGATTTTTTTTTCCTCTCACCAAATTGTGGTACGAGGAGTGTTTCCCTTGTATTTGATTAAAAGACCACTTTACTCGAACCACTGGAACTGACTCCGTGACTGACCATATTTTCGGTATGGTCATCTGACAGCTACCACTTGGTGTGTTCCCCCAGGCATGCAATCTCACGTGGTGGGTTTTTTTGTAGTGTGGTCCACTGTGCACTCATGACAAATTTTGTTTTCCACTAATTTATTAGCAGAAGAATGGGAAGACGGAAACACAAAGTTCAGTCCAGAAGTGGAACAAGAAGATGTTGAGCACTGGTCAGGTGATGTTGATGGAGGTGCAGTCAGAACTGCTTCAAATGAGATGAATTTTTAATTGCATCAATTAACAAAATGCTAAATTAAATGCCAAGGTGGATAAAGAAAATGCTCATTTGGGGAGAACAAAAAGAAAAAAAATCCGGTTATATGTCAGCACAGGTTACTGCTTAGTTCATGGCACAGATGAAGGACTTGGAGGAGAAAATTTGAGCTAGTGTTCAGCCGAGCATGTTGAACATGAAACGTAGATATGAGGAGGGAACCATGTACACTGAAAGGATGGAAACATTGGTTGCCCGTGAACAGTTAAACTTGTGCAGAAATTGGGATTGAAATAAAAGCTTGAAATGGCAGAAAGGTTACAAGAATTGGGAGTGATATTATCAGTCAGGTCAGGCCAGATTAGATATGTGACCTGCTACAGGTACCATGTAAACCTGTAATAACCTGTTCCATGGTCGGGTTGTCGGTGACGAAACCGTCTCCCCCACCAGGTTTTCTGGTGAGGAGGGTGTTTGGATATGGACACCCAGCAGGATTAAAAACGAAACCTGTCAAAGGGCGGAGGAGCTCCTTGTGAGCCAACGGCCATCCATATCTCGTGCCCAAATGTGTCTGCGGACGTCCTCCTGCAGTTGGGTTACTTTTTTATTGGAAGGTTGGTGGCAGGATTTTCACTCTGGCCATCGTAAAACCCTTCATTAAACAAAACACAAAAACGCAAAGAAATCTGAAAACCCACTCCATGGGAGTACCTCCTGTGCAGCTTCCCTTCGCAGGGCAGCTCACCGGATGATGGGATTGGGCAAAGCCTTTGGGACCCCCAATCTTTGATGATAGGAGGGAAACCATGGGGTAACATCCCTGGGTCAGATTGCGGGAGAGTGTGTCGGAGTGGTGCTGAGGTGTCGTCCACCAGAAGGCGGTCTCCTTGGGTTAACCTGAGGGGGTCCCTTTGGGTGGGTGCCTGGAATGTCCTATCCCTAAGAGAGGATGATCACCTGTCGCTGCTATCATCTGAGCTCAAGCGTTTGGACATCTGTATTGCAGCTCTCTCTGAGGTTCGGAGACCTGATTGCGGCAAGATCATGGTGGGTGGTTACACCTACTATTGGTCTGGTCGCTCTGATAGTTACCATTCCCAAGGAGTTGCTGTAGCTGTGTCCAATAAGCTGATAATAAGCTTCAATGATAATTGAGGAAACACCGGTCAACGGGTGTATTATAAGACGAAGGATTCGTCACTCCTTCGGTGTCATTTCCATGGTCTCTGTTTATGCTCCGACTGAGGCAGGTGATCTCACCCTGAAGGATGCAGACTATGCCACGCCCGAGTCTGTGGTTGATCAGTGCCCCAGACGAGATACACTTCTAGTCTTGGGGGATTTCAATGCATCGACTGGAACTGATAGGGATGGTTATGAGATGTGTGTTAGTCCCCATGGGTCAGGGACTATGAACCAGAATAGCACTAAGTTCCTTGACTTTGCAAAATGTCATGGACTTCGGGTGGCCGGTTCATGGTTTCAGCGCCCACAAGCTCATCGCTGGACTTGGAATTCCAACGCTGGTGGTGTGGCAAAGGAGATTGACCATGTCCTCATTGGTGGTTGCTGGAGGATGATCCAGAACTGCAGCATCTAACGGATTGCTCAGTTCCTCGATACTGACCACCGTATTGTTGTAGCAATGCTGAAGTTGCACCGTAAATCCAGGAGAATGGTACCATCCCAGCCCAGGCTGGTTGTTGGAAATCTCAAGGATGAGAGGGTAGCTGAGGAGTTTGCAAACAAGCTGAGTGGAGATTTGTGTGGTCTCAGTGCTTTGGGAGTTCCTGAAGAGTTGTGGAGTGCCTTCAAGACCACCAACCTTGATATTGCTGGTGGATGTCTTCGAACTCACCGTAGGGCAAAGAAGAATTTTGTCTCTCAAGGGACGCTGGATACTATTGCCCAGAGTCGCAGGGCCAGGCTGAATAGCAGAGCTGAGCTGTTCAGGGAGCTGAGGCGTAAAACTGTACGTGCACTGAGGGTGGACAAGGAGGCCTATGTGCGAGGAATCTGTGAGGTGGAAGAGCATCACCAGTGGTCAAGTGATTCTCGTCCTGCTTACAGTGGAATTCGCGCATTCCGTTCGTCCAATTACGTCCCTCAGTGTACTGCAGTGTGAGCAGAGGGTGGTCGACTCTTGACAGAGGAGTCCGAAGTGAAGGACCGCTGAGCCGGTTACCTTGAGCGGTTGTACCAGGCTGATCCACCAGCTATCGAGTTGGAATGTCAGGGGTGTTACAATCCCTGTTGCTGACCCTCCAATCAACTGTGGTCCACCTTTGCTTGCAGAAACACAGGCTACGGTGAACCGGTTGAAATGGGGTAAAGCTCCAGGGATCTGTGGCATCCATGCTGAACTTCTCAAGGCTGGTGGAAATTCTGCACTCGTGTCGTTGCATGCAGTTCTGTGCTCTGCCTGGAACACAGGCATCATCCCAACTGACTGGAAGAGGGGCCTTGTTGTCCCTCTCTGGAAAGGGAAGGGTGATCGCCAGGACTGCAACAACTACCGAGGGGTGATGCTGCTCTCAGTGCTGGGCAAGGTTTTGCTCAGATAATTATTGATAGGATTCGCCACCATCTGCTTGAGCACCAGCGTCCAGAGCAGTCAGGCTTTACACCAAAGAGGACAACGATTGACCGTATCCTTGCTCTTCAGGTCCTCACTGAACGCAGAAGAGAGATTTGGCAGGGGCTGCTTGCAGCTTATGTTGATCTCTGTGAAGCGTTCAATTCAGTGAATCGGGATGCCCTCTGGAGGATTCTCGGACTTCGTGGGGTGCTACCAAAACTGATCGATCTGATGTCTGAACTCTACTCTGGTACTGAGAGTGCTGTGAGATGTGGTGTTACCATCTCTGACTTATTTCCAGTTTTTACTGGAGTTCGTCAGGGGTGTGTACTGGCACTTGTATGGACTACATACAAGTAGTTCACTTGTATGGTGTGACTGGCACTTGTAATACGGCACTTCAGTTCAAATCCCCCCACACTTTTCAGCACTTGTATGGACTGGATTATAGGGAGAATGTTGGAGAGATCAAGCTGCGGTGCATCGTTTGGGAATGTCAAGATCTCTGACCTTGATTTTGCAGTCATCTTTGCGGAGACTTTAGCTATCATTTTGAGGGCCCTCGAGGTGCTGAATGAGGAGTCGGAGCCGCTGGGATTACGGGTTTCCTGGTTCAAAACTAAGATCCAGGCTTTCAACGACATCTTGGATGCTGCTGTCCTATCTGTGCCCGTTTGTGGTGAGGATGTTGAGATCGTGGAGAGATTCAGTTACCTTGGCAGTGATATTCATGTCTCTGCTGGCTGTGAGTCAGAGGTCAATAGACATCTGGGTCGGACCTGGGGAGTCTTGCATTCACTGGATAATGGGGTGTGGCACTGCCAGAACCTGTGCGGGAGGACGAAAGTCCGAGTCTTCAGGGCCTTGGTGCTTCCAGTCTTGCTCTATGGATGCGAGACTTGGACTCTGACGGAGGATCTGAGACAGAGACTTAATTCCTTTGGTACCACATTTCTTTGGGGAATCCTTGGCTATCACTGGTCAGACTTTGTGTCCAACGAGCGGTTGCTGAGAGAGACTCAAATGAGATTTGTTACCTGCATAGTCCGTGAGCGTCAGCTGTGACTGTATGGACATGTGGCTCGTTTTCCTGACGCTGATCCTGCTCACTAGAGTCTCTCAGCGAGGGAGTCTCGTGAGTGGAGGAAGCCATTGGGCCGACCACGTTCCTCGTGGTTGCAGCAGGTTGATCAGCATCTTAAGAAGATGGGGATGGGGCAGGCATCTGCCTGGGGGATGGCCAGTTGGAGGCCTCTGGAGTACCAGCGGAAAGTGGACACAGTGACGCGCTGCTCTGGCACATGCTCCCATACCTGACCTGACCTGATTAATACAGAAACAAGAATTGATGAAAGGATTACAGAAAAAGAGCTGAACTTCAGCATATTGTGAGATCAGCATTGGAGTGAAAGACAGTAGGCCTCAGGGATGGAGAAAAGATAATAGGGGAATTTAAGTTATTACCAAATGTTCTAAAGACTATGAACATTTTGAATTCTTCTGGAGGAAGACGCGGGAGTGAACTCGTACCGTATTAACAGTAGAGTGGTGGGATCATGCCTGGTGTTGGCTTAATGGTTAGAGTGGTGGGTTTGGGATTCCAGGATCCTGAGTTCAAATCCCACTTGCTGTTGAATTTATACCAGATGGGGTTGACTCTGCCTGTCGTCCTTCCGAGGCCGGCAAAATGAGTACCAGGTTGCCGGTATCCTGTGTCGTCGTGGCGACCCATCCAGGATTATGCCCAATAGCCAAGGAGACTACTGAGGCAGCACCAACGGTCTGCACAGAGTATGTTCCCAATGGATGGATGGATGGATGGATGGTGGGATACTTAAGTTATTACCAAATGTTCTAAAGACTATGAACATTTTGAATTCTTCTGGAGGAAGACGCGTGAGTGAACTCACGATACTGTACATACGACACGATGTGGAGTTGTCTGCAAAAAGGAAGAAAGGGTTTCCTAGAAAATCAGAGATCACCCATAGCAGCATCACGCGCTGTTCCTGGAAAATCCTTGTCATTCCCAAATTCTGATTAGAATGGTATAATATGGAGCCATTTAGCACAGTTCTACAATGTGGCTGAGAACAAGGTTGATAATTGGTCTGAGGTCGAGCAAGTGGACCATCTTGTGGGAGCACTGTGTGGTCCTGCGGTTAAAATTTATAATTTCATCTCACCAGAAAGGTTTTGAGATACTCTTTGGCAAAAGCTTTTTTTTTTTTTTTTTTTTTTTAAATCGATTTGGACTGGAGCACCGGTGTGTGCGAGTTAGGGCACATTTCCAAGTTCGTGAAATTAAAGCAAGCGAGATGTTTTCGGAAAGAGCAAATGAAATTGAACAAGCACTCGGGTAGCCTTTCCAGGGTTTTCTGATGAAGTATGGGAGACGTTTGCATTGGAGAGAATGCGTTCTGAGGAATAGAAAGGCCCGAAACATCAGCGCTTCCATTGGTTTATCACCGAGGATAACCATAACTGTTTTACTCCAAGTTCTGTTCCATCTTTTCCCAAAGAACAATCAATTAAAAACGATCCATATTTGGTGGAAAATGATGGGTTTTTTTTAATATACGTGATCGAGGCAGTAAAAAAAAAAAAGTCAGAGAGGCCACCAACCTTTCAGCAAAGTGAGAGCAATGGGCCATGTGCTTATGATTCATGGTTGGAGAACTTTGATGCAGGAGGCCTTTAGGCCCATCAAAGGCTGTGCTATTATTTCCCACCTATGGTTGTTTGTCCATGCTTTATCCTTTAAAATGCTGAGCATCAAGTAAGGAAGCAGCACGTTTTAAAAAGAGGTCTTTTGTATGACTCGATCAGAGTTCGAACCACCGACCTCCCAGACTCAGACCAAATGTGATAACCATTACACCACAGAGCAATAATGTTGAAAGCTTAAGTTTCCACGCAAATAATCCAGGAGACGGACCATATGCTGGGGTCCTAGCCCAGAGGGCAGCAGTGCTCCATAGATGTACAGACAAAGGCGTTGTAATCTGTAGCAATTACTAGAGGTAATGGCAGATATGCAGATAGACCGAACCTCGTCCAGTGTCGTCTGATCATGGAAATAGATGGGTGGGTTTGTGATCCTTCCCGATCCAGATGGTGAGACTTTGTGAGATTTGCCAAGATTGAAAGACATGTTCCCTTTATCAGACCAGCATCGAATCAATTCCAGATCAGCGGAGAGCGATGCAGCTCAGACTGTCGGCCCGTCACTGGGAAGGCGTACTGTACATACGACACGATGTGGAGTTGTCTGCAAAAAGGAAGAAAGGGTTTCCTAGAAAATCAGAGATTATGTTTATGAGGAACAGAACAGGACCCAAAACACTGGATTGGGAAATCTTCAGCCTCTATTGGGAAAGGGTAGGAGAATCCAGGAATTAAGGCCTTCTATGCACAGGCAGATATGGGGCCGTTCAAAAATTACGCACCGCAAGTGTTTTAGGGAGGCGCGTAACATGCATGCTGACTGGCTTGATTAAACCAACTTAATAATTTTTATTCAACATCGATTAGATTTTTACGGGGTCCCTCATCGTGAGTAACAATTCACCCAAACAAAGCCAATGGAAATCTAATGCAACGAGCCCGGGCAGTGTTATATCAACAGAGGCCTACAAGCCCGATGCCATTTAGGCCCACCAGAAAACCAAGATGGTGGCCATATTATTTCGTCATGGTGCCGGGGTGGGTGGAATCAAGTGAAAATGTGCGTGGGGTCCGGCAGCTGTCCGACCAATGGGTGCACATTTCAAAAATTTACCCCCAACAACAATAACAACAACCACACGGACATCTTGTAGACATGCGACTACAACATTGTCAATGTCAGTGATCACAGGCCAGGTTCTTAATCTGATCAGTTGTCACAAGTTGTGTGTGTGTGTGTGTGTGTGTGTGTGTGTGTGTGTGTGTGTGTGTGTGTGTGTGTGTGTGTGTGTGTGTGTGTGTGTGTGTGTGTGTGTGTGTGTGTGAGAGAGATGCGGCCAAGTTGTGCAGCTTAGTGAGCTTTGTCGACTGCCTCCCGATGTGGATGGATGGAATCGAACTTCGGTGGGACAGCATGTGGAGATGGCGACCGGTGGTGGCAGAAGGGACACACACACATACACACACACACACACACACACACACACACACACACACACACACACACACACACACACACACACACACACACACACACACAATATCTGATCATACGGCGTACAGTATTATCCTCACCCGAACACTCCCACCAATATAAAACATCTGATCATATGGAGCATTATTAAGGGCAAAGCTTATGCTTCCACCTTCCTCTCATCTTCCTCAAAGCACAACTGCTTTAGGCCCACAACACCACCCTGAGGCTGCCACCCGCACCCCTTCTCACACCGCGGTTCCCGCGCCTCCATTCCCACAGGCTGGTACCCTCCATTTCCCCTAACCTCCACCAACATGATCCATTGGTTCAAGTACAGTCAGCTATTTAGCGCCCCTTAGCGTTTCCATTTGTACACATCATGTTTCTATACCGTATTATACGCCTGATGCTCATGTAAAGCACCTGCCATCCCAAAGGAAAAGACAAGGCGAGGAAAGATGATGCACATTAGAGGACATATCGGGTAATTATAGGATGTGTGATGGATTTGTTTATTTTAAACAAGAGGTTTCCTTGAGCTCTGTGGGATGAAGTCATTTGGATTTCAATACTGAGATTACAAGTTACCAAAAAGGCAAGGGAACAGAATCCGAAATGATCTGCACAAGATGCTCACATATCAGCTGCACGCAGAAAGTGTGCAAGGCCCAGATACGTAGCCAATATGGCCTAACGCATTCGAGGACAGTAAATGGGACGCGCACTTGCCAGGTGTCGTGAAACAAGTTACAGCCTAACAGATAAAGCGGTCCCATTGCTTCCGTGTCGATCTCAGCCAGAGATCTAGCAAGCAGGCATCTTGCCGACTCCCTGAGCCGTATAAGGCTCTTGTTCGAGCGCCTTTCAAAATGCGCCCCATCGGGCATAAAAGCACCAGGCCCGGCAGCTAAACGCGCCCATGGACCCACAAACTATTCTCGCCGTCTCGATGTTATCTTTTTTTTCCCTTGAAGGAGCCAAATGTATGCAAAGCCATCGACATAATGGGTGGCACGGTGGGGTCTGCGGGCCGAACAGAGGCTTCTGTAAGGCCCGGGAAAGTGTTAGGCCTCGGCAGCCTAACCCTTGACATTTTCCATGGGCCAAGCTCCCACAATCCGCTAAGGAGTGGCCACGGGTGCCTCCGATGTGATTAAAGTTCTTTTCCATCAAAAGGGCGTCTGAATCTCAGATTTGACTGCAGCTTCACGTGTGTGGTCTGGGTCTTGAAGGCCCAGGATGCACTGGCTTCGATTATACTACGGGTCGAAGCTGTTCAGATTTACGAGATGATATCTCGATGTTCATACAGCTCCGGAGATTTATATCCACAGTCCCACCTCATCACCTCGTGGAAGTCTAAGGACAAAGTCAGTCAAATGTTGGGAACAAGCAGTGTTGAGAGAGTCCTGTACGTCACCGAGAAGTCCGAACGCAACACGGCAGGTGATATTCCTTCAGAACTGCACAGGTGTTGTCTGAGAAATTTCTCTGGATGTGCCATGTATTTCGTCTCTCAAACACGCAGAGACCTTGTGAGAAGAATTGGAACCTTTCTTGAATGGTGCGCGGAGGCGATTCGGAGCACGCGTCCCCGAATGCACCTACATTTATCGTACATGTCCTGCAAGCATCAAAGTAGGTGTGAGCACGCAGCGTACATCTGCTCGGCGCCTTGGGCCAACGCTTTGTGACAACTTTCCCTGCGAGATGCCCTCAGAAGGAGCGCCTCCAGGCCCAGCTTAGTGCGGATATAATATTCTCCTCGTGAACCCTCGATCCACGGCTCCCCTCACAAGGGCAGTTATTAAGACTTTTCTGCGCGCTCCGCAAGGGATGAAACAGCTTGGCCTGGACAATGGACCGGCTAGGCGCAAGATTTGGAATTCTGGCCACTCTATAAAGAGGCCACGAGAAAGAGGGGGAAAAAACCTCTTCATTTCCAGTGAGCGATCCTCAGCTACTGGCCATTATGTGGAGGCATCTCAGCGGAAAATAGAGGTCGCCTCAATTATTCGGCGTTTTCACGTGGCCTGAAAGAACCGGCGCTCTTGTTTGAAGGAATGTTATTTTGTTTGTGGGAGGGAGATGGGGGTGGAGGGAGGTTCTGGCAAAAAGCCACCACAAACCGATGACAAATGTACCTTCATATGGGAGGGAAGCTTGGGGGGGGGCTGCCTCGACACACTTGCGATTGAGGTACTATATAGACAAGGGCGTACGGGATGTTCTGGTGGAAATTCCGCTCGCCTGATCTGTGTGGTCATTTTGACGGGATTATAAACCTCGTGGTGGGCTGGAAGGGTAGCTTCGAGGTACTAGCTGAGGTCGCCTTTGGACTATCCAGCTTGGGTACGAATGCCGACCAAAGGCATAAAGTACCATCCTTTCACGTGCAGAGTGAGGCATAAATGCGTTGCCGTTCCTCGGATGGACGATGTGTCGGCGGACGGGACCCATCTGCCGTCACTGGTCGATGGTGGACGTTAAAGATCCTGTTGTCTTTCACAAATAGTCGGCGAGTTATCGTTGGAACCCTGAACAAATTACACCTCAAAACTCCTTCATTTGAATGCTAAGATGAGGGTTTTCAGATTGGCTGGTCGGGGAGCTAACTGGATTGGAAACTGACTGAGTGATAGGAAGCAAAGAGTAGCTGTGAGTCGGAGGATGTGATCCTGGGAGGATGTAAGTCGTGGGGTACCTCAGGGATCAGGACGAGGACCATTATTATTCATTATTTACATCAATGGTTTGGATGGTGGGGTGAAGAGTCAGCTTTCCAAATTTGCAGATGACACGAATCTTGAAGGTATGGTAGATAGTTGAGAGCAGGGTGATCAGATTTCAGGAAAGTGTAGATGCTCTAATGGTATTGAGTGAAAGATTGGCAGATGTAATTTAACCCGAGCAAGTGTAAGGTGTTGGGGATGGGAAAGAACAATGAAAATAGACATTACAGGATGTAAGGGGTAATTTTGGAGCGCGTCACACAGGGGAAGGATCTGGGGGTGGTAATCGATACGGGAGGTAAGCAGGCAACACAGTGCCAGACAGCTACAGGTAAAGCAAACAATTACAAATCAAAAGAGGTGGCTTTAACACTGTAGAAGAATTGAGTGAGGGCCACATCTAGAATACTGTGTCCAGTTTTGGTCACCACAACTCAGGAAGGACATAGCTGCCAAGGACAGGGTTCAGTGCAAGGCCACGATGAGGAGCAGTTAGAGACAGGACTTATACATTCGAAAGGAGATGATTATCAAGGGATATTCATAGAGATGCTTAACATCATGAAGCGTGTCGACAAAATAAGTGTAGAAGATATTTTTTGTTTATTTTTTTTTCCCGTAAAATGGACAGTGATAGGACCAGGAGTCACAGTTTCAGGGTAAAGAAGAGGGTAGTTAGGATAGTAGGAATGTTAGTTAATGCAGGGAAAGGTCTCTTTGGAAAGGTACTGATCGCAAAAACAGGAGATAGGAATACATTTGAATTCGATACCCAGAAGCATTAAGGATAGAGGTGTATATCGTGATATTAGAGAGCCTGGTGTTGGCTCAGGGGTTAGGGTGGTGGCTTGGGATCCTAGGGTCCTGAGGTCAAGCCCCATTTGCCGCTGAATTAAAACCAGGGAGTTGACTCAGCCTGTCATCCTTCTGAGGTCGGCAAAATGAGTACCAGTGTGTATTGGGAGAGGGACACTGCATCAGCGACACAGTCGCGCTTCCAAGAAATGATAGCTACCCTGGCAGCTAAGCTGCCATACGTAAGAAGAAGTGATATTAGAAGGAATTGTAGGTAGCTGAGGTATGGATCAGTGATTGTATACCTGTGTAGTGATCGTGATGTCCGTGAGAGGGTCTTATCAATAGGTGAATGTGCTGTCGGTGTTTGTTCATTCCTCACTCTACCTGTTCCTTATCCTTGTGTGTAGGGGAATTGGACACAGGAGAAGGCCATTTGGCCCATCATGCACGTGCTTCATCCACACCTGATGACGTGGATGGTGCGGTCGATTACCGTCCGGGGTGGTCTGAAAGTGTGCTTTACCCATGCGAGATCCCTTGAGCCGTCAGTGCTGTATTGGTAAATCCAGTGTTGCAAGGAGGAGGATGGAGCACATACAGTCACATTGAGATACAATGACTTTATAATTACCCCGTGTGTGCGAAGCCAAAGGCGTGGTTAAGCAATTGGTTCACTTCTGTCTGTCCGCCTGTCCACAAACATCAGTTTATGATCGAGGAACAACTTATTTAAATAGAATAATATATTTTGAACACGAATCGGAAAACGAACTTGAAGTTTTACCGTGCTTTGGCTCTGAATTTGCACCGATCTCACATGCGCAGAGAGGAGGGAGATCATCTTTTTTTTACTCTCTGTTTGCCTGCCTGGCATTCAAAAAAAAAAAAAAATTGAAAATCGTTCCAAACAGGCAACGCACTGTTTTTAAGGACGTTATAAAGGACACAAACAACAAGCACGAAGAACTAATGTAATGTGCTAAATAAGGTGGCGTAAAAGACACGGCGTTAAAAAACAGAATATTTATCTACAACCTTTAAAATATTTATTTTGTTTCAATTCAATCACATACTTGAACACTGCAGAATACAAATCACCTTTTTGGCAATTCGCAAACCCTCCGTTCAGCAGTGTTGGACAAATTATTACAGCATTTTACATCATCGCGGCCAATCGAATTTTCCTCTCGTAGGATTTGTACATGTCCATGTTTCTCAACACTGTGTGGGGTAAGATGTTCTCTGAGTTCACTAGTTTTTGTAACTCCTGCACAATAAAACTTGATATATTAAAAGAGTTTAAGAACGAATGTTTTACCTGGGGCGGGGGGGGGGGGTGAAGCAATTTTCAGGCCACCCTGTGCAATACACTGCGGAGGTTTGACATGGAATGTGAAGTTTTGGTTACAAGTTGAATGCATTTCATTTACTCACAACAGATAAAGGGTCATATTAATTTGGATGTCGATTAAAGATGCCCGGCCGGAGATCACGGATATGTTGTTGATCCCTTGTCAGAGCAGGTCACGAATAAAAACCTACTCATTCTAAAACCTGTAAAACTACTCAAGGAGCAACAACATGAACATCTATAAACGTCACACTCGGTTACAAGATGAACCCAATGAGCCGTTTGCAACAAAAGAAGGCTTCAGAGAGACTTCTTATCGCTCGTTTGAGCTTACTTGTGCAAAGTTGGAAGGAACTTGGAACCTTGTGCTGGCACACAATGGCCTGATCTTTTCGAAAGGTGCCCTGGAATCTTTCGCACCCATAAAAATGCGCTTGCAGGTATGACAGCCGGCTTACTGTCCCTCCAAAAGAACGATGCGGTGTTCATGATGCAGGCGAAGCATCAGGATGGCATTTGTGTAGAAGTATACATGAACCTTTTTGTGTCGGGACTCGAACCTCACTAAAGTTGATATTGCAAGCAAAGCCTGAAAGGAATCAGAAATATACAAAGGGTTATATTTACCTGCACAGGTAAGAGCTACGAGCTTGTTGGGCTTCAGTGTCGCTTGCAGCTGTTACTTTATGTACCCCGATCGATATGAATGTTCTTGCATGACGTCATACACAGGCAAAGCAAAGTAAATAAAATAAACAAGACGTTATACGAGTCGATATTTGGGGTCAAAACAATCAGAGATCGAGACACCGAGAATCTCCATTTGGGCATTAGCATGGACCACCACCCATCAGGGGCAATGTACAGTGATCACGTGGGTTTCACAAGTTTGCGTCGACACCGAGAGAGAGAGAGGGAGGGAGAGGGGAAGAGGGGAAGAGGGGTAGAGGGGTAGAGGGGTAGAGGGGTAGAGGGGTAGAGGGGTAGAGGGGTAGAGGGGTAGAGGGGTAGTGGGGGAGAGAGGGAGACGTCAGACCATCCCTCGGTTTAGCCGCCATGGTGGAGATACATTTAGATGCTAAGGCGGATAAGCGATTCTGTCCGGCGCAGCTTAAGGCGGGGACCGGAGTCGCGGCCACGGATTGCACAGGATTAGTGCCGGCCCGACATATGTTGCTGCCACAGCACCGGCGCGTCAGACCACAAAGGCGGGTCCACGGGTAGCAGCCTCAGAGGGCGACGAGCCGCCCACCCAGCCTTGCCGGACCTTCGTTCTCACAAACCAAGATCCGCACGTCATTGAAGGCGATCCTGGACCTGCCTGGCCAGGAAGTGGAGTGGTCACTTGAGATGAATCGTGCACAGCTCGTTCGTTAAGCTGGCTATCCCATCGGCTTGCTTTCACAGTCTTTAACCTACTTGGCTATCTTTGGCTTTGTGTGTGTTCATCAAATGCATTTTTAGCATCTACAAGTTAAAGGCATTGTGTATTAAACAATAGTATTCACATGGTGGGATGGGGGGGGGTGACGTACAATATGCTCACAACTTGGGTAAAGAGATTCATTTTGGGATATTCAAAGGGATTTATGGGATTAAAACTTACAAAGCTTCATAAGCGGTGGACTCGCCGAGTGTATATCCTGTACAAGTGGAACCAATCCGTGTCCAAATGATGAATAATCCTGAAAAAAACAATTACCATATTTACATCCACATCCATATACGTGTCATTGTCACACATCCCAGGATAAAACTTAGTTTCTCAGGATTTGGGGGAGAAAATCCCCCTCGGCCGTTGAATTAATACCAGCTGGGGTTGACTCTGCCTGTCATCTTTCCGAGGTCGGCAAAATGATTGCCAGCTTGCTTGGTATCCTGTGTCGGAGTGGCGACCCGTCTTGGATTGTGTCCAATAGCCAAGGAGACTGCTGAGGCATCAGCAACGCTCTGCAGAGAGTGTGGTCCTGTGGATGGATAGTGGAGAAAAGAAAAATAATTTTTAAATAAAACTAAAGCAGCCACTATATCGATTTTTTTTTTAAACATCATATTTCAAACCAGAGTGTCTACGGTATAATTAGCGAGTAAAAGTGAATCCACCTTGACCTTTTCAAGCAAAACAAAACAAGACAACAAAACAAGACAAATTTAGTCCTTTCTTTCAAGCTTCTGGGTCTCTCCATCTGCCATGACCTTTCCTGGGAAAGGCACATTTCAAACCTCGCCTCCAAAGCCAGTCGCCGACTGGGAATTCCTCCATCGTGCAAAGTCCTCCCTCGGCCCTCTTGAGCTCCTGACCACTTACAAAGCTTTTGTCCGCAGCCTGATGGAGTACTGCCCTCCCCTCTGGGCTGGTGCTCCCGCCTCCCACCTTTCTCGGCTTCACGCTTCACTACGCGTGAAGCACAAATCCGAGAGAATAATCTGGTCCGAAATTGAACCGAGACAGCGCACAGGTAAATGCGCTGCCTCTGCACAGGTAAATGCGCTCCCTCTGCACAGGTAAATGCGCTCCCTCTGCACAGGTAAATGCGCTCCCTCTGCACAGGTAAATGCGCTGCCTCTGCACAGGTAAATGCGCTGCCTCTGCACAGGTAAATGCGCTCCCTCTGCACAGGTAAATGCGCTCCCTCTGCACAGGTAAATGCGCTGCCTCTGCACAGGTAAATGCGCTCCCTCTGCACAGGTAAATGCGCTGCCTCTGCACAGGTAAATGCGCTGCCTCTGCACCATCCTGTCGGGTTCCCTTCTCAATGAAACAAAAATCTTTGTCGACCCCCGTCCCCCATTAAAACAACTGCACACACATTCAGTGTAAAATGAAGGAATAAGAAGAATCCCATATGAATTTCCAGCTCGATAATTAATGTATGTCTGTGTGTTTGTTTTGGAACCTGCATATGCTTACACGGGGCTTTCATGCACACTTGTCTGTGACAGGCGTTCCATTGTTCGACCGCAGATCCGCCCGCCGTCCATCCATCAGGCTGCCAAGGCCCGTTAGAGGGCGATTTACAGCAGGCTTTTTGAAGGCGAGACGGCAAAAGGACTAGGCCTCACAAAGCCTCACAGCCCCCTCTCCCGCCCCGTGGTGCCTCCTTGGGTGCTCTCCCACCGCAATTCGTCGCCCCTTTCACATCCTCACATCTGCCACGGCACGTTGGCCTTGTGTTGCCGCCAAAATGATACAGGGAACGTGACTCGTGGTGCAAACCGGAAATGGACCTTCCATGTCGTCCTCCATCGTCTGCAGCCAATTGTGGTGCAGCCGTGAATTTTGACGTTGAAGACCTTTCCACAAGTTTGTCGGATGACAGAGACCTCCTGTGTCTTAGCCTGTAATGCTCGAGATCGAGCGTCGGACCTCCATATGGGTCGTGGGACGTGCAGATCAACCGGCGGGTGTTGTCCATTTGGTGGATATGTTGTCGGTTTGTAATCGAATACACCAGGTGCTGAGTATACCGTGGGTATAGGGATGGCAGCAACATCCACGGTTATATAAATATATAAATCCCAGATTTCCGAAACTTTTCCCACCCGTGGGAAGGCATGCCTTTGTTGGCGGGATTAACGCCGTTGCCTCATTTATCCGCCCACGGACCAGCAGCGGTCGTTTTGATATCTGGATGTGTTTGAGCGGAACCAAGCGGACAAGATTTCCGTTCGTTTCTTGTGCATTTTCACGCTGTCCTTATCCACTTTGGCACAGCGAGCTGTCGATGTCGTTCGCTCGGCGTGCCAATCCAATAAAGGAGTGAAGGGATGAAGGCCACCCACATGCTCCAGGGGTCTACAATTTGTGGAACTCCACCTGCATTCTCCAGGGGTCTAAGTTGGTGGAACTCCACCCACATGCTCCAGGAATCTACGTTCCTGGAACTCCATCAACATGCTGCAGGGGTCTACATTCATGGAACTCCATCCGCATGCTCCAGGAGTCTACATTTGTGGAACTCCACCTGCAATCTCCAGGGGTCTAAATTGGTGGAACTCCATCCGCATGCTCCAGGGGTCTACGTTCCTGGAACTCCATCCACATACCTCCAGGGGTCAACATTTTTGCAACTTCACCCGCATGTGTCTGGTGTGTCGACGTATCGTTCCACCATCTACATCGATATAGTCGATCAACAGTCGATGATCAGGAGTGCTGAGATCTCCCGCTGGACTCCATGAACAGTTTTGTGTGAGAGACCACACCCAGGAATTTTGTGTGATTCATGGAAGGTGATTTATATCGGAGATCGTCATGTCAGGAGGTGGTTAAGAGGGCAATGCAAAACGAGACTGTACTTTGTTCACGATGAAAGAACCTCAACGATGCACTTTTGGGGTATTACATCATCATCCAAACCCCCCCCAAAAAAAACACCGACGTCTGACCATCATGGTGTTGTGCACATTTAGAGGACACATGAAATAACCACCGGATGTTCACTTTCATTTGATTCGCTCATTAAGGAGCATCTATTTATTACATAGGGGGGTGTTAGGGAGTGGGGAATAAGTTGGGAAGATAGGAGTGGTAGAGGTTGTAAGCGTGGTAGAGAAGTTTGGAGAGTGTTCAGGGTTTAGAGGGGGTAGAGGGTGTAAAGGGGGTAGAGGGGTTTGGAGAGGATAGAATGGTTGGAGGGTTAGTAAAGCCGATTTAAGGTTCCTTCATATTCACGGTTTAAAAACCTCTGCTGAAATCTCATCTTTTCCTTTATTTTAAAGTTTTTTTCAAACTCGTAAATTACTAAAAAGTTACAAATTAATCGCTTTTGAAAAAAAAAGTATTTGATTGGTTGATAATACACATTGATGATGT
>NC_140975.1:4979100-4981600 GCF_056783735.1 Eptatretus burgeri
TGGGGAGCGAGGTGAAAGGTCAAAGGGAGGGGGTCAAAGGCGAAGTTACGGGGGGGATAAAAGGACGGTGTTCGTCAGTCAAAGGAGTCGTAAAAGTCGGAACGAGGGAGTCAGCAAAACAGGAACGAGAGAGGTAGTAAAGGTCGGAACGAGGCGAAGGAGTCGGAACAGAGTCAAGACTTCGCGGGCGGTGGAGCTGCTCGTCGTGTGCGTTGAAGTCGGAACGGAGGGGACGAGCTGTGGAGAGGCGGCGAGGGCGGACGAGGGGGTGCTCGCGTCGTGCAGGGAGCTGCACCCCTGGGAGGCCGGCAGCGCGACCTGGCCGAGGTGGAGACGCTCGTCGCGCACATAATAAAGATCCTCTATACCCCGAGCATCAGCAACCCCCTCCTGTTTCCCCCCGCGCTGAGATAGTGCGACCAAGGGGCCCCGTTCCCACCCCTGCCAGGCACTGTCCACGAGGCCCGCGGGTTGCGGGGCCATCGCCGCTCCGCGTCTCATCACCAGACGGGTAGGCCCGACCAGGTCTCGGCCCCAGGCCTACCTCATTCTTGAGGGTATTTCTTTTCCTTGGTTTTGGGTATGTGTTGTCGGCGCCGTCTGTGAAGTAGAATTGTATAAGTGTTGCCGTGTGCTCGGTAGTCGGTATTAGCTCTGCACTGTGTTTTCACTTTTATGTTTGCTTTTTGTGTAAATGGAATTGTGTTTTCTTTTTTTGTGTGCATTTGGTGGAATTGTATTTGTGTGCTTCCCGTGTGCCGAGAATAAATGTGCTTTATTGTTGAACTGTTTCCCGCTTCGCTTCGTCTTTTTCCCCATTGAACCCCCATCTTGCTTCACGTAAAGGGTTGGTAGTGGGCTGAATACGCCCGATAATTAATCGAACCGTCGAGGTCGACGATAACACCGCTCGGTTATTCTGATAGTACGGAACGGGTCGCTTAAGTGGCCCGTGTCCGAAGTCGACCTGCGGCGAGGTGCGATCGCCCGGTCTACCCTCCGCGTGGGTACTTAGGTAGTTCGAATTTGGCGAGCAACCCTATCCCACGCGGGGGCTGATTGGCTCGATCGCGGTGAGACCGAAAGGTCCACCCGTGACTGGTTCCCGGCGTTAGTCCGAGAGGGTCACGACTGGATTGTCCGTCCGGTGGGCGACGTGCCGCGATTCGAGTTACGTGGCCGTCGCACGCCGGCGGGCGCGAAAACCGCAACAATATATATATGTGTGTGTGTGTGTGTGTGTGTGTGTGTGTGTGTGTGTGTGTGTATATATATATATATGTATATATATATATATATGTATATATGTATATATGTATATATGTATATATGTATATATGTATATATGTATATATGTATATATATATATATATATATATATATATATATATATATATATATATATATATATGTATATATGTATATATGTATATATGTATATATGTATATATATATATATATATATATATATATATATATATATATATGTGTGTGTATATATATATATATATATATATATATATATATATATATACACACACATATACATATATATATATATATATATATTGTTGCGGTCTTCGCGCCCGCCGGCGTGCGACGGCCACGTAACTCGAATCGCGGCACGTCGCCCACCGGACGGACAATCCAGTCGTGACCCTCTCGGACTAACGCCGGGAACCAGTCACGGGTGGACCTTTCGGTCACACCGCGATCGAGCCAATCAGCCCCCGCGTGGGATAGGGTTGCTCGCCAAATTCGAACTACCTAAGTACCCACGCGGAGGGTAGACCGGGCGATCGCACCTCGCCGCAGGTCGACTTCGGACACGGGCCACTTAAGCGACCCGTTCCGTACTATCAGAATAACCGAGCGGTGTTATCGTCGACCTCGACGGTTCGATTAATTATCGGGCGTATTCAGCCCACTACCAACCCTTTACGTGAAGCAAGATGGGGGTTCAATGGGGAAAAGACGAAGCGAAGCGGGAGAACAGTTCAACAATAAAGCACATTTATTCTCGGCACACGGGAAGCACACAAATACAATTCCACCAAATGCACACAAAAAAAAGAAAACACAATTCCATTTACACAAAAAGCAAACATAAAAGTGAAAACACAGTGCAGAGCTAATACCGACTACCGAGCACACGGCAACACTTATACAATTCTACTTCACAGACGGCGCCGACAACACATACCCAAAACCAAGGAAAAGAAATACCCTCAAGAATGGGGTAGGCCTGGGGCCGAGACCTGGTCGGGCCTACCCGTCTGGTGATGAGACGCGGAGCGGCGATGGCCCCGCAACCCGCGGGCCTCGTGGACAGTGCCTGGCAGGGGGTGGGAACGGGGCCCCCTTGGTCGCACTATCTCAGCGCGGGGGGAAACAGGAGGGGGGGTTGCTGATGCTCGGGGTATAGAGGATCTTTATTATGTGCGACGAGCGTCTCCACCTCGGCCAGGTCGCGCTGCCGGCCTCCCTCGGGCGCGCAGCT
>NC_140975.1:4989100-5014100 GCF_056783735.1 Eptatretus burgeri
CACCCACCATTATCTCGCCCCAATCCGGTCTCCGAACCTCAGAGAGAGCTGCAATCCCGATGTCCAAACGCTTGATCTCAGATGATAACAGAGACAGGTGATCATCCTCTCTTAGGGATAGGACATTCCAGGCACCCACCCGAAGGGACCACCTCAGGTTAACCCAAGGAGACCGCCGTCTGGTGGACGACACCTCAGCACCACTCCGACACACTCTCCCGCAATCTGACCCAGGGATGTTACCCCGTGGTTTCCCTCCTATCAAAGATTGGGGGTCCCGAAGGCTTTGCCCCAATCCCGTCATCCGGTGAGCTGCCCTGCGAAGGGAAGCTGCACAGGAGGAACTCCCACGGAGTGGGTTTTCATATTTTTTTGCGTTTTTGCGTTTTGCGGAATGAAGGGTTTTACGGTGGCCGGAGTGCAAATCCTGCCACCAACCTCCTAATAAGAAGTAACCCAACTGCAGGAGGACGTCCACAGACACAGTTGGGCACTAGATATGGATGGCCGTTGGCTCACAAGGAGCTCCTCCGCCCTTTGACAGGTTTTGTTTTTAATCCTGCTGAGTGTCCATATCCAAACACCCTCCTCACCAGAAAACCTGGTGGGGGAGACGGTTTAGTCGCCGACAACCCGACCATGGAACAGGTTAGTACAGGTTTACATGGTACCTGTAGCAGGTCACAGATCGAACCTGACCTGACAGTATGTAATATATATATATATATATATATATATATATATATATATATATATATATATATATATATATATATATATATATATATTTATATATATGTATATATGTTAATATGTATATATGAACCCAAACTTAGCAAAAAGGCTTGGGCAAAGACGTTATTATTTTTATTGTATGAAATATATATATATATATATATATATATATATATATATATATATATATATATATATATATATATATATATATATATATATATATATATATATATATTTCATACAATAAAAATAATAACGTCTTTGCCCAATCCTTTTTGCAAAGTATGTTACATAAAAGTAAGGGAATAAAAGTGTGTTTTAAGCCGAGATTTAAAAACTTATAGAATCTGATGTTTTCAGGTGATCTGGGAGCTTATTCCACAGGTGGGGTGAAAACCAAGCAAAAGTCCCACCCCCCCCCCCCCCAGTGCGAAGCTGCATCCTGGGCACAGATAGAAGACTGTCGGTGCTAGACCTAAGGGTGCGTGTCGACGTGTGATGACCAAGTAAACTGTAAATATGTGGGGCTGGTGCCATGGGAGATCTGAAAAACCAGAAGTAAAATTTTAAACTCGATTCAATATTTACCAGCAACTGGTGCAAGGAAGCGAGCACAGGAGTGGTGCCGCACCGTGATTAAAACCGTGCCGCACTCCACTGAACATTTTGCAGCTTTTGAAGGGATTTGTCAGGTAGACCAACAAAGAATGAGTTACAGTAATCAAACCTGGAAGAGATAAATGCATGCATGAGCTTCTCCATATCAGCGACCTTTAAGTGAGATCTCGATCTGGCAATGTTTCTGAGGTGGAAAAATGAAGTTTGACGCACTTGATATGGGCTTCAAAAGGCAGAAATGGATTGAATGTAACACCTAGATTAGTGAACAAGGAGGAAAGTGGAATAACTTGTCCAATTTTTTTGTCTGTTGAGGAGTACCAATAAGTATAGCCTCAGTCTTGCTTCGATTGAGTTGCAGGAAGTTAGAATCCATCCATGCCCTTACCTCGTCCAAACAGTTGTTCACCCGGGAAATTACAAGATGGCTATCGTGTAAGGTTTGCAAGCGGACCTGAGCGTCATCAGTATAACAATGGAAACTGATGCCATGCTTCCTGAATATGTGACCAAGGGGGAACAGGTAAATTATAAATAAAATGGTCCCAAAACTGACCCCTGTGGAATGCCAAATGTAACAGGACAGATGTTGTATTGAGATTTACCCCCCATCATCATCATCATCATCATCATCATCATCATCATCATAAAAAACATCATCATCATCATCGTTGTTTTATGGCCGTTTCCATGCTTGCATGTGCAAACCCAGGGTGACAAATTCATTTCTGAGGGAAAGGTAGAAAGAAAACCACTGTAAGGCTGTAACAGAGAGACCTACACGGTCATGAAGGCACTGTAGTAGGATTTTATGATCCACGGTGCCAAAAGCCACACTCAGATTGAGCAATATGAGGACGTTAGTTGAGCCCGAATCTGTAACCTTAAGGTCATTGATCACCTTAACTAGGGCAGTTTCTGTAATGTGTGCCAGGTCTGAAACCAGATTGAAATACCTCATAAAACTGTTTAGAATTCAGATGAGACTGCAACTGAACGGCTGATGGCATTAGTCTTGAGAAGGACTTGGTGTGAGCCAACTCTTCTGGCGGCAAATGTGTCATGAAAAAAATTAAATTCAAATCAAATGGAAGACCACATCAGTGCAGTCCTGCACTGGAATAATCAGAAGGAACCCAAACAAGCAAAAAGCAAAGATGAAGTCATCAAGAGGAACCTGGATAGGACTCGGGTTTCAGCTGCTGCTCCTCCACCCTCAAACCCATCGAGGTGCAGACAAGTGAGCCTTATCCCCCCAAAAAATAAAAATAAGAAAGAACACAGATTCAAAAACTAAATAAATCTGACTGCCAGACCATGCGTCCGAACAGGTTGAAATTTAAAACATACATTCCCCATCAATAATAGATCATAATCTTGAAGTTTCATGTCAATTGATGCAGCGGTTCAAGAGAGAATTAAAAAAATATTTTCCTTCAATCCACTAAGGCTGCTAAACCATATGACCTATCAATTTTTCATGAACACCCTGGTATCCTCAACACTTGGGGAACGTGTGTGTGAAGTTTCCCCTCGATCTGTCCAGCCGCTCTGGAAAAGATGATTTTTTATAGGTTTTAGGGAAATCCAATATGGCTGCCAAACCATGTGACCTATGACATCATAGGTGGGGAACTTTTTGTTCCTCATGGATGGGCGGCCATACCTGTAAAGTTTCTCCTCGATCGTTTCCGCTGTTTCAGAGAAGAAGATTGTTGATGTTTTTTTGTTTTAAATATGGCTGCCGAACCGTATGACCGATGATGTCGTAAAATTTTTCTGTTGACCAGTTTATCCCTAAATGACCCTCAAAAATTTTCATACTGATCGGATGTAGCGTTCTACGTATGCAATTATGACGTCATGGCGAAGGCAAATATGACATCATTTAAAAAAAATAAAATCACACCTTCCTCATGAGGAGTACTTCACATGTGCCAAGTTTCAATTGTTTTCCATGGAGAGGTTTCGGAGAAACAGAGGTCCAATGTTCTCCTGTTTTTTTCCAACATGGCTACCACACCACGTGACCTATGACATCATAATTATTAAAACATTCGAAATGAGTAGTCGCACCTTTGGCAAAAATTTCGTGTCAATCCTACAAGCGGTTGCAAAGAAAAGGTAATAACAAAATGCACGTACACACGTATACATGTATGGAATGATGACTTAACGGCACTTTTTGCTTCGCAAGTGCAGGCAAAGAAGGTAGATTGAAATGGGGTTGTTATTGGAAAGGACCTCATGGTCAAGATGGCGTCATTTTAAGAAGGGGGGTAATTGCTGCAAGTTGACGGAGGGATAGCACTACATCAGTTGTAAATGATTTATTGACTACTAGCAAATACCACCCGTCGCTTCGCTGACAGGAATACTAAGGTGGCGGGTGGGGGGAAGAGAGAGGGGGAGGGGGAGCGAGGAAAATCAAGGATGGGTGGGAGAGCAAGAAAGGGGGGTGAGGAAGGAGAGGAAATCGTGGAGGGGTGGGGGAAGGGAAGGCAGCATATGAGGGAAGGGGAAGGGAAGGGAAGGCAGCATGAGAGGAGGGGAAGGGAAGGCAGCATGAGGAGAGGGGAAGGGAAGGCAGCATGAGGGGAAGGGAAGTCAGTATGAGGGGAAGGGAACACAGTGTGGGGGGAGGGAAGGGAAGGCAGTGTGAGGGGAAGGGAAGAGAGTGTGAGGGGAATGGGAGGGAAGGTAGCATGAGGGGAAGGGAAGGCATCATGAGGGGAGGGGAAGGGAAGGCAGCATGAGGGGAAGGGAAGGCAGTATGAGGGGAAGGGAAGGCAGTAAGAGGGGAAGGGAAGGCAGCATAAGGGGAGGGGAAGGGAAGGCAGCATGAGGGGAGGGGAAGGGAAGGCAGCCTGAGGGAAAGGGAAGACAGCATGAGGGGAAGGGAAGGCAGCATGAGGGGAAGGGAAGGCAGCATGAGGGGAAGGGAAGGCAGCATGAGGGGAAGAGAAAGCAGCATGGGGGGGAGGGAAAGCAGCATGGGGGGAGGGGACGGCAGTGTGAGGGGAGGGGAAGGGAAGGCAGCATGAGGGGAGGGGAAGTGAAGGCAGTGTGAGGGGAGGGTCCATCCGGAGATAACCACCGTCAGGACACGTCAAGGCATTGTTGGGCAGGCTGAACAAAATGGTGAATGAAAACTCCAGCGAAGGAAAGCGAGGTGACCAAGGATGTGCCTTGATGAAGGATGTAATTAAACAAGGCCGTTAATTGTCTTCAAAAGGGGTGTTTAATTAACGCAAACACCCAGTTTTCATTCATGCACCACTGTTGAGTTCCCTTCATATGCATGCAAAGTTTCACGCCACTAGGTTTCATGGTTTTAGAGTTATGGAGGAGACACACTGACACACACTGACAGTGATATGTAAAGATATTGGTGACAATCGAGGAAATGCCAGATAAACATGATTTCAGTTGAGTTGTTGGAATAGAATCGAGTGAGCTGCTAGAACATTTCATCTTTATGACCATGACAGGTAAGTAAAGCAGTTGGAGTAACCTCAGCCAGGACGCTTAGGGATGGCCCAGTGAGGAGGGTTAAGCTATTATTAGTGGACCTGGTTTGCTGTGTGATTCGGCAATTTTTTTTCGAAAAAAAATATAAAAAAAATCTAAAAACGGTTACAATCTGCAGTTATGGGTACAAATGGGGAGGAATCTGAGGGCTTCAGGAGATGGTTTATGGGAGAGAAAAGATGCCTAGGGTTGTTGTCGCCACAATCTATCAGGGTGGCAGAGAAGGTATACTAATATGTACAAAAATTAATTATATTCGACCGCAACTGCTTAGCTTCTATGGCTCTGCTTCGCTACAACTGCTCCACACCATGTACCGCCCCACACTGCTCCACACCGACACACACCCCACCCTGCACAGCACCTCACACTGTGTACCGCTCCATTGCATGCGCAGACCGGCACTTGAGAGTGCTAGTTAACCACTCTTGAGGTCTCGTCTCATTACATCATCATCATCATCATCATCATGATCATGAAACCACAACACAATTTAGTGTCCATGTTTGGTCGATACATTTGGTCATTAGTAATCCAATCTCAACCAAACTTGGCAGGGGGGGGGGCTAAGGGTCCGTCATAACTCGTAAAACAAAGGTTGGAGCTACTTGGTTTCCCTCCCGCCCCCAAGGGGATCCGAAGAGGTGGTTCCATAGTTGACGCAAATTCTCCGTAAATGTGTGCCGTGTAGCTGCGCTCCCGGTGGGAGAGCATATGACGACAGGTTTTCCATCTCAATTTTAATTGGACATTTTCACACTTTGTTTCCAGTCTATTGTGTTGCTTTTGTCTCGAATGCAAAATATCCCGAGGAATTCCCATGTCTTATTTGCTTTTTCCATCTTGGAAAAATGTTATCAGCTTGGAGCATCATTTGAGACATACAGCCCCTGTTCTCACCACTCACTCACCTAATTGGATTTTTTGCAAATTTCACCGTTGTTTCTGTTCCTTATTTGCTTATACTTAGATCTATTCCTTCATATTCTGGAGGAGGAGGACATTGGGACCATACTCTGTGCAGAGCGTTGGTGCTGCTTCAGCAGTCTCCTTGGCTATTGAGTACAATCCTGGACGGGTCGCCACTCCGACACAGGATACCAAGCAAGCTGGCACTCATTTTGCCGACCTCGGAAGGATGACAGGCCGAGTTAACCCCACCTGGTATTAATTTAACAGCTGAGCGGGATTTGAACTCAGGACCCTTGGATCCAAAACCCGCCACCCTAACCATTAAGCCAACACCAGGCATATTCTGGACTGTATACAAAATATAAATAATTCCTACCACCCCCACATCACCCAGAAAAGGCAGCACAAGCTGCCATAAATTGTTCAGAACCCGAAATTTTATGGGGCCCACCTAAGGGCCCTGGACCCCACACCATATTGGCTTCACTCTTCGAACTCGCATGTCCCTCCGACTCCACCGCCCATTTTCAATAACGATTGATGCCCTAGGTGATGTCATGCCCTAGGCACCACGTAACGGTTATTAATATTTTCTGTTCGTCCCAATAAACTGACACATTAAAACAACTTTGTCGATTCAGAAACGTCTCGTCCAATTACAGTTAACTTAACTGTAAATAACCCCAAACAGACCTGTCGGTATAGAAAAAGTGAAGTGAAACACCTGGTAATGATAGCAAATTAAGCACATTGGTGCTGATGAGATGGTGTTCTCAGTGTGCACATGGATTGAGTTTGTTCACCACAATGGATGCTTCATACCACCGGTACGACTTCGACAGCTCAGGAGGGTTACGAGTTCCTTCTATACTCTCCAAACCTTGTACTACACCTTATAGCGTTCTGCAGACAACCATGAGAGAGAGCATGTCCTTTAACTTCACAACGACAATTAATTATTACCTTCGCCACCGAAGGTGGACTGGACGGAGGGTATGTTTTCACCCCTGTTTGGCTGCGGAGCAGGATATCAAAAAGTTGTGGACGGATGTGGACGAAACTTGGTGGACAGACAGGTTGGGTGTGTGACGAGGATGAATTGATTAAATTTTGGTGAAGATCCAAATCTGAATCTAGATACGAGAATTATTTAATTTTTAAAGTGATTCTTCACCATTGAGAGATTGGACCAAAAAAGATAGAGCACAATATCTCAAAAAGTTGTAGACCGACTCGGACGAAACTTGATCGACAGGTTGGGTGGATGACGAGGAAGAATTGATTCAATTTTGGATGAAAGATCCAGATCTGATAATTTTTTTAAGCGATTCCTCGCCGTTGAGAGACAGGGCTAAACTACTACTGTACATCGCATGATATCTTAAAAAGTTGTGGACGGATTCGGACAAAAGTTGGTGCATGAGTTGGTTAGATGACAAGAACAAGCTGATTCGACTTTGGTTCAGGTAAGTGGATCCGGCCTATCAGTGGGATACAAAACGTAAACTTTTAAACCTGGTGGAAGTATGCACTCTATGGAGTGACGTTGCAGTCATTATTATTGGGTCGCTGAAATAGGTGACCCTTATTGTCAGTAATTCTGTCTGTTTGTTCGTTTGTCATCAGCATAATTGGTAGTAAACGTGGGCGGATTTTGACCAAACTCGGGTGGTAGGTACATCTTATGACCGAGTGCTTTGGAAATTGTGATGGTTGCTAGGGACGCTTTGGTTCCCTAGCAACAACCGAAAAACCTTCACAATCGGCACCGTTCACGCGAAATCAATTCCGAAAGCCATTATCCCATGTAGGGTTATGAAATTTGGCACGAATGATCTACAGCTGATGCTCTATCAAGTATATTCCGGTTTTTGTGATATATGGAATACTTTACCCGCAGCGCCCCCTACAATTAGGGTATGCGCGAAAATTGGCGAAAATTGAAGGCCCCCTAGCGACCAGGTGAGTGCATCGATACGAATGAAACTTTGCAGGTTCATGGTACTCAATGAGTACTACAACTTTGCCTCAGGACATATTGACCGATTTCGCTTAGGTCAGGGGTCAAAGGTCAATTAGTGCAAAAATCGATAATATGCGAGAGCTGGAGGTGCCTTCGCGCCAAATGCTACTCCTCCTAGGGTTATGGTCGGATGGTCATGAAAATTCACACTAATCGTCTGGAATACATTGTGCACAAACGATCGAGCTGGATTTTCGATTTAGATCTTTGTTCATCCACAGCACCCCCTCGAACTTTGGGGATTTCCGATTTCAAACCGCATTTTCGGTACTTTTCATTCAAATGGACACCGAGTAGTTATCAGTAGATGGAACTGGATGAGATTTGATATGCATAATCTTAAGGTGATTCCCTATCCGCTATATGACATCCATTTTGCTCTATATCTTATAGTTTCCATGCTCGGTGACCCATCGCCGCCTACCGGCTTGTTATTATTATTATTATTGAACACAAATTGCATCGGAATTCAATTACTAATCATCCCCCTGGTTGCATCATCGAGCCTCCCTATCATTCAAGGACAGAGCACTTGGTGCTGCAATGCCTGGCCTGCAAATCGGCGGTTTAGAGTTCGGTTGGGAATTAAACCTACATGAAACGGCTCACAGGTTTAAGTAAACATGTCGCGGGTGCCTCATGTCGGACGTTTTCCTGTAAATGTAAAACAAACAAGTTAAATTAGAAACAGTAGTTTTATACAGGAAATTGCTCATCTTCAGTGCAGTCAAGTATTACATAGTGTTAACCAGACAATTGAGACAAGAAGGTAAATTAAACAATCGGTATCGACCAGAGTAGAAAAATTGTATCCGAGCTAATCATGTGCAGTGACGTCATCCCCGAAGCAGTCTCCCAGCTCTACACCTCATATGAACACACACACACACACACACACACACACACACACACACACACACACACACACACACACACACACACACACACACACACACACACACACGTTTGGTCTTTTCGAGGAGTCCGCACCGCCATGCCACGCATTCGTTCGGTCGGCATATGGACCCCTCGCACAAAAGCGACGAGTCGGTTTCACCGGATCCTGAGAGCCCTGGTGGTCATTTGGCTGCACACCTGGGTTAACAGGTGGTCAAAACTACAATGTGAATTTCCGCAAAGAAAAGAAAAAATTCTTCGAGAATTAAGGACACGAGACAACTACGCAGCATCATCTCATATGACTGCCGAGGGAAATGTCTTACTAAAACGGGTGCTCGAGCTCAGGATACACCGACTATTTGCCTAAAATATAATATGTCGCGCTGCCATAAAGACCCTCAAGAAAGAAGAAGTGTAATTGAAATTCATCGTCCTTTACTTTGCAATGTTCTGCTCCTTCGGCGCAAGGAAGTCCTACAGATTGGTCTGAAAACTCGACACATCATCGTTCGAAGAGGCGTCGTCCTCGACGTCTTTGTAACACCCACTTTGCCCGTCCGTGAGGTTCGGCAACCAGACATCCGGCACCAGCTCCTTGTGTTGCCATTTCCATCTGCGGAACTTGTCAGCGGTCGGCGGATCCACAACCAACAGGCGATCGATGGCTTGAAGTTCAGACTCTCGTGCCTAGTACGGACAGGGAGTGCAGGTAAAAGGAGGGTAGGTACAAGTAAGTGTTCCGACACGACACCCAAAACCTTCAGGGGTGGCTACTTCCCTGGGTTTATTAAACATCGTGAAAAATTTTGCAAAGACAACCAAATCTAGAGTGTAACTTACACAAGGTGAACCATGACGTTAACCGACATGTCCTGCAGGATGTGGAGAAGCAGGTGGCGAGAAGGTAGCCTGAGTGAGCGCGCAGGTAACTGACTGTTGTTTAATTGTTTTGTGCAGTGAATGTTGGGCTTATAGTCTGTTTGTGCATTCTCCTCCATGTGCACAAGGATACACAAGAAAGATGGATGCAGGAAGAGGCCATTTGGCCCATCAAATCTGTGCTACATCTGCACCACATTGATTCAATCTCACGAAGTACAAGCTTCGCTCTCCGATTTCAGACACTCGGTTTAACGGAATTCTGTCTCACCTTGAGCGTGCGCTGCAGGGCTTGCAGGTGCTGCAGCCGTGTAGATACCTGGGGGTCTTTGCAGCGCCTCTGCATGAACGATTGGCGGATCACTCCGTGTGGTGTGAGCCGCGCGTCCACGAGGGAGCGGTACACCCGCTCAAAGTCATCCACGACGGGCACATCATCTGCACACGATCGCAAGACCAACAAGGACATCAGAGCTTGGGCATCTTGTCTGAAGTTAAAACAAATCAAGAAGTGAAATGCTTTCGGGACACAACAACAGGTAACCATAAAGAAAAGTACATGGGGACGTCTGTGTATTTTTACATGTACAAATAAATGAGGGCAAACCTCCACGTTGAAGTTGTACATCCACATTCCATGTTTAATTAATATAAATACAACTGAACCTAAACCTTCTGGAAAGGTTTGTTTGGCCAGAGTACCATGAGACTGGAAAACTCTGATAGAGAGGTCATTACCTCTCACACTATATGATGGGACAGGGGGTTTAATGGGATGTTTGGATGGCCTAGACTAGAGGGACACACACTCACCTGTGAACCGTCTCGCCTAGGTTTGAATCCTGACCCAGCTACAAACTGTCATCCTGGTGTCTCGTGTATGCCTGGTGTTGGGTTCATGGTTAGAGTGGTGGGCTGGGGATCCCAGGATCCTGAGTTCAAATCCCACTCGGCTGTTGAATTAACACTAGGTGGGGTTGACTCTGCCTGTCATCCTTCCGAGGTCGGCAAAATGAGTGCCAGCTTGCTGGTATCCTGTGCCGGAGTGGCGACCCGTCGAAGGATTGTGCCCAACAGCCAAGGATACCGCTTAGGCAGCAGCAACCCTCTGCACAGAGTATTGTCACAATGGATGGATGGATGCATGGTGTCTCATAGGCAGGGTGTGGCATCAAAATGTGTGTTCCGTTCCTCGGATATACATTCAACAGGCGTCCCGTCTTCCTGCAATCATGGATGGACGCTAAAGATCCCACGGTGGGTGTCCTTCGCTGAAAGTAGGCGAGCTATCGCTGGCACCCTGAGCAAATTCCAAATTCCTTCTCTAAGGCCTAAGTCACATTTGCTCTACGGCGAGGATACGGTGGCCATACGCCCTCTAAATTGACATAAACGTGCGGCGGCCACAGAGTTTCTGAGGTGGCCTCAGGGTGGCCCTACGCCGTATGGCTATATTTTACAGGCCGTAAGGTCGCCGTGGAATTATAACGTGGAGTTATAACTTTTTTCATTTCTACGTTCGCCGGAACAATTCGACAAGCCGAAACAAAAGAAATGGTAAAAAAAAAAAAAATTACCCATTCGTGACCGTCCGTCTGGCCGCACGTTCACCTTAGCCCCCCCCCCCCTGCGGTCACCTTGCGGACACCTTGAGGCTACCTTGCGTCTGCCTTGAAAATTCTATGGCCGCCGCAGGGCCCCCTTAAGGTCACCGTGCGACATCAAATCAAAGACCGTACGGCAACCCCACGTTTTCGGTCTCCACAATTTCTAAGACCTAGGCCTAAGTCACATTTGCTCTACGGCGAGGATACGGCAGCCGTACGCCCTCTGAATTGACAGAAACGTGCGGCGGCCGCAGAGTTTCTGAGGTGGCCTCAGGGTGGCCCTACGCCGTATGGCTATCTTTTCCAGGCCGTAGGGGTCGCCGTGGAATTATAACGCAGAGTTATAACTTTTTTCATTTCTACGTTCGCCGTAGCAATTCGACAAGCCGAAAAAAAAAAACTGGTAAAAAAAAAATATAAAAATTAACCCATTCGTTACCGTCCGTCTGGCCGCACGTTCGCTTTAGGGCCCCCCTGCGGTCCCCCTGCGGTCGCCTTGCGGGCACCTTGCGTCTGCCTTAAAAATTATATGGCCGCCGCAGGAATGCCCTAAGGTCACCGTGCGACATCAAATCAAAGACCGTACGGCAACCCCACGTTTTCGGTCTCCACAATCTCTAAATACGCCGTGCAGCTCCCCGAAAAATAAAAATATATGTGACTGCTACATTGTGTGACCGTGGAAATACTGCGGCCGCCGTATAATTGCTTGTGACCGTAGATTTTGGAGACCCCACGGCCGCCGTGGCGAATGTGACCTAGGCCTAACCGACAGAGTGTGTTGCATCAACGGCACAAGTGTGCCCTCAGCCAATGATGTGATTCACAGCCTTGTGGTGGGTGTGAAAGAAGACGATGTGACATTCAAGAAATGGTGTGCTTAATGGTGCAGCGCCCCCTGCCGGTATGTACGAGGATGTCAATCAGGTGCAAAGGTGCAGGAAATTCTCACAGTGCATCTTCTTCTTCCTATGGGGCAATAAATCCAACACCATTCACTGTATAAACATGAATACGATTCGATAAACTCATGCCCCAAGAGCTGCAGCCCAAATCACGACACCACCAACCACTTGCCAGTTTCTCAATGTTTTTTGTCGCTGATCGAGATGCTGATCCGAGGCAAGTTTCCAATGCGAGGAGCAAAGCAACAAACTTTCTGTGCAATAAGAAATGCATCATGGGAGACATATCAAACTGGCATGAACAGCTCTTCAGCCTCTCTCCTGGAACGGTGCCTACCTGAGGGTCGTCTACGGCCAGTCTTGGCTCAAAGAACACCTTACTAACCTCCTGCGCCACGGACTTGCTTTATCGGCGCTCTCGACGGCTTTCCATCCATCTGCCACCTTGTCAACCGCACGGCTCTTGGAGCTCTCCTTCCGTCCTCTTGTTTGTCCGTACACCCTTCTTGGCTGCTCTTCAGAACCAAGCACCGGTTCAGACCTAATTAAACCCACATTGTTTGGACCTCCCGCAGTGGTGCTCCGGCCCAACCTGCTGCGGTGCTCCTGAGCATCTGTTTCCGAGCTCTTTGTGATCCCCTTCCGAGCGGTCTGCGAACTTTGCCGATGCGTGCAGGTTGGCACCTGGTGGGCAGAGGAGCGGCGGGCACGTATACGGCTCGGCACAGGTGTTGCTCTCATCACCCGCTCGAGCTACCATAACGGTACCACATGGGCCCGACCATCACAATCCCGAACACACCAGTGGTACTGTCGGTAATTCTCACCACACGTGCGTTAAGTTGATACCTTGCATTCTCTTTGGAACACCGTGTATGTGTATGTGGTGTGAACGTACAATGGTTGTTAATGATTCGTCTAAAACAGCCAAGAAACTGTGTGGAAAAAGTAAAACAGTGCAATCAAGGCAAGAGGTAATTAAAACAAACAAACAACAACACCAACAACAACAACGACAAAATATTTAGCCCTAAATTAACCACAAACATTACGTGAATGAGTAAATTAATGCCTCTTTATAATGGCAATAAATTGTTTCGTGAAAGATCAATTATGATGTAGTCGTCGTGGATTACAGACAAGGGAAATGGGAGGTTTTGACTGCAGTGACAGCAGTACCTGCGACGTCCCCAGTAGGATGTGCTTCAGGTGGGACGGTGCCGGGCGACGATGTCCCAGACCCGTCTGCAGAAGGCTGCATGGTTTCCATGTTTGTCGGTGTGTCACCAAGACCAAAGATGCTTTGCCAGGATCGGCGCAGACGTCCGGGCATCTCCAAGGACAGTCCGCCTGCCAAGCGCTGCGGCTTCGAAGCCGAAGGTTCCAGGTGAGACAGGTGATCAGGTTCCTGGACAGTTTCTTGCGATTGAGAGATGGAAGGCAGCTGGAGGGTCGCAAGAGGAGATAAAACAAACAATAGGACTGAAACGTAGGTCCTGAAAATGTACAAAAAGGTTCACAATTGACTCTCTTCCTTGGAGCTATGACGTCATCGCTATGGTTGCACCTGCAAGTCGAGCGAAGATGCACAAACACCACCGCAAGGTGAAATGTTGAAACAATCCATAAAAACAATGTTCCACTTGTCGTCAGGTTTATGTGCCAGCATCGTTCGGTTACCTTCATTAACTTATCTCCATCAAACCCACGACTAATGACACGCACGATCGTTATGGCATGACCCGGCGTGTGCGCGTTGCATTTAAACTCCAAAGATGTTCCGTCAAGGCACAGCCCGACAGGTAAATACAGGTTCATCCTGGTGAATGCACCTGTAATCTGTTAACCCCAGGCTTAAACAAAAACAACAACAAAAAAGTGAGGAAACAAGCATGAGCAACGTGTGGTGGCTGCGAGATGGTAGGGCCGGGATGATGGCCAGAGCGTTACATCACGATGGAACGAGGGCAGGTGATGGTCTTACCGAGGGAGCTCGTAATATCGGCTTTGTGTGCATTCGATTGTCGTCATCTTCATCGTCACTCTCACTGATGTTTGCTAGGAAAGGTGAACAGAACATGAAAAGTGTCGTCATGAGCAAGTAAACCAAAGCAGAGATTAAGAGTCACCGACATATGATGCATGGGTGATGGTCATGGCGGTAGAGGGGGCAGGGGGAAAGGAGGGCTGGGTTTGAAAAAGAAGGAAGGGTTGAGGAGCAAAGGGAACCAACCGACCAAGGGGTGGAGGTTAGGGGGTTTAAAATCTAATTTTAGCTTCATTAATATATTACAATGTGTGTGTGTCCTTTAGTTATGAGTGAATAAACGAGTAAATACTGCTTGTAAATGAGAACAAAAAAAACATAAAACATCACGTGACTGACCACGTGATTGAGTATGCAAGTGAAGATGGGACACGACATGCACACAAGTACATTTTCCTTCAGTTTACCCAGTTATTCCATCGCTAGTCAAAGTCCTCCTGCAGCAAATGAACTCGAGTAACACTCATCTTACAAGCATCGACCGCAACAGTTTAAGGGCCTCTTCGATATAATTCATCAGAGGTTTCTTTGGTTAAATAATAACCCTGTTAACCACAAGGTAACCAATCTACTTGCAATCTCACCATCTGAATTCCTGTCGTCCGTTTTATGGCTCACTGCTACCTGCTTCAGCTGCTCAATCCACCTGTAAGCACGGACAGTACGAGCAAATACCAGTAAGTGCAAGGTCTCCAGGTGTCTCGGGAAACAAAGTGCTCAATTGCAGTTTTACAAACGTGTACAGTAAACTTCCTCAACCCTCATGACCCGTGTCACAAACCACAGGTTCAAAATGATGAAGCGAATCGTAAACCTGAACGTTGTAATACGAAATGGCAAGTCACGTAGTCGTGAGTTCAGTGACGTGCCAGGTGCCATTTTGCATGATAACGTTGAGGTGCAATGACTCCAAACATCGAGGAGGTGAACTCCAAAATTCCCCGATTGACGAAGCGACTGTTCTCACCGTTCCATCTCGGCTGAGTTTTCAGCAGCAAAGTATACAGGTTTCTGGTTGGGGTGACACGCCTTAAAAGCACTGCAGAAGAGGAAAGGTGTGTAAACAACCACTGCCACCACGACGACGTGAAAGCACAAACTCACGTGGACATGTACAATCTCCAAATGGGAAACTTTACGTCCTGAACAAACAATTCGGTTTGTAATCAGAAATGCCATCAAATCGCTTACTGCTTCTTCTTGCACTCGCTGGCTTTCTGAATGTCAAACTCAGGTAAGTTGATGATGCCTTTTGCTCTTATGTCCTGCACAGGTGATACGGTGGGGGGGGGGGGTGTGATGCACAACATGATGCGCAATCAATGCCATTGGACGCGTCATATCGCTTTCACATCGACTTGTGATAACTGAGAGCCGCACCACACCAACTCCCACCTCCAAAAAAAATAAATAAATAAATCACAATTCCATCCCACATGAACAATCACAGAACCACAAAGAAAAATAAAAAGGACTGTGCCGGAGGGAAGAGGGGGTAGTGCCCAGAGGTAGGGCGGTAGGACAGTGGGTAAGCTGTCTCAGAGCCACCCATGCTATGAAAGGGATCTTCAGAGCCTTTGAGCAACGTTCGGGTCTACACCGTGGTTGTAAAAGGAAACACCAACCGGTGAGCTTGTACTCACACCTTATTGATGATCACAGGTCAGAATATTTTTGAAGAATTTTTTTTTTTATTACTTTACAACTGACGGTAAATAGCGAGGGAGAGAGAGGGAGTTCTTGGGGGGGAAGTTGGAGATGCCACACTCACTCCGAGGAATTTCTCTCGGAATGTGAAGCAAACAAGTGGATACATCACAATGAAGGAATGCCAAAGAATGAGATTGACAAGATTGGGGGAAAAAAAAAAACAAGAGCTACCAAGAAAACCTTCACATGAATTCCACTGTTGAAATCAAAGAAGACACTCGTGAGGGGAGAAAGAACACACACAATATAAAAGATCAACGAGGAAACATCTCAACATGCAAAGCCCGTCCACGTCCGCCTTGTACTGAAACTAAACTTGACGAAAACGACGATTAAAAACAATTGGACATTTTATGACTCTCGCCGGAAGAGAGGAGATTGTGATTGGGTCCGTTTGTTACTTGCAAAATCGAAGATTTTCCAACTATATTGGTTTGTCGATTTAGTGATTCTGTCTGTCTGTCTGTCTGTCTGTCGTCTCCAGGTCACAATTTTCAACCTTTACGATCTTCACGAGGTCACTGAATTAAACCAGCCAATTATTTTTGAGGTCAACATAGACCAAAAGGTCAACATAGTCCCTCGGTCAACGACTTAGGTGGGATTTCTAAAATCTTCAATTTTCATCCGATTCACTTGAAATTTGAACAGGATTTATATTTCAGGTCACTGAATTCAACCACCAATTATTTTTGAGGTCAAATTTGTTTTATGGATTTTGCAAGTATCGTGCTCTGTACGACATCTTCTTCTTCTTTGTTTGTTTGTGTCTGACTGTCCAAAACTTTCATGTTTTTATTCGCAACCGCTTGTCGGATCGAGACGAAATTTTCATCATCGGTATGCCGACTCGTGTGGAATGATTTAAGGATAATTATCAACGTGAAACCACAAATTATTTTCGAGAAGTGATGGGGAATACATGTTTAAAATTTCAACCTGATTGGATACATGGTCTGGCAGGCAGATTTATTGATTAAAAAAAAAAAAAAATCTCGGTTCCTTTTTAAATTTAATTTTATTAATAAGGCTCACTTGGCTGTGCCTGGATGGGTTTGAGAGTAGAGGAGAAGCAGCTGAAATGTGAATCCTATCCAGGTTCCTCCTGATGACTTCATCCTTGCTTTAAGCTTCTTTGGGTTCCTTCCGATTCCTCCAATGCAGGACTTGTACCTATTTGGTCTTCCATTTGATTTGAATTGAATTGATTTAAATCCCATTTCAGATTGAACTGAATAATGACGATTTATTTCAAAACGTCATGGGTCAGGGTCAGGTGTCCAATCAAAGTTGGGTTGCATCAAAGAGGGACGTCTTGGTATCCGGTCATCACTGCCAGCAGTTATAAAGTGGCAGTTCTAGTTATGTCTCATTAATTAGATAACATTAGATAATAATTAGATAACATTAGATAATTAGATAATAAATTAGATAATCTCATTAATTAGATAACATACCAGTACACAAACACCGCACAAATCACGTTCTGGCGATGGTCTGCGAACTATGATTGCTCTTTCTCGTTCATTATTGTTCTCCATATGCCCATAAGAGACGTTTGTTGAAGATTTGATGACAAAAGCTCAATTGGTAAAAAAAAAAATTATGGCCTGGACAGACACACACACGCTTGCAGAACCTCGTCTTCTGCTGCCCCGAGGGGGGGGGGGGAGGGGGGTGTAACTAAGAAATGAGTAAGCTCAAAAGCTCTGCAAAATACAAGTGAATAAATAAACCGTATATAAAGTCATCAGAAGGGAAGCGAATACAAGAAGAAGTGAAATAAAGAAATAAAGACAGCAGTGAAACACACTGTTCACACGACACTATCTGTGATGGAAAGGTCACGGCTCCACATAAGCCAAAACTCTCTCCTGCCAGCATTAAGACCCAAGAAGGTAGGCACAGAGAGCCAGAGGTACAGATATGACAACGAAAAGGAGGTACGGATGAAAAGCCGGTTCTTCACGCCTCGAGTTGAACGAACACTCGACAATGCAGCATGAACACAACACAAAAAAGGGAAGTGAACATGACGACAGAGCAGCAGCAAGTCCCCTTAAACATATTGTTTGCGGTTAAAGCACAATTCAACCCAGGGCTTCGACGAAAGTCCATGAATTGAAAAATACCTCTCTTTTATTTTCCCTGAAATTTTGCTTTCAACATCATTTTATTTTAAGCAATATTGAACAATAAAGATCATGAACTCATATCCACTGTTTATTGCCATTGGGATATCGGGAGAGTTGAGATTTTGTGAGAATGTGACATCACAGTGCCGGTACAGAAGGCAACATGCCGGAGTGTTAGGCGTGTGGCCGTGTCAATGAGAGCGCGTGGAAAGTGCAGTAAAAGCCGTCTCCTGAACCCAAATACAGATAAATATTCAGAGAAGAGAGAGGTCGCAAAGAAGTGGCTTCACAATGTAGGAACTGGTCAAAGTGTTGACAAGTTTTCTTATCGAAGGCACAAAATAGTTTGCGAAGACCACTTTGAGCCTCGGAGTTTTCAAACGGAGCAACAAAGACAAGCCGAGCAGAAAAATCCATTGTTGTGGTGAGGCGTGTCCCGGTGTGGCGGCTCAGTATCAGTCCAACGGTGCTGTGATGCCACTTCCACAAGCACTTCTGCCGGTGTATGGCCTTACTTGTATAGTATCTCTCAGAACCGGAACTTTTTGTTGAAATTTCAGTTTTACTGAGCACAATGCCAAAAATATTTTGTGTGCGTTTGGATGGAATATATTTTAAACATTTGATTTCCAGCAAGTCGGTATTTATTGCTGGGGTCTAATCGCACATTAATAAGTGCCAAGTCTGCCGGACAGGTCCTGAAACTTCTCTGGGTGTGTGAATGGCCAGCAGAATAATATGCAAATCAAGGCGACTGGCTGCCCGATGAGTTCATTAAAATAATGTTTTTAATGCACCACTGAAGAGCATTGATGCTAATGAACCCAAAGGACGTGTAACCACGTACATGAGAGGCCATTTTATATCCAGAAGAGCAAAAGCAACAAGCATATCACACAGGAGTAACACAATTAAGAGTATGGAATGGTCGATTCGAGATCATAGTTACCTGCCGATCGCTGTACCAGTAGAGGTCAGACTTCTTTAACACAAACCAGTTGTGCTTCCATGATGAGGTGAAGAGGGACCGATTTTGTTTCTTCTTCATTAAATAGCCCTCACAGTCCCCGAGGCCAAGGTCTTTGCACGATATCCGCCTTCGGCTCATTTGCGTAGCTGCGTGAGATTACCAATGCACTGTACAAAGTATCATGGGCTATGTGAGAATATCCATGCACTGTACAAAGCAAAATGAGCTGCATGAGAATATCCGTGCACTGTACAAAGTATCATGGGCTCCATGAGAATATCCGTGCACTGTACAAAGCAAAATGGGTGACGTGATAATATCCCTGCAAAGAACAAAGCACAATGGGCTGCGTGGGAATATCCATGTACTGTAGAAAGCACAATGGGCTATGTGAGAATATCAATACACTGTACAAAGTATCATGGGCTACATGAGAATATCCGTGCACTGTACAAAGCATAATGGGCGACGTGATAATATCCCTGCCCAGAACAAAGCACAATGGGCTGCGTGGGAATATCCATGTACTGTAGAAAGCACAATGGGCTACATGAGAATATCCGTGCACTGTACAAAGTATCATGGGCTACATGAGAATATCCGTGCACTGTACAAAGCAAAATGGGCTGCGTGAGAATATCAATGCACTACACAAAGCACAATGGGCTACGTGAGAATATCCGTGCACTGTGCAAAGCACAATGGGCTACATGAGAATATCAATACACTGTACAAAGCACAATGGGTTACGTGAGAATGTCAATACACTGTACAAAGCACAATGGGCTACGTGAGAATGTCCATACACTGTACAAAGCACAATGGGCTACGTGAGAATATCAATACACTGTACAAAGCACAATGGGTTACGTGAGAATGTCAATACACTGTACAAAGCACAATGGGCTATGTGAGAATGTCCATACACTGTACAAAGCACAATGGGCTACGTGAGAATATCCATCCACTGTACAAAGCACAATGGGCTACGTGAGAATGTCCATACACTGTACAAAGCACAATGGGCTACGTGAGAATGTCCATACACTGTACAAAGCACAATGGGCTACGTGAGAATATCCATACCCTGTACAAAGCACAATGGGCTACGTGAGAATGTCCATACACTGTACAAAGCACAATGGGCTACGTGAGAATGTCAATACACTGTACAAAGCACAAAGGGCTACGTGAGAATGTCCATACACTGTACAAAGCACAATGGGCTACGTGAGAATGTCAATACACTGTACAAAGCACAATGGGCTACGTGAGAATGTCCATACACTGAACAAAGCACAATGGGCTACGTGAGAATGTCAATACACTGTACAAAGCACAACGGGCTTCGTGAGAATATCCATCCACTGTACAAAGCACAATGGGCTACGTGAGAATGTCAATACACTGTACAAAGCACAATGGGCTACGTGAGAATGTCAATACACTGAACAAAGCACAATGGGCTTCGTGAGAATATCAATACACTGTACAAAGCACAACGGGCTTCATGAGAATATCCATGTACTGTACAAAGCACAACGGGCTTCATGAGAATATCCATGCACTGTACAAAGCACAACGGGCTTCATGAGAATATCCATGCACTGTACAAAGCACAACACACATCACACTTTCATGAACTGTCCATTCTGAGGTATAACTGACCTATGAAGCTCAATGCGTGATTGCAAGAACAAACAGGTCACATGATTGGTCGTGTATTGATGTCTGAGTGCAATTCATCGGGTGTATCAGGCAGGGAGCTTCACCGTGTAATCTCTAAACCTGACATATGCCCTATCCTAGAACGTATTACATGTGGGTCTATAATGGGATGCGATCGACATGAGAATACCATATTATGGTAATCAGGACAACAAAAATGACAAATGTACTGTTCTACGTAGATATGATCCACAGACAACTTAACATATTCGTGGCCAGCCTTACCTTTACCTTTACCTTTACACTTGGCATTATTTCGCATTTGGACTGGATTCCCATTCTGTGAAAAGCAAGAACAAACAACAGATTAATAGAAGCACCCACTCCCTATGGGAGCGGCCAGCAGGGTTATGATGTTATTCTTATTCAAATGTGTAATTTAAAAAAAAACATCTCACTGTGTAATTCAAAGCACCCCACTGCACTGGAAAACGTGGGGACAGGAATATTGTACTGTAAAGGGTGAAGATGTGTAATACCCTTCCCCACCTAGAGGGGCCGCGACACGATACATGTTTACTTCGACAATTTGTTCCACCCACCCCCAAGACCATTGGTAGAGATAAAACACTCCTTTTCATTAATTGGGATCATGCTGATCCTATGTAGCAAGTCTGGATTTAATCTGTCCAGAACTGTAGGGGAAGTAGCGTGCCAAACAGACATACACTGGTCCGTGAATTATAGTAAGGATACACTAATACACTAATATACCACATACACTAATAAAGGCCCATCTATGCAAAAATGACAGAAGATTTGATAATACCACTCCCACACACCATTTACATACAGGCCTGACCCAACTCTTGCCCCCCTTCCCCTTTCCTACATTTTCATCCAATAATAATAAGAGAATGTGTGTGCATGTATATATCTGTGAGTGTGTGTGTGTGTGTCTGTATATATTTGTGTGTGCATGTGTCTGTATATATTTGTGTGTGCATGTGTCTGTATATATTTGTGTGTGTGTGCGGTCATAAAGAATAACAACATTCTCTTTGCTATGATATATATATATATATATTATTCTTCCTCTTCCTCTCTCTCTCTTCCTCTCTCTCTCTCTTCCTCTTCCTCTTCCTCTCTTTCTCTTCCTCTCTCTCTCTCTCTCTCTCTCACCCCTCCTTGCACCACCTCCTTCCCGGAATGTATAGTGTGGTGAGGCGTCACTCTCCCTCATTCCTAGCTGCCCCCTTCCTCGCCCCACCCCACAATTTTGCTACATAACTAACTGTAACCTTAACTACGCTAACCCTAACCCGAAAATTTGCCAATGGCATGTTTGAAACATGAAGAAATTGAAAAAGTTTTACCAAAAGTGCTAATTATTATGCATAAATTATATTATTTGTTAATTATTATGCATGAAGTGAATTACAATAAGAACTAAACTTACCGTAAGTTCGGGGAAGTTATGTATCGAAAAAGCGCCCTTGGTAGTTTGGAGGGAGACATAAAACAAAGCTGACCCCAGTGTTTTATCGTCACAAACAATATTTATACAAAAAAAAAATTGAAGGAATAACTATGTGCCCCAATGAGGTCCAGGCCCAGGGGTAGTTATCCTGCCTGTCTTCCACTCTCGGCACCCATGCACCTCTACAGTGACATGAACATAACGTGACACATCAAAATTGTATTATACACAACCATCTGCAACTGGTTCTCACCTCGCTGCGCATATTGGAGGTAATGTGTTCTTCTATGTTCACCTGGAAGAACAGGAAAGGTGACAGGCATCTAGCACTGACACAACAAAAAAATAAGTTTCCTAATGACATTCCATGAGTGAAATAAATCAGATTTATGACATTTGCATTCACAAATAATCCACGAGTCCATACTAGTCACCGGAGTTTCAGCAAAAGTACCCAAAGGCATGTGACACCTCACCACAACCGCTGCAATCAGTCCCACTACATTATTCACCTTCATCTCCATGTCCACCTTATTATAACAAATTTATTTGAGTAAATGTTTGTCATTAACAGCTTGGGAATGACAATTCCATAACAAACCTCACAGTCTTTGCCCTATTGCTCAGGAAAAAATCTTCAAACTAACCCACCTATCTATTTCCGTGGTGAGATGCTGGAAGAGGTTCAAGTCCATTGAAGTGAGGCCTCGTCATGAGCCAAAACCACACAAAAAAGCTGGTTTCCAAAGCCAGCAACAGACTAGGCATCCTCCATCGATCAGTCTTTCCTTTAAAAATCTGAGCTACTCACAGTCTACAAGGCCTTTGGCCATAGCCCAATGGAGTACTGCTCTCCCCTATGAGCTAGTACCCCAGCATCCCATCCATCTCTCCTGGATTCTGTTGAATCTGAAGCTTTGAACATTATTGGACTCTCCTGTGAAGAGGTCAAAGCCCTGTTGCTCTCACATTGCAGACAGGGCAGTGCCCTCTGTTTTATACCATTTCTCTTCTGTTCTTCCTCTCTCCGCTTTCTCAATCCTCTGACCAATACTGGTTCCTCCAGAATTGAAATGTTGTTCTCGTAACCCCATCCTGAATAAAGTTCCAAGATCAGGCTTACTACAGACTTCAACCATTTCATTCCTCCCCCCCCCCCCCCCGTGTTTGTGGAACTGCCTTCTTTGCCTGTTAAACCCCACTTCTTTCCAGAGCTTCACATTTATAGTCCACCACCAGCTCATGCTGTCCTCCATCCCGATCCATTACTTTTGAATTTCTATTCATCTTAATCCCACCTCCATAAACCCAATAATCTTTCTTGGAGGTTACCGTGTCACTCATCTCCTCGGCTCAATCTCCTCTTTTCCTCATTCTGTTGCTTGTGATTGTTACATCTACCTGTTGTTCCACTGCCCCCCATCCATCCATCCATCTATTGGGACCACACTCTGTACAGTTTTGGTGCTGGCTCAGCAGTCTCCTTGGTTATTGGGCACAATCCTGGACGGGTCGCCACTCCGACGCAGGATACCAGCAAGGTGGCACTCATTTTGCTGACCTCGAAAGGATGACAGACAGCGTCAACCCCACCTAGTATCAATTCAACAGCCAAGCGGGATTTGAACTCAGGATCCGAGGATCCTGAGCTCACCACTCTAACCAGTAAGCCAACACCAGGCATCCATTGCTCCACTCACTGTCAGTGTGTTGTCCTTTTGCCCTCTCGAACATCATATTTCCATGAGCCTCGACTTTGTATTGAGCAAGAAGAAAAAGGGAAACACTTTAAAGGGGAAGGGGAACATCACAATGCTGGATGAATATTTTCAAAGGGTAACCACACAAGCATTTGTTAACATTGTGACATTTCTTCTTTCCCACAAGTCATTTCCTGCTGGAGGTTTTGGGGCTTTGGTGTTGGTAAACTCGATCTGGCATTCAAATGGTGTGTGGACAAAAAAATACACAAGACGTACCTTTCTATGTGGTTTCATTCCCTCATTTGGCACCACATCTTCCACGGTTCTGTTGTCAAGGAAAGTGGGGAAAACCATTCGACGATTACCAAAACAGTGATAAAAGTTGCATTTCTCGAACATGAGAGAGGTGTGTGGGGGGAATTGAAAGAATGAAGGAAGTTCGTGAAAGAGACAGGGGCCTACACGTGGCAGGTGAAAGCACCTGCAAGATAGGAAACTTGAAGGAAACACAGCACTTCAAGCAACAGAATGGCCACGGCAAATATAAGTCAATGTCATGTCATATCCTGGAGGTGGAGTCTTGCAACTAATCAAGGAAGAGCAATTAAAGAGGCCCTGGCCCCTCTTTTAGATCAGGTTCGAGGGTGTGCGACTCTTAGCAGATGCTAACCATTTGCTTTCTGTGTCATGGAACCCATAGCGGAATCACTATCAGATAACAATGTCAAGCATTTGGCAACACAAGCTTCAGCTGGCACTGAGAGAGAGGCTTGTAGACTTATCACAACGGCCTATTTATTCATCAACATGTGCCAAAAATGGTTCCGTGACACAGAACGGCAAACATTTTGAAATACGCATTGTGCACCGTCCTGATATCAAACTGACACAATCGGAGATTGCACCGAGAAGGTCAAACAAACATCGTCCTGAGATTGAGTCGCCGATGGACAACCAAGACGTTGGACTGAAATGACAGATGAGAGTTGAGACCTCGTCAAGCCTCTGACTTCACAGCAAGGTACCCAGTTGTACTCTGTTATTATTGATTTAAAACCGTTACCCTCTCTGTTATTATTTATTTAAACCATTTCCCCCACTGTTGTTATTTATTTAAAACAAATGCCCCATCTGCTATTATATACAGTATTCAAAACCATAATTGCCCCCTCTT
>NC_140975.1:5019100-5244100 GCF_056783735.1 Eptatretus burgeri
AGCTGACCTGGACTTGAGTCCTGTGAGCTTATGCGATCGAGCAGTGTCCGAAGGTGAGTGAGCGAGTCAGTCAGTCAGTCAGTAAAGACTTCAGTCATCATTGCTTGAACCAAACACACGATTTGATGGAACTTGGCCACAACAGATTTGAATAGATGGTGGTTCATTTGAATTGCGAGCCTGGTGTTGGCTTAGTGGTTAGGGTGGCGGCTTGGGATCATAGGGTCCTGAGTTCAAGCCCCATTGGGCGCTGAATGAATATACACCAAGAGGTTAACTCAGCCTGTCATCCTTCCGAGGTCGGCAAAATGAGTACAAGTGTACTGGGAAGGGGGACACTGCATCAGCAGCATAGCTGCGTCCCAACCAATGATGCAACCAGCAGCAACAGGCTGCACTCGATAGAGAGATTTGACTTGCAGAAAGTTGTGTTGATAATTGATAATTATTTTCAGGTACTCTTGTAGTAAGTTATGAGCAATGGCAACAGGTGTTTGATTGACCGCTTAAATCGCCCGAGTGCATAGGCCGGGAGCTCAGTCGAGATGATGTCCGTTTTGAGCGACGGATGTTTCTTCCGCTTAATCATGGGGATGGCATCCTCCATCAATCGTGGTGGATAACCACAGGATGTATCCATCTCTGTAAAATATTCCAAGCACAAAAGTGAACATTTTGCAGGCCTGATCCACACTCAGGTGTTTTGGACAAACGTCGTCCAATTTCTGGCAAATTTACGGTGTTTTCAACCATTGGTGTCGCATGAATTCATCTCGGTTTGTGTTACTACAACAACCAAGGACGCACTGACTCGGCATATTTGTGGAAAATCGAAAATTATTCACCATTTCATTTAAATCATACTGCGATGGAACCCGGAGACAGGACGGATATGACGTCAACTTTCATGCCAATCTGAGGAAGAAAAAGATTTCCACTATTAATCACAAATTTACCTAATTTATAACTTGGAAATTGGAAAAAGACACATCATATCTATTTTGTAGGGGATCAAGGGATAGATTCGCATAAAGGTGGTCTGAGCATTTTGTTTCCCGTTTTCGGGGTATAAATACCCCTGATAAGGGACGCATGAGTCAGAGGCATATCTGAAACAACTCAAAGCCATTTATTTGATTCAACTGCAGTTGCAGTAAGTGCAGGCTTTTGAGAAGTTATTTTGTTTAATGACAAAAGTAGCCTCTTGATCAAAACCTCACCTTGCTGGAGTAACACCATGAGATCTTTCCTCCACATCGACCTGAAAGACAAAGTAGAGGGAGAATAAGAAGAAAACGAGACATAATTTGACAGCGTGATGATGACCGATATGCCTCCGTCCACATTATGACAACATTATACGTACTTATGCCTGGTGTTGGCTTAATGGTTAGGGTGGAGAGCTTTGGATCCTAAGATCCTGAGTTCAAATCCTGCTCCACTGTTGAATTAATACCAGGTGGGGTTGACTCTGCCTGTCATCCTTCCGAGGTCAGCAAAATGAGTGCCAGCTTGCTGGTATCCTGTGTCGGAGTGGTGACCCGTCCATGATTGTGCCCAATAGCCAAGGAAACTGCTTAGGCAGCACCAACACTCTGCACAGAGGATGGTCCCGATGGATGTATGGATGGATGGATAGATACATACTTGTACCAAGATCGATTTAAATCCTTTCAGCTGTTCTCAGCATCACATTTTTACCTGACATGACCTCTGACCTTTGACCTCTTGATGCCAAAATCTAATCAGTTCATCTTTGCATCATCATACATAATTGTACCAAGTTTGGTCAAAATCCCATAAATGGTTCATAAGTTTTTTTTTTTTTTTTTTTTTTTTTTTTTTTTTGTATACCTTGGTCGAGGCTCGTATGAGAGCTAACACACAACTCACAGCAAGGAGGCATGAGACAAGAGGGGTGGGAGTGGAAGGGACAAAACATTGGGGAACAGACACAGGTGAACTGTGGAAGGGAGAGGGATGGGGATGGGACGGGGAACATGGCGAGGAGAAGATGGACATTACAGGGACTTTCAGGAAGGAAAGCAGGAGAATTGAAGGAAGTGGGCATGGGTGGATTATCGGGGGTAGAAAAGATCGAGGATTTGGATGGGGGAAGATAAGAGGTGGTGGTGAACAGCTGTTTTGAAAGCCTGGAGGGAAGAATGGGAAAGAATAGAGTGAGGAAGTTTATTCCAAAGGCGGGAAAAAGAGGAATGAAAGAGTGAAGATGAGCAGTGATTCGTGATTTTGGTAGTTTTACCAGAAGGGGGTTGTTGGCGGACCTTGAGCGCCCTGTGGAAATGTGGTTGGGACAAATCGCAGAGAGAGCAGGGGGGCAAGGCTGGAGAGGAGTCGGTAGAAGACAGAAAGACCACCGACCAACCTGCGGTGATTGAGTGAGAGGCCCAAAGACTCAGCTTCATTGCGGGAGATGCCAATGATCTTAAAAGCCCTGGTTTCGACAGCGTGAAGTCGAGAAAGGTGGGAGGCAGGAGCACCAGCCCAGAGGGGAGAGCAGTACTCCATCAGGCTACGGACAAAAGCTTTGTAAGTAGTCAGGAGCTCAAGAGGGCCGAGGAAGGACTTTGCACGACGGAGGATTCCCAGTCGGCGACTGGCTTTTGAGGCAAGGTTGGAAATGTGACTTTCCCAGGAAAGGTCATGGCAGATAGTGAGACCCAGAAGCTTGAAAGAAAAGACTTCTTCCAGTGGATTGTTGAGAAAGTGGATGGGGGGTTTTGTAAACGGTCCTTTCGAAGAGACATAGTGAGAGTGTGAGATTTGTGTGGATTGAAAGACATGTTCCACGTGTTGGACCAGTTTGTGATTTTATCCAGATCTGCAGTGAGCGAAGAAGCTGCTGCTTGCCGGTCTGAGGGATGACAGATGGTACGGCAGAGGGTGGAGTCATCGGCAAAGAGAAATAGAGGATTTTCCAGAGAGTCCGAGAGATCATTGATGAAAACCAGAAAAAGAACAGGGCCCAGAACGCTACCTTGAGGAACTCCAGCCTGCACAGGAAGAGGGGATGAAAGAACTCCATTTAGGGCCACACGTTGACTGCGACAGGAGAGGAAGTCTGCGAGCCATGAGTGGAGATGGCCTTGAATACCATGGGAAGAGAGTTTGGTGAGTAGGGCAGGGAGCCAGACTGTGTCAAAAGCACGTGATATGTCCAGGGATACGGCTCGGATTTCCTGTCTGGCATTGAGGACCTCCATCCATTGATGGGAGAGCAGTAGCAGCATATCCAGGGTAGAGTGACCTGGTCTGAAACCAAATTGATGATTGGAAATCAAGCCATTGGAGAAGAGGAAGGATTTCATGTCTGAAGCAATGATGGATTCCATAACCTTGCTGATGATTGGGAGAAGGCTGATTGGTCTGTAGTTACAGGGATCTGTTTTTGCACCTTTTTATGCAGGGCAGTGATGTTAGCAGATTTCCAAGCAGATGGCAGATGACCTTGGGAAAATGAGAGGGTGAATAGAACAGAGAGAGGGTGAGCAAGAGCAGAAGAGCAGGCTTTGAGGACACGTGGGCTGATGCCGTCTGGACCGGTTGCAGAATCTGACTCGAGGTTTGAAAGCAAGCTCTCCACCTTGTCAGGAGAAAAGGATACAGAGTCCAGGGACAGTTGGGTGCGACTGGGTAAAGTGGGTAGAGATAGTGATGGGTTTGGGACACAAGATTTAGCTGCAAACACCGAGTTTAGACATTCAGCTTTATCACGTGTGGAATCAGCAGTGCGGCCATTTGAGGTAAGGGAGGGGATGGAGGGGGAACATACACCAGAAACAGATTTGATTAAACGCCACCAGGATTTTGAGGAGGGAGAGAGGTCTGAGAGTTCAGACTTGAGATGAGAGTTAGCGCAGTAACAGAATTTTTACCAAATGCGACCTCTGACCTTTGACCTCTTGACCCCATTATTAAATCAGTTTATCTTTACATCATTATAAATACTTGTACCAAGTTCGACTTAGATTCGTTCAGCCATTCGTTATCGCAAAAATGAAAACCTATCGGGGAAGGACGCACGAACGGACAGACAACCGAAAAACATAACGCCTCCAGCGACTTCGTCAACGGAGGGAAAAAACACAAAAGCTTTCTTCATGAAACTTTAGATTGAAAGAGTTTTAGGTGGCAGCAAAAAGAAGAAGCAAATCGAACTAAAAATCGAGAATGATTTGATGTAAACCTTAAACCACAATGGTCGCCAGTCATCGCAAGAAGGCCCTCAGAAGCACTATCACGTCACTAAGCCTGGTGTTGGCTCAGTGGTTAGGGTGGTGGCTTGGGATCCGAGGGTCCTGAGTTCAAGCCCCGTCGGCCGCTGAATTAATACACCAGGGGGTTGACTCAGCCTGTCATCCTTCCGAGGTCGGCGAAATTAGTACCATTTCCAGTGTGTATACTGGTAGAGGGGCACTGCATCAGCGACACAGTCGCGCTTCAAGAAATGATAGCTACCCCGGCAGCTAAGCTGCCATACGACCACCACCATCACGTCACTGGTGTCAAGTGAATCAAATCCTGCTTATGAATATGACGTGTCTTGCTTTCTGATTGGTTCCACAGGAGGGGGAAAAAAAGAGACCAAATGATTGGAGGTGAGTAGTGATTCTGGATTTTGGGAGTGTCACCAAGAGGGGGTTGATTGTGGACCGTGTGCACCCCGCAGAAACCTACGCATGAATCCTGCAAAACATTCAATGAGCAGAGGGTGCAAGACCAGAAAGGAGGTAGTACAAGACAGAGAGACCACCGACACGTCTGCGATGGGAATGCGATAGGCTCGTAGACTCAGCTTTATATACCTCCACAATTTATAGTGGTCAGCCTCTGTCAAGCAATCGTAATTCTTCACAAAGATGCATTGAATCAGAAAAAGAATGTAATTTCTATCAAAAGAGAGAACTGGCCTCCACTCATTTGTTCTCCTTTTCTCTTGTTTGTGGAACTGACTTCCAGAAGCAATTCAATCCCACTCTTTCCTCCATGGCTTTAAGCAGGTGATATCTCTTATGCCATCCCCATCCCTACCCCTGATTTCTTTGAATATTTGGAGAATTATATTGAGTTAACAAAAAATTGAGGAATGTAACAAAATTAATCAGCTTCATTGAGCTATATGATTTCATACATTCACTGCGAGACCTCGCATCCTGTCCCCAGAGGGACTGCCTATCCATAGCATCCACTCGATCTATGTCCATATTTTCAGAGGTTTCGCGAGGTGCTCTACAAGGAATCAACAAAGCAAATCTGGCAAAAAACCGAAACATTTCACAAAAAAGTTATAACGTCTGCGCGGACCCTGAACCGATGCTCCACATGACACGTGCACTGACGTGCAGGCAAAATGGAGGATTTTCTGTAATGTTTATTTCACGGGCGATTGAATTTTGCGATATTTCCAGGATTGTTCTGCATTAAGCAGCAACTCTTTTGTGGATAAAGTCATAATGTGAACAAATTCATTATAATTCATGAACTGCTGCGTGTGTGGTGAAGACTGGCTTTAAGGTTAAAGGGATCCTTCATGGTATGCAGTGACAGCCTGGCCAACCGTTCCTTATCAACCATTCAATTGGAGTGCTTGCATGAGTGCTTAAGCCCCTTGCCGAGTGCCCATTGTCGATTGCGGTACCGCACTACATCATGCTGAGCGAACTGTTCACTCACTGCAGACACTTTTGCCGCGCCACGTCATTCAGAGCGAGGGGTTCGTGCTCCGTCACCCTGGGCGAGTGCTTCGTGCTCCGTCACCCTGGGCGAGTGCTTCGTGCTCCGTCACCCTGGGCGAGTGCTTCGTGCTCCGTCACCCTGGGCGAGCGGTTCGTGCTCCGTCATCCTGAGCGAGAGGTTCGTGCTCCGTCACCCCGGGCGAGCGGCTCGTGCTCCGTCACCCCGGGCGAGCGGCTCGTGCTCAGTCACCCCGGGCGAGCGGCTCGTGCTCCGTCACCCCGGGCGAGCGGCTCGTGCTCCGTCACCCCGGGCGAGTGGCTCGTGCTCCGTCACCCTGGGCGAGTGGCTCGCGCTCCGTCACCCTGGGCGAGTGGCTCGCGCTCCGTCACCCTGGGCGAGGGGTTCGTGCTCCGTCACCCTGGGCGAGTGGCTCGTGCTCCGTCACCCTGGGCGAGGGGTTCGTGCTCCGTCACCCTGGGCGAGGGGTTCGTGCTCCGTCACCCTGGGCGAGGGGTTCGTGCTCCGTCACCCTGGGCGAGGGGTTCGTGCTCCATCACCCTGGGCGAGGGGTTCGTGCTCCGTCACCCTGGGCGAGGGGTTCGTGCTCCGTCACCCTGGGCGAGCGGTTCGTGCTCCGTCACCCTGGGCGAGCGGTTCGTGCTCCGTCACCCTGAGCGAGGGGTTCGTGCTCCGTCACCCTGAGCGAGTGGTTCGTGCTCAGTCACCCTGAGCGAGTGGTTCGTGCTCCGTCACCCTGAGCGAGTGGTTCGTGCTCAGTCACCCTGAGCGAGTGGTTCGTGCTCCGTCACCCTGAGCGAGTGGTTCGTGCTCCGTCACCCTGAGCGAGTGGTTCGTGCTCCGTCACCCTGAGCGAGTGGTTCGTGCTCCGTCACTCTGAGCGAGTGGTCTGTGCTAATTGTAATGAAACGGCTCACATCCACCGCTCAGGCTGACTGGTCGTGTCGGCATACTGAACACATTTTATTCCAATCAGAAGCCATGAAAGTTGTGATAAGCGACTGATCCAATTTCCCGATTGGAGGAAAACCCTCATTATGCTTCGCCAGCTTGATCAATCCGCAAATAAGAAGTCACATTTATCAAGATGAAAATTGTTTGAACGTGATGATTTCACTAAATGATGACATGACACATTTCATTTACGACTACAAAAACTTTTACCTAACTTTACAATCCTAACCACCATTGACAATGTGCAGGAAACAAAACGACTGGACAGGAAATCCCACACGTTATTCTTCTTCTTTTTCACACGAGCTGCTCATTTCATATCCTTTATCCCTTCAGATATCGCCGTAAACCTCTGCTCAGCAGTCCATGAACTCATTGTTTGCTGGGAAATGTTCACATTTGGACACTTCATACCCAAAATGGAACCACACCATCCAGCATGGTCTTCACTTTGCAGCACCAGCAGTTCCAGTGTAGTTTTCACTTTTATACACTATTACCTGTGTAACCACTCCCCAGGTGATTCTCAAAGGTCTATTTCTAAACAATGACGGCATTCATAATCCCTGTATTTATCCCCACTTGGGGCTCACATCCACAGATCACATTCTTAGATATTTCTCAATCAGTCAACAAACTTATATAATCAAGGGATTTCTGGATTCTCGAAATGTAAGACACATTCACACTTGATGGAGGGCGATACGGCCCAGGAAATTAATCAGTACGTGTGATACAAGGAGCACACAAATGGTGCTTTCCCCCAAAATCCACCCGAAACACGACAACGAGCAGGATTCATACCCGCACATCCTCCATGCAAGTAAGAGAAGATGAATCCGGAAGATGTTGGGATGAATCATCATCATCATAATCATGACAAACTGGCGGCAAATCTGGGGAACCTGCAAGTACAAGAGCAAAGTCTCATCATGAAAAAGCCATCATGACAACCATTCGAGCATTTTATCTCCTCCATGCATATGAACAAAATGTTTAAATAGTGACAATTGAGTTCAGTCCTTCTCTGACCACCACTGCCCCCCCTCCCCCACTTCTCCCCTGAAAACCAGAAGTACATAAAACTGCACAAGGTTGTTTAGTTTCTTGCTTGTTTGTAGTTCTGGCACCAATGACGTCATACACGGCAAATGGTAAAATGATTATTTACTTCAGGAGGGAGATGGGGTGGAAATTATTCACAAATTATTCACATCAAACTGTTGATGCAGGAATGTAATATTTATTTATTTATTTATTCATTCATTCATTGCCTCTGCCACCAAAATCTGGAAGGAAGTTATGTTTTCACCCCTGTCTGTCTGTCTGTCTGTCTGTGAGCAGGAGATCTCACAAATCTATGGACGGATTCGAATGAAACTTGGTGGACAGGTTGGGTGGGTGACCACGATGAAGTGATTCGATTTTGGTGAAGATCCGGATCCAGTCTATCGGTGGGATACAAAACAAACTGTTCAGCTTGGCGGAGGTATGCCACTCGACCATCTATCCATCCATTGGGACCATACTCTGTGCAGAGTGTTGGTGCTGCCTAAGCAGTCTCCTTGGCTATTGGGCACAATCCTGGACGGGTCGCCACTCCGACACAGGATACCAGCATGCTGGCACTCATTATGCCGGCCTCGGAAGGATGACAGGCAGAGTCAACCCCACCTGGTATTAATTCAACAGCCAAGTGGGATTTTAACTCAGGATCCGAGGATACCAAGCTCACCACCCCAACCATTAAGCCAACTCCAGGCATATGCGCTCTACTGAGTACCGTTCTAGTTCTGAATGTGATATTTAAAAACATACATCACCCGTTTAAGCATCCCAACCCAACCATCACAAACCTTTCATAGCAAAACTAGGTGTTCGTAACATTCCACAAATCCAGATTGTTAGCAATGCTTCCAGAACTGTCTGCTCCACAAAGCAACACATTACCTCTGGTGCAATTGAGCTGCACTGTAAATCTGGAATGAGTGATCAAACCCTCAGGCATGGATCGAGGTCGAGACAGTCCTGTGGATAAAAATACATTCGTCATAAAGTGTGATCAATATTTACCAATAATAAGGGAAGTTTAACCACACTTGCAACAGGTGCATAAAGCATTTGCTTCCCTATCAAAATGACACTTCGCTCCCACTCTGGAGATGCTGAAATCAAATTCTAGCAGGAACTGGCGCACAATGTTACCAATATTTACAACACACCTGAGTGGTGCTCTCGAAGGTGTCAGACACCTGAGATGGAGGTATGCGCATTCTTTTCTGAGTCGTCTAGCTTGGGTTTGAATCCCAACCCAGCTATAAACTGTCATCCTGGTGTTTCGTCGGCAAGACGATTCATCAGTGAGTGCGCCGTCCCATTGGATGGACGTTGAACAGGAGGGCACGTCTGCCAGCATCGACGGTCTTGCTGGACGCCAAAGATGTCACAGCGTCTTTTGCAAAAAGTAAGCGAGTCATCTTCGGCACCTTGAAAGAAATACGAATTGCTGTTCAAACCATTTTCGTGAAAGACTTGGGGAAGAAACCTTGCTGAGCTGACCCCACAACAAGGTTGGTGCAGTTGGAGACGTTAAAAGAGGAGCATGAGTCGCAGTCGTGAGTGCAAACAACGGGGTAACATTCCTGGGTCAGATTGCAGGAGTGTGAGCCAAGGTGGTGCTGAGGTGTTGTCCACCAGACGGCGGTCTCCGTGGGTTAACCTGAGGCGGTCCCTTTGGGTGGGTACCTGGAATGTCCTATCCCGAAGAGAGGATGATCACCTGTCTCTGTTATCATCTGAGCTTAAGCGTTTGAACATCGGTATTGCAGCACTCTCTGAGTTCATGGTTTCAGTGCCCACAAGCTCATCGCTGGATTTGGCATTTCAAGGCTGGTGGTGTGGCAAAGGAGATTGATAATGTGCTTGATGATAGTCGCTCGAGGATGATCCAAAACTACAGGGTCGACCGGAGTGCTCAGTTCCTCAATACTGACCACAACTCTGAAGTTGCAGCTTAAATACAGGAGAATGGTACCATCCCAACCGAGGCTGGATGTTTGCAAGCTCAAGGATGAGAGGGTAGCTGAGGAGTTTGCGAACAAGCTGAGTAGAGATTTGGGGGATCTGGGTGCTTTGGGGAATCCTGAAGAGTTATGGAGTGCCTCCAAGACCACCGTCCTTGATGTTGCCGGTGGATGTCCTGGAACTCACCGTTTGGTGAAGAAAAGTTTTGTCTCTCAAGGGACACTGGATTCCATTGACCAGAGTCGCAGGGCCAGGCTTAATGGCAAAGCTGAGCTGTTCAGGGAGTTGAGGCATAACACTCTAGATGCACTGAGGGTGGACAAGAAAGCCTATGTGTGAGGAATCTGTGAGGGAGTTGAGCATCACCTGTGCTCAAGTTATTCTCGGCCAGCTTACAGAGGAATTCGTGCATTGCGTTCCTCTAAATCTGTCCCTCGGTGTACTGCAGTTCGAGTGGAGGGTGGTGGGCTCGTGACAGAGGGATCAGAAGTGAAGGCCCGTTGGGCTGTTACTTTGACCGGCTGTACCAGGCTGATCCACCAGCTGTTGAGCTGGATGTCACGGGTGTTACAATCCCGATTGCTGACCCTCCAATCAACTGTGGTCCACCTTCGTTTATGGAAACAGACTGCAGTGAACCAATTGAAATGGGGTAAAGCTCCTGGGATCTGTGGCATCCATGCTGAACTTCTCAAGGCTGGTGGAAATGCTGCACTCGTGTTGTTGCATGCAGTTCTGTGCTCTGCTTGGAACACAGGCATCATCCCAACTGACAGGAAGAGGGGCCTTGTTGTACCTCTCTGAAAAGGGAAGGATGATCGCCAGGACTGCAACAACTACTGAGGGGTAACACTGCTCTCAGTGCCGGGCAAGGTCTTTGCTTGGACAATTCTTGATAGGGTTCCCCACCATCTGCTTGAGCACCAGTGCCCAGGGCAGTCAGGCTTTACACCAAAGAGGTCAACGATTGACCGTATCCTTGCTCTTTGGGTCCTCACCGAACTCAGACGACAGTTTCGGCAGGAGCTCCTTGCAGCCTATGTTGATCTCTGCAAAGTGTTCGATTCAGTGAATCAGGATGCCATCTGGAGCATTCTTGGTCTTCGTGGGGTGCCACCAATACTGATCAATCTGATGTCTGAACTATACTGTGGTACTGAGAGTACTGTGAGATGTGGTGATACCATCTCCAACTGATTCCCAGTTGTTACTGGAGTTCATCAGGGGTGTGTTCTGGCCCCCACACTTTTCAGTGCTTGTATGGACTGGATTCTGCGGATGATGTTGGAGAGATCAAGCTGTGGTGCATTGTTTGGGAATGTCAAGATCTCTGACCTTTATTTCACAGATGATGCAGCCATCTTTGTGGAGACTCTGGATATCCTTTTGGGGGCCCTCGAGCTGCTGAATGAGGAGTCAGAGCCAATTGGGATTTCAGGTTTCCTGGGTCTGCACGTGTTTGTGGTGAGGATGTTGAGGTCACAGAGATTCACTTAACTTGGCATTGATGTTCATTTCTCTGCTGGCTTTGAGCCAAAGGTCAGTAGACATCTGGTTCAGGCCTGGGGAGTCATGGATTCACTGGATCATGGGGTATGGTGCTGTCGATACCTGTGCAGGAGCATGAAAGTACAAGTCTTCAGGTCCTTGGTGCTTCCAGTCTTGCTCTATGGATGCGAGACTTGGACTCTGACCAGGGATCTGAGACGGAGACTTAATTCCTTTGGTACCAGGTCTCTTCAGAGAATCCTTGATTATCGCTGGTCGGACATTGTGTCCAACGAGTGGTTGCTGAGAGAGACGCAAATGAGATTTATTACCTGCATAGTTCATGAGCGTCAGCTGTGGCTGTATGGACATGTGGCTCATTTTCCTGATGCCGATCCTGCTCACTAGATTTCTCAGCGAAGGAGCCTCGTGAGTGGAGGAGCCCAATGGTCCAAGAATGTGCCTCATGGTTGCAGCAGGTTTATCAGCATCTCAAGAAGATGGGGATGGGCCACGTATCTGCCTCGGGATGGCCTAATGGTGGCCCCTGGAGTACTAGCGGAAAGTGGACGCAGCGACACGCTGCTCCGACGCATGCTCCCATACCTGTCCTGACCTGAGCCACTGCCCGAATCATCGCACGGCAGCGCAGGGCCAAAGGTAGGTGAGTCAGGCCTGAACTTTGTTCAAGTTGATCGATATATTCAGTGACAGTGCGAATACTTTTTCCATGTACACTGCACAGCCATGGCTTGCAGAGGAACAACCAAGCAGCTCAGATAGCATTCGCCAAGTGGCTCAAACACTCAAACAAGCACTTCAATGAAACGGTTCATCAGGAACGGCCGGCTTGGCAAGCGATTCGTGATTGCCAATCGGTCATCTAAACACCGTGCACCCGGAGACACCTAGAATGTCAAGCAATGTCCGAAACTTAATTTTTTTGCAGTCAGATCTGCTGATAAGTTCAATTAAAAAGTATAAATTTGAAATTCAGCTCAGATTAAGAGATCATAGAGGTTATGGCATGTGCGGAAATTAAATAAAGCCATTAACGCTGAGGTCTCCGGTTTATAAGCATTGCCATGTATCCAACGATTCGGAGCTATGATGAACAGGCATTCGATAATACAAGTGAGGAAAGTGAAAAAAAAAATACTTCATCGTTTATAAACCATTGCGACCTGCTCCAAGTCAAGGCATTGTTGAGCAGACCAAATAAAATGGCGACTTGAGACCCCAGCGAGGGAGAGGATGCCCCTCATAAAGGATATAATTAAATAAGGCCATTAATTATCTTCAAAAGGGTTGTTTTAATTGATGCAAACACCCAATTTTTACTCATGCACTTCCTTGGAGTTCCCTTAGTATGCATGCAAAGTTTCTCGCTGCGAGATTTCATGGCTTTGGAATCATGGAGGAGATATACCCACTGACCGACTGACTGATTGACTGACACACACTGACATTTACTAGCATAGATTACAAGTCACAGTTGAAATCAATTTGTGGAAGCAGAGAGGTAAATAAAACGGAGAACATATTCAGCACAAATAAAACAATTATTTTGCAATTCCAACCACGTACTTTTGGAAGCTCTGTCCCGTGCTTCACGTAGGCGGGGATTTATAGGACCCAGCAAGGTCGATGTTTCCGGGAGTGAATCACGATTGTGTCTGCTTCTCCAACCGTATGTAATTGGCCCACCAAGTGAGCCCTCCTCCGAATGTGCACAAATCGAGGAATCGTTACCGTGCCCGGAATGTTCAACCTCATCGCGCACAGAATGATGGGTAATCACTGAAGACTGGTCATTGCTGGAGCCGACACTACCAGGCTGGAAAGTTGCCAAAGAAACGGACTCGGTAACACTTGCATCGTCTGTGGTTTCACTGTAAAAACGAGAGTAATAGAATACTCAAAGTTTTAAACGATCATCACTCAAAAGGCACCGATTCTTATCAAATCAAGGTTGGCCGGCTTGTCATTCCCATCTAAGCATTGAGCTCATGAATGTGTGACCCCCTGAGTCAAATCCGATATACTATTTTGATTTCAATCCTTCACATCCAGTTTCATCATCAAGAACAGTGGCTTGACTATCGCTGCACGACTCGCTGCTCAAGAACGCTCGACTCGACCCTCCCCCTCCCACTACAACCACATAGTGCTTGTGGTGAACAGTTTCTCGGTGTGGAGTGTTCAGTGCAAGGATTTTACATGTTAGGATTCATTTGCGCTTGATATGTTGACTCGGTATGTTGATAGTTTTCCTTCAACATTTCTGCAGAGCAACGCTCACACCCTTCGCCTGCTGTGGAGGGACAATTACTGGAAGCAGTGGAATCCAAGGCATCGAGTGAAATTTGCGTCACAAAACAGGACGATGAGGGTCAAGGGCCTGCTCGTTTCTCATCACAGACAAATTGGGGCCTAGTAGTCCTACACCTCCTCATATCTGGTTTTATTCCTCCCACTACAACCCCCAATTCACTCAGCTCTTTGTCCTTCACAAGAAGCACCAGGCCAGTCACACATTATGTACCGCATTACATTTTCCAAATCTAAGTGAGCTGCTCACCATCACTACTTTGTCTAACTCGTCTGATCTGTGGAATTGCCCCATTGAGCCTGTCAAGTCACGCTCATCCCTCCACCCCTCTTCGATGATGAGCCATCACCATCTTCTGTGGTCCACCATTCCTGCTCTTGCTGACCCTTCCCTATCGTCCACCTAGACATTCACCTAATCTTTTGGCTTTTCATGTCTGCTCAATGCCCTTTCACTGCTCATCACCTTCTGTTCCATCATCCTTTTCATGTCATCACTCAAAGAACAATGTCAATAAGCATCACAAGGACAAGTAGAACAGCACTCAGAGTGTATAGTCTCACCTCGCTAGTCCAATCTGAACAAAAGTACCATCATTCATCATTAACTGAACAAGCTACTATGATGACCCAGAGGGAGAAGGGTGGGAGAGAGAGGGAGAGGAGAGGGGATGGAGGGGAAAGAGGAAGGGTGGGGGGGATAAGACAGAGAGAGAGAGAGAGAGAGAGAGAGAGAGAGAGAGAGAGAGAGAGAGAGAGAGAGAGAGAGAGAGAGAGAGAGAGAGAGAGAGAGAGAGAGAGAGAGAGAGAGAGAGAGAGACAAGAGAGAGAGAGAGAGAGAGAGAGACAGGAGAGACAGGAGAGAGAGAGAGAGAGACAGGAGAGAGAGAGAGAGAGAGAGAGAGAGACTGGAGAGAGAGACAGGAGAGAGAGAGAGACAGGAGAGAGAGAGAGACAGGAGAGAGAGAGAGAGACAGGAGAGAGAGAGAGACAGGAGAGAGAGAGAGAGACAGGAGAGAGAGAGAGAGACAGGAGAGAGAGAGAGAGACAGGAGAGAGAGAGAGAGAGACAGGAGAGAGGAGAGAGAGAGAGGAGAGAGAGAGAGAGACAGGAGAGAGAGAGAGAGAGAGAGAGAGAGAGAGAGAGAGAGAGAGAGAGAGAGAGAGAGAGAGAGAGAGAGAGAGAGAGAGAGAGAGAGAGAGAGAGAGAGAGAGAGAGAGAGAGAGAGAGAGAGAGAGAGAGAGAGAGAGAGAGAGAGAGAGAGAGAGAGAGAGAGAGAGAGAGAGAGAGAGAGAGAGGAGAGGGAGAGAGAGAGAGAGGAGAGAGAGAAGAGAGAGAGAGAGAGAGAGAGGAGAGAGAGAGAGAGAGAGAGAGAGAGAGAGAGAGAGAGAGAGAGAGAGAGAGAGAGAGAGAGAGAGAGAGAGAGAGAGAGAGAGAGATATGAAGAGACAAAGACAGAGAGACAAAGACAGAGAGAGAGAGAGAGAGAGAGAGAGAGAGAGAGAGAGAGAGAGAGAGAGAGAGAGAGAGAGAGATATGAAGAGACAAAGACAGAGAGACAAAGACAGAGAGAGAGAGAGAGAGAGAGAGAGAGAGAGAGAGAGAGAGAGAGAGAGAGAGAGAGAGAGAGAGAGAGAGAGAGAGAGAGAGAGACAGGAGAGAGAGAGACAGGAGAGAGAGAGAGAGAGAGACAGGAGAGAGAGAGAGAGAGAGAGAGAGAGAGAGAGAGAGACAGGAGAGAGAGAGAGAGAGAGAGAGAGAGAGAGAGAGAGAGGAGAGAGAGAGAGAGAGAGAGAGAGAGGGAGAGGAGAGAGAGAGAGAGAGAGAGAGAGAGAGAGAGAGAGAGAGAGAGAGAGAGAGAGAGAGAGAGAGAGAGAGAGAGAGAGAGAGAGAGAGAGAGAGAGAGAGAGAGAGAGAGAGAGAGAGAGAGAGAGAGAGAGAGAGAGAGAGAGAGAGAGAGAGAGAGAGAGAGAGCGAGAGAGAGAGAGAGAGAGAGAGAGAGAGAGAGAGAGAGAGAGAGAGAGAGAGAGAGAGAAAGACAGAGAGAGAGAGAGAGAGAGAAGACAGAGAGAGAGAGAGAGAGAGACAAGACAGAGAGAGAGAGAGAGAGAGAAAGACAGAGAGAGAGAGAGAGAGAGAGAGAGACAGAGAGAGAGAGAGAGAGAGAGAGAGAGAGAGAGAGAGAGAGAGAGAGAGAGAGAGAGAGAGAGAGAGAGAGAGAGAGAGAGAGAGAGAGAGAGGACAGAGAGAGAGAGAGAGAGAGAGAGAGAGAGAGAGAGAGAGAGAGACAGAGAGAGAGAGAGAGAGAGAGAACAGAGAGAGAGAGAGAGAGAGAGAGAGAGAGAGAGAGAGAGAAAGAGAAAGAGAAAGAGAGAGAGAGGAGAGAGAGGAGAGAGAGAGAGAGAGAGAGAGACTTTTGACTTTTATATCCTTTTATTACAAATAAAGTATAAAGGGTAAAAATTCAATACAACAAAACAAAGGATTTTTACAAGAGTGGAAAAAAGAAGAGAAGAAACCAATTCAATTTTCAAGTAATCGATAAAGCATTGATAACAGTTCATACACAAGGAACACCCCCAAAAATACATTAGAGAGAGGAGAAGATGATAAGAAGAGAGAAGCAACACAGGCTCCACACGTACCGCCAGAGACTGAGCAACAGCCCCTTGCGTTTGCACGTGCGTGCCAAGCGAGAGCGAGAGCGAGAGCGAGAGCGAGAGCGAGAGCGAGAGCGAGAGCGAGAGCGAGAGCGAGAGCGAGAGCGAGAGCGAGAGCGAGAGCGAGAGCGAGAGCGAGAGCGAGAGCGAGAGCGAGAGCGAGAGCGAGAGCGAGAGCGAGAGAGAGAGAGAGAGAGAGAGAGAGAGAGAGAGAGAGAGAGAGAGAGAGAGAGAGAGAGAGAGAGAGAGAGAGAGAGAGAGAGAGAGAGAGAGAGAGAGAGAGAGAGAGAGAGAGAATACAAATTGTTGCTAATTCGATAAGATAAGAGCATATAATATCAAAGTTGACCATGCCATGACATTTATCCCCCCCCGAGATATTTGGACGAAGGTTAAACATGACCATCGTCTCCACACGTCAACACAGAGCGCCGTTTCCTGTGCGTTTTGTATTTTGCAGTGATGGTCCCGGCTCACACAGGAGCGACAAAGGTTTCAGAGGCTTGAACCGTGTCCTTCTGAATGTACAATGCACACAATCGACGAAAGTACAACACAATGTTCAGGAGATCGCAAGTACAGGAGGGCAGAATGCAGTCATTGCTGCTATGTTTGCTTCTTGATGTTGGAGAGAGTCTGCTGCTCTGGAGTTTCATTATTCCTTGTTTTATTTTCATTTCTCTTTTTCTCCTACTTTCTACCTTCTTTATCTTCCTATCCTGCTTTTCTTCTTCTTCTATCTTACTTCTTTTGTCTTCCTCCTTCTGTGTTTCTCTTTCTGCATTTTTTCTCTTTTCTCCTTCTGCCTTCTTCTTCTGCAGCATCATTTTCTTTCTTCAGCACTGAGGATTTCACATCACATTTTCTCAGTGTTTGACATTTCCTTTTTCCTTGTAGAACTTCAGGATATACAATGTTGCCTATTTTTCCATGTGTTGCCAAGATTCCCTCCAAACCCCAAATCTCTGTCCTCACCTACCCTCCCACTCCTAATCAAAGCAAAAGGGCATTCTTACAAGGATCACTACATATTTCATATTGTGTCACCACAATCAACGAGTATTACGTGGAACTTCCTTATCATTACTTGTCAATAAATGACTATCTCAGTATTCTGGCCTATTTTGTGTCAATGACAATGAATAAAGTGTTTTTAACCACGTTTGGGAAAAATATATCATTAAAATAAAACCCGCTTTCAATTCCTACAAACCTGCGTTTCATCGCCGCTAACTTGCCATGTGTCATGTCAAAATCTGCCCTCGGAAGGACAAATTAATCGACATGGCTGAAATAAGTGATGGTATAGATGTTTATCCTTGTCACCATGTAATAAATCTGGGGGTGTGTTCAGTTACCAATGTTCTTGTACAGTGATCGCTAAGTGGTTTAAGCAGTGAAGCAAGCACTCCATTTGAAACCATTGACAAGGAATGGCTGGCTTGGCAAGCGCTAGCTCGCTGCTTGATAACTGAACACACCCCTTAACATCTCAACAGCACACAGTATGTACCAAACACCGACAAAAGGACTTTAAAAAAAAATATTCAAGACTTTAAATATTAATCATGAGTATTTTTGTTATCATTAAAACATACCTTGTTTAGTTTTCAATGAGTTGTTTTAGTTTTTTTTAAATGTACATAAACTCTGGGGTGATGTTGGGTGTATGAAAGTGGACATGTACATGTTATATAACTTTAAAGTGTACGACTGTACGTGTCCATAGTAACTTCGAAAAGAAGTTTAACAAAATCTCTCAGGAATTTCCCCGGCCTCCAACTAATTATTTACGTATGCAGGTATTTCATTACCAAGCCAATTATTGTCGCCCCAAATGTTTATTCACTTCACATAATATGTGAATTACATGTTCATCAGTTTATTTTTAAATCCTCTTCTTGCACACTACTCAGCCTTGAAAAGTCAAGCGAAAACCAAAACTTATTTTTAGCTCGCCTGTTCGAAGAACAGAGAGCTATAGCGATACCCACGGCGTGAGCGTGAAAATGTTAAAGTTTTTGGTGCAAGTTATTTAGAAGCTTGCCATTCATTAATATGTGTACTAGGATGCTGATATTTGGCATGGAGGTTCCTGTGGGGTATATTATTGATGTAGTGAAATTGAAATTGAAATATAATTTCAAATGTTTTAAATTTTTGACCTGTTTTGAACTTAACTTTTTTGTAGCACATCAACGTTAAAGTTTTTAGTGCAAGTTATTTAGAAGCTTGCCATTCATTAATATGTGTACTGGGATGCTGATATTTGGCATGGAGGTTCCTTTGGGGAACGTCTTCACTATTATTGATGTGGTGAAGTTGAAATTAAACAATAATTTCAATTTTGTTATTTTTGACCTGTTTTGAACTTAACTTTTTTGTAGCACATCAACATTAAAGTTTTTTTTCCTTTCTAATGTTTTTATCTACCACACTATTTTTTACTGATTACAATATACAAATACATATACTGCTTTAAAATTATTTGGATCAGGCTTCACTGCAATGCTTTATAAAAAAATATTATTAGACTAGTCTTTTAAAAACGATAAATGTATAAATAGGTGAGCATTGGGTGGCTTTGACACCAACTCTCTGGTTTATTAAAGACTTCACTATTTTCTTTCTTCTGCATTATGAGAACATACCTTCATTGTGCCGAGTATATTAGAATGCTGCCACGATCATTGTGAACAAAACATACATAACCTCTTGTCCTCTGCATGAGTTGTAATCAAAAGGTACCTTTGTTTCCTCAAATTGGTACTTTCATTTAATGACAGATGATGCCTTGTTCAGTCTTTAAATGTACACCAGACGCCTGTGCGGCCTGTTCCAAGTCGATGTATATTTGAGCAGGCCAAAACAAAATGGGCTGACCATGTTGGTTTTGCGCCATCTTGGTAAGGCTTTTTAAAAAATTATTATTTATAATGAGCGTCCTGCTAATTATCTTCAAAAGGGGTGTTTAAATTTACCCAAATACCTAGTTTTCATTCATGCACTTATGTGAACTTTCATTATGCAGGAGCTCATATTCCATTGTTTCTTATGGGAAAATTACACTTTGCTTCCTAAGCGTAATTTTTGGTGGTATAAGGATGGTATAACGATGGTTTTGGTTGCAAGTGACATTATAACATTATTATTATTAACCTAATAATAAAAAAGGCAGTAATATAATAATAAAGTTAATTTAGTTGTAACACTTATCAAAACAATCTTGAGTCCAAGTTTCTGTACGAGAAGGTGGCGGGTGGTGGAGGAGGTAGTTACTGGAAGAAGGTGGAGAACAGTTTATCAGCTGATGGTGGGAGAGCAGAGGCTACTCTGGTGGTGGGGGAGGATGGTGGAGGGGAGTGTGGAGGATGGAATGGTGACTGGAGGTGGAGGAGGATGTGGTTACTGGGAGGAGACAGAGAGAGATCGGTTCACCAGCTGATGGCGCAGAGGAGAGGCTACGTTAGCGGTGGGGGAGGGTGGAGGGGAGGCTGGAGAGGATGTGGAGTGGTGACCGGTGGTGGTGGAGAATCAGCTGATGTACATGGCATGGGTTTGGTGGTTGATGAAGCAGATGTCAGTAGCTTGAAGTAGCTGCTGAGAGTAGACTGTTGACAGCTTTTCAAGTTCTCCTTATATAAAGCAATGATAGCAGCGTACATTTTGCTGAAAGCCATGAAAAAAACTTTGATATTTCTTTCCATTTCTGGATCATGTTCCTTGCAAAGAGAAATTAGGCCATCAATATTCCAGAAAATATCCCTCGGCACAGACTGGAAGTGACTTGGTTTCTTTGGGTTCTTCGTCAGACTCATCTTCGGCCTCCTCCACCCTTGTCAACTCCGATATGTCTTCGATGGTCAGCTCTTTGCCATGCGACATCAGAACCTCCTCTACACCTCCCTTGTCAACACCTTCCAGCCCTGCCTGAGTTGCCAATGATAGTCTTTCCTTATGCTGGGGACATCAGGGAAACCATGAAAGTTAATCATGACATCCGGCCACAACTTGCACCATACACCATTCATTGTTGACTGTGACACCTTAAACCCATGATGCAGCGATATTATTAATGGCATCCTTTCATGTGTAGTGCTTCCATATGTCAATTATGGAATGTGCATTCACCTTCTCCAACTCACTTGTGACAAAGTGCATGACATGGCACAAATAGTAGGCCTTAAAGGTAGAAATGACACCCTGGACCATAGGTTGCAGCAACAACATGGTATTGGGGAGCAAAAACTTGACGGTGATGTTGCTGCATGCACTTACCATGTCCTCCGAGTGACCAGGGGCATTGTCCAACAATAACAAAGCCTTGTTTGCCAGGTTCTTCTTCTGCAGCCATTTCTTAACTGCAGGTCCCATGTAGCCCTTCATGTCGTCCAGGCATATGCTTCCCACCATCCAGGCCTTCTTGTTGGATTTAAAATAAATGAGGAGTGCCACCTTAGATAAGTCCTTCAAGGCCTTCGGATTTTCCAAGCGGTAGACAAGGCAAAGCTTTAGTTTTGAAATCACCCGATGCATTACCCCCACAAACAAGTGTGAGGCAATCCTTAGCAGCCTTAAAACCTGATGTGGACTTCTCAGTGCGAGAGATGAAGGTTCAGTTGGGAATTTTTTTTCCAATTAAGGTCTGTCTTGCCAAAGTAAAATAAAATAAAATAAAATAAAAGAATAATAAATAATAATCATTATTAAAAAAAACAAAAAAAAAAAAACCACTTGATTTGGGGAGGATCCACCCTCCTCAAAAATCTTCTTCAGCTTCGCTGGGTATTGTTCAGCAGCATCATTATCAGAAGTTGCAGCCTCTCTGGTCATTTTGATAATGTGCAGTTAATAGCACTTATGAAAGCGATCAAGCCTCCCGTGGCTAGCAACAAATGTTTCCACAGGCTGCTTTCGTTCAGGGTCACCTCCCTCCTGATAAAATGAATGTTTCAGACCCTCGCATATCACACATGCTATTTCTTGGATGAAGCTAGAATTCATAGGGCAATGATGCCGATTTTGGTCCTCACCTTCTCCTCCTCTTCCCTTGATAAGGGGTGAGGTCCGATGGCACCAAGCTTCTGACCTGCCTTGACCACGATACTCCTCCACCTCCCTCTGTCCTCAGCCAACTCTCTCCACTCTCTAATCACTCCTACCTTATGGATATCCCTCCTCACACATCCTCCCATCTCAACCATGGTCTACCTCTTTTCCTTCAACCTTGCTCCCTCAACCTATCCGCTCTCTTTGCCATTTTCTTCTCTCTTCCACAATCTGCACCGACTTTCCAGCCCATCTCAGGCGACATTTCACCAATCTCCCTGTCAAGCTCATCTGCACACCAATCTCCTCCCTCAGTTCATCCATCATCCTTCTATCCACCCTCTTCACTCCTGCAATCCTTATGACGCAGTTGTTCTCGCAAACTTGCAGACTCTGTCTCTGACAGTGCCACCGTTTCCAGACCGTAAAGGTAGGCCGGCGTTACACATGACATCAGAACCTTCCCTTTCAATTTTCTTGATATATTTCTGTCTACCATTACTCCCTCAACCCGCCTCCACACACTCGCACTCAACCGAATCCTCCTCCACACCTCTGCGTCGGACTTCCCATCCCCAGTCACTGTTCCTCCCAGATACTAAAACCCATTTCCCTGCTTGACCTCCTTCCCCTCCAACATGATATTTATTTTCTCTGCTTCCTGACCGACATCGCCTCAGTCTTCTCCATACTCATCTTCAGCCCATGCTTCCCAAATCCTCCTTCCATTCCCCCAGTACTTCTTTCATCTCCCGCCCACTCTCCACCACAACAGCCAGATCATCCACATACAGCATCCTCCCCAGAATACCCCTCAAGTCCCCCTTCCTGATTACCAGCTCCATCACCATGATAAACATGAGTGGGCTGAGAGAGTTTCCCTGCCTCAAACCATTGTTCACGCTGAACTCCTCAGACATCATCCCAGGACCAACCGAAACTCCGACCCTCGTTCCCTTGTACATCCCTTCCACCAACCTAACTTCTGCTTCCGGTTCTCCCGTCCATCTCAGTGTCGCCATCGCTTCAAAATTTGGGTACGTCCTTCCTTCCATCCTTCTGTCGAAAATGAAGAAGAACCTTTCTAACGCACCATGTTTAATTCTGATCGGGTTCTAAAGGGTCATTCTAGAAGGTTCTAACGGGTAATCCGAACAGGTTTAGTTCGTTTCTAGGCTTTGCCTATTTTATATTAAAAATGCCAAACTGAACCTGCTTCTTTCATACCACGGGTGCGATGTTTTAATTTTTTTATTGTTATTTATTATCTTGCCAAAACGAAGTTTTTGCAAGATATGTTAGTCAGCTTGTATGTTTTTTTATTTTTTATAGATCATCATGCGAGTGAAGCTTGCTTGCTGTGGGTTCCTGGAAAATGTCATTCTCGCTCAGAAGTTTTATGTATTGTCCAAGCTTTGTGAAGAACAACTCACAAAACAGGTTTTATTTATTTATTTATTTTACTGTGCCTTCACAATGATGTTTCATAACTGTTTCAAGGCGTATTGTATTATAATTTGACTCGGGATCATTTAAAATTGTAATTTTGTAATTTTTTGGTAATGACCTGCATTGTTTCAGAAAGTGCAAAATTTAAATTACAATTAATCACATACCATCTCTCTCGGGACAGTGTTGTAGGCCTTCTCCAAGTCCACAAATCCCAATGCCATCTCACCTTGCACCTCCTAAGTCTTCTCCACCAGCTGTCTCATCAATCATCCCCCTACCATTTCTGAACCCCTGCTGCTCTTCGCCGATCTCAATCTCCACACTTTTCTCCTTATCCTCCCATCCAGAATCCTCTCCAGCAACTTCCTGACATGACTAAGGAGTGTAGTTGCTCCCGTACTTCCCTGTACTGGATTTTGAACATCACCATTCCCCTTCCATATCGGCACAATTAACCCCATCCTCCACTCCTCCAGAATTGAACCCTCTCTCATACATACATTCAACAGCCTCTTCGTCCAACTGACTCCAACTTCTCCGACCGCAATTATCATCTCTGTACGCATCTCATCAATGCCTGGTGCTCTTCCCTTCTTCATCTTTTTTAATGCCATCCGCACTTCCTCCTCTGTGATATACACCAAGTCCACTTTCCCCTCTACATAACACAGGAGCTCCAAATCGCCGTTGCTTCTTCCCGGTTCAACAGCTCTTTGAGACATCCTTCCCACACCTTCAATACTGCCCCCCTCTCTGTCACGAACCTCCCGCCATCATCCTTAATCACTGCCCCCCCCTCCCCTTCATGTCCTTACCATCCTCATCCCTGTCACAAGCCAATTTATACATCATCTTCCTCCCACCATCCTCTTCCAACCCATTGCACACCTCAGCCTCTTCCATATCATTCTACGCCTTATCCACAGCTCTCCTTGCTGCTTTCTTCTTCTGCAACCCCCGCATCTGGCTACCTCCCCCGAGTGTTGAAGATCAAGGTCACTTCCTTACTACCACCCTCCACAACCGTCACTTTTTAACCACCAAAAAATCCAACACTGTTCTATCGGTAATTCTATGACTTTCCCACTTTTGAAAGAATGAACCAGCTATGGCCATCCCGTTCCTCGCCACCAGCTCCACCAGCTCTCGACCCTCTCTATTCCTCATCCACAAACCTAACTTACCAACACACTCCTCGTCACCCAGCTCCACTACTCACACATGCGCATTAAAGTCCCCTGCAATGCACAGCATCACATCCAGCCCAACCATTCCTATCATCCTCTCCAGTGTGTCCCTGAATTCCTGCTTCTCCACCACAGTTTTTTCCCGTGTGTAGCCCATATATCGAAATAAGACACACCATTTGCCTCTGTATCACAAACCATGCCATAACTATCCGTCCCTCCTATCTTCACACTTTGACCACCTGCTTGCTGATCAATTCCGATGCTATTATTCCCACACCAGTAGTTGTTCCAACCCCACCCACGTGTAACAACTAGTATCCTCCTACCAACATCTTCACCCTGACTCCTTTCTATCTGGTCCCCTGTACACACAACATTTCCAACCTTCTTCTCTCTATCCAAACATTTAGGACTTTCTCTGTCTCTTCCATTATGGCATCTCTACTACGTGTAATATTACTGCAGCTGCCCACCGAAACTGCCATTTTTGTCATCTTCTTAATCGCTTCCTTGTTCTTTACTATGGATTGTTGACTCAGCCATAACGATGTTCTGCAATTGTTGACTCGGCCATACCATATACACTGGCAATAACAGATGTCTTCTCCCCTCCCTCCTTCCTCTTCACGGTATCAATCTTCATCTCCAGCGTTGCTTAGCTGTGTTTAATGGTGAAGACAATAAGCGTTTTTATACCATTGCTCATCCAACAATTTTTAACCCTTTCATTCAGACAAGTTAATTATGTGGGGAAGGGGAGAACGCACAGTGTGAACAAGCCTTCTGAAAAGTTAATTGGCCTATTGAAAAGTTAATCACCAGGAAAAATTGTGCAATCACCAGATAGCTCCTTCATTTGAGCAAATGAAGACCTTTGTTAAGCGATGAATAGCCCCAAATGAAACCATTCGTTGTAGCGAACCTTTGTGAAGCGGGGGATACCTGTCTTCCCCATGGCTAGTTTTCCTGATATTGGCTTAATGGTTGGGATGGTGGGCTTTGGATCCTCGGATCCTGAGTTCAAATCCCGCTCAGCTGTTGAATTAATACCAGGTGGGGTTAACTCGGCCTGTCATCCTTCCGAGGTCGGAAAAATGAGTGCCAGCTTGCTGGTATCCTGTGTCGGAGTGGCGACCCGTCCAGGGTTGTGCCCAATAGCCAAGGAGACTGCTTAACCAGCACCAACGCTCTGCACAGAGTGTGGTCCCAATCTCCTTCTCCTCCCATGGCTAGTCAATCATATGTATAAAGTTTTGCATCAATCTGTTAAGTGGTTCTGGAGAAGAGGATTTTTTTAGGCTTCTATTTTCAATCCAATATAGCCACCAGACCACGTGACCGATGACATAAATTTAATTCTTCACTCACAAGGGTCAGATATATGAAGTTTTAAGATTTTTTGGATAAGGATTTAAATTCAACCAGTTATGGCTGGAATACTACTTCACCAATGACATCATCATCATCACCCTTTATACCACATGGGGAGTTGATGACATATGCCAAGTTTCAATTTCATTCGTTGATCGGTTTTGGAGACGTCCAAGTTTATTTTCCCCCAATCCAATATGGCTGCCATACCATGTGACTTATGAGGTCAGAGTTATCAATAAAATATTCTCCATGGAGGTCCCTTGTATGTTTAAAGTCTTGCATTCATCAGAAATGTGGTTGCGGAGGGGAAAAAATTTTTTATAAGAAAAAAAATATCGATGTGGACATGTACAGAGACAGACACAGACGTTACAATCGTCTCGCAACCCCTTCAGGATAAGACTAATAAGAGACCTAACAGACAAATCAACAAGGTATATGGGATTGAATCCAGGGGTCACAATATCATGAGATACGAGCTCATATAGGAGAGCTAATCAGGACAACCCATTTATTTAGCATCTCCAGGTGACCATCTCACCTCTGTGCTGGCGTGTCCAGCGATGATGAATTGGCCATCACATTGGGGATCTTACTGATGGAAACCTTTTGCTTGTACTGGTGAAAAAGCATGCGGCAAACTCATGAGTTCAAAAGTACAAACAATGACAGAAAACAAATCTTACTCTTAGTCAGGTAGATGAGAATACCAAACAAATAAAATCTCCAAATTACACAAGGAAACATAGTCACAGTAACAGGAAGAGGCCATTTCGCCCATTATGCTCGTGCTGCCGATCACGTTTCCACAATTAATGCAATCCAACTTAACATCCAAGTCACTACTTCCACTTACACATCTCGTTTCCTCATTTGAAAGGCAGATATTTTAACCATGATGCTGGCACCATTGGCCGACTCTTTTTGAAAAGCACCAAGAGATAATTGAGGTAATTACACCGATGCGCACGAGACAACCGGCTTTACGTGTCCTCCTAAAGGAGGGCATGCTCTGAGATGCAGCATCCCTCCGTAGAGACTGTACCACGATGACAGTTTTGACCGGATTTGAAGTCCAAGAACGGACCAGCGGAGGTGCGAGCAGACCATCGACCGAGCCGTCCTGCCCCCCCCCCCCCGCGCCCCCCCCCTACCTGGCCTCTCATGGAGTTCTCCGACATGTGTAAAGTTTTGAATAAAATGTTCCAGATTCCGTGTCCAGAAGTACCATGCATGGTACATTTGTATCACAGTGCAGGATCTCCAGAGAAAATTTATGGCAAAGGAATAGAGTCTGGCCATAGATTAGCTTGCCGGAACCAAGAGAGAAAGGTTGCTGTCACAAAATATCGATGATATGCTCAGGGCATCGTGTGGCTTCTTTCATTTTTGTTCCGTATTTTTTGCTTCACTCTCGGTTTTGTGGGTGCTGCTGAAGTGAGTTTCAGTTTTTTGATAAATGCTCAGTTTCACCAAAGATTGGACACTGCAGCTCAATTTGAAATAGTCACGTGACGTAGCGTTCAAGGATTGCGTACAGGGTGAACAAGATGGAAACAGAAGTTATCCCTCAAGAAGGAAAAACTGGAAATTTGGAAAGAGGTGGACTTTGGGAGGGTTAACGAGGATAGAAAAGATCATGGTTTTGGATTGGGGACAATCTGAGATAGTGGTGAACAGCTGTCTTGAAGACCTGGAGGGAAGAATGAGATTGAAGAGAATGTGGAAGTTGATTCCACAGGCTGGAAAAGAGAGGAATGAATGAGTGGAGGTGAGCAGAGATCCTGTAGATTGTGTTTTTTTTTTTTTTACAAACTAATCTTTGTTGCACAATTACATTTTCTGGCCTGATTATTGAACATGTTTGTTCAAGTACAAGTATGTCAAAAACTTTAGGAATAACTTGTACCCATTTTGCCAAGAAGCTGAGACATGTGACCTCCTGTACTCTGCAGACACGTTACTCATCCCAATAATATAAAGCCAGATCACTTCTGAGTTCACCGCATTCTGCGATCGCCCATAAGACACTATCATCTGATGAGCGCTCCTTGTCTGCCTGCCTATGTCCTTCAACACATTTCCCATTTAATTTCACCGAGCTATTTCCCTGACACACCTCCAAAGTGTCTCCATCATCTCACGTCAAATCCCCAAAATATTTGTGGCCTCTATCCTTCATAGCCATACTTGTCCACAAGTCTCCAACCGAGTTGTTTGTCCATCTCCGAAATCTCTTAGCTTCCTGACAAGTATATGAATAAAACAGCACACCCCATCACAAAAGTACTGCAAGCACATCGATGGAAACCATCATGAGGTGGTCATTTTAACGATCAAGAGTACTGTATGCTTGTGTGGCTATCAACCTTACAAATGTTTGAAAAGATAGTCTATCAGATGATTGTTATTGTTCCAAATTAATCTTGCCATCCTGAATCATGTGCAATAAAATAAACCTGGTGCATAAAACCCCCAGGATTAATTATTTTAGATTTTTTTTTGTGCAAAAGCAGGAAATAATATTGTCCATCCCGGGCTTAATAATAAATCCGTCATTGTTCCGTTCTCTAAGGTCTGCATCAAGTGAGATGGAGACGAGCATGTGTTGTGGAGAACATGTGTTGTTGTCCTCACCTCTCTATTCACTACTTTCCTTCTTCTGAGCTTTAGTGTGGTCTGAGAGGCAGAGGCAGATGCAGAAGAATCCGAGGAGAGCACGTTAGACCCTGGATGTGTTGGATCTGCAGGAAGAGGTGGTGCATCTGAAAGCTTTGGTGTATGTTCATCATTCATTTGTCCCATGAATTGCTGAAAAGGCTGTGCTGGTGTCAGTCGCTGAGAGTCAAAACTCTCACGGTCATCAAAATTTTCCGAGGTAAACGACGATGGAAACGAGGATAGTGGTGGAAGTAAGGACCGGGGAAGACTCGATTGCACATTTTTCATATGACGATCCTCGAGGTCCATCTCGATCATGAGAGCTGATGACCGTAGATGACTTGGGTACATTTTCACTGTGACCTCAGCACCATTGGGGTTCATTTGTAGAATTTCCACCAGCTTGCACACCTGCCACCCGACCTGGAGAACACAGCGGACCTTGGAGTAAAACTTCAACCACATCCCACGGATTATGGAAGTATTAGGACAGGCTATAAATGTTTCTCGGAATCACATTGCTTCACGACGACAATCTCCACAACCACCACCTTCACCCAACAGGTGTCTCATTTGGAACTTATTTGGCCAAAAACATTTTACCAAATCTTGCGATACAAACGTTTGTATAATTATTGCAGCAGAAGCTCGAGAGGAATCGATTTTTAATTTAAATCCCAGCTATAATTGTGTGCCAATTGTATGTGAGCACATCGGGCGGTGCCCGATATAATTAATCACGGGTCAAATATTGAAATACTTACAACTGTCTGTTGATTGACTTGAACTATTTCATCTCCAACGTTCACTCGAGGACAGCGTGCCACAGGGGACTATAAGGAAAAAGAGAAGTGGTGGAATATAGGGGCAAAGAAAGCAAGTACCACACCAACACTTTTACATCGCACAGGCCATAATCCCAGAAACCAGGTTTGGTGTCTTCAGCTCAACCCACAGGCCATGTCTTGCATCTGGTTTGGGGTTTGTCCACATGTTGGTCAGATCAACAGCTGCTCCTTCCACATCAATCAAAGTTAAGTTTTCCAAACCGGTTACATCATGCTTTTCTGTTATATTTTCGTCTCTTTGTACTTTCATCAAATATTTTTCTGTGATAAATCGTATCTTGTCACCGATTGTTAATCGTTTTGTTTTTGAGGTTGTTTTGTCGTCCTGTTTGTCTTTTTTTTCCAAATATTGTCTTTTCGGCCTTTTCAACATGAATCGTATCCCCCCACGCTTACAAAAAAACATAAGTAAAAAACTATTTCACTCGAACATGATCTTATTCTGCCTTCAACCTGTACTTCCTGTATGTCTCTCCTTTTCCTCTGTCATTTTCTCAATTTCTTCATTGAAGAAAACGCTTCTTGCTTCTTCCTTTAAAAGCTTATTAAAATGCATGAAAATGTCTCAATTCCCTTATTTCTCTGTAATCAGCATACCACATGTTCCTCTTCATCACAATCAATTCTTCATATTCTCTTCTTCACAAGCTATATTTTGTAAACCTGTCTCTCCCCGAAGCGCTTGATCTGTCATCCATCATCCGGTTCCGACAGCACGACATTTCTCTGTGATGTGAATGAAAACTCCACCCACCCATCCCATGATCTTTATCTCAGAATGTTAAATGTGGGAATCTTGAGTAGTCCAGTTTGCAGAATTTCTCAACGCACAACAATCAATTCCCACCCCTCCCATCTTCTCCATCACCCTGCCTCCTTCCATGCTTCCTTTGCTCCAGCCTACACCTTCCCAGCCTCTTACTCCTGTCCCTCACCCTCTGAGCATTCCACCTGTCCCTAACACTCCCAAACTCTCCTCCCCTATCCCTCTCTGTTGACTTCAAAAAAATCCAATGCCTCCAACCCAACCAACCTGACAGATCTCTCAATCCAGGTTTCTGCTGAAAGCCTGGACATCATCTGTTTAACAGAATCCTTCTTCCCAGTGTCTCCAACTCCTTAATGTCTCTCATCTCCGCCGGTTTGATTGACCAGTACCCCAACTTGGCTGCGGAGTTGCTCTTTACATCCAGAACTCAATTAATCACTGTCCTTGTTCTGAATTTACACCTCCCTACTCCCAGAAGTGCCATGAGCTGTGACTTCCCTTCCACTCCCACCCCTTGTTTGTGTGCTGCACAGTCATATTGGCTGGGTGTTGGTGCCTATCTCACCAGCCATGGCACTTCAGCAAAGGATTTCTGTGATTCCATTGGACTGACTCAAGCTGTGAACTTTCACACCAGGATTTCTCCAAATGGCAATTCCTTCCTTGGCACACCTGAACTCCTATCCACCTACAAGGCCTCCATCCACAGCTTGATGAAATGCTGCTGTCCCCTCTGGGCTGTCTCCCCTGCCTCACACCTTTGTCAGCTTGCACCAATGGAAACCAAAGCCTTCAAGATCTGGAATCTCCTGCGCTAAAGTTGAGTCTATGGGACTATCACTTTCCCATCAAAAGCAGGTCAGTGTTATCTGTCTTCTAACGCCTCGTTTCTAGTCTTGCACCCCCTTCTCTTTCCATGTTATGCCCCCTGCCCCCAATTTTTCCACAGGGCAAACACATCAAACCCTTCTGGTGAAACTCCCAAAATCCAGGATCATTGCTCACCTCCTCTCATTCGTTCCTGTTTTTTCCTGCCTGCAGAATAAACTTCCACATTCTCTTCAATCTCATTCTTCCCTTCATGTCTTCAAGACAGCTGTTCACCACCATCTCAAGGTTATCCCAAATCCAAAACTAAGATCTTTTCTACCCTCGTTACCCCACCCCAAGCCCTCCTTTCAAATTTCCAGTTTCCTTTCCTGAGAGTTTGCTTCTGTATCCATCCTGTTAATCCCATGTCCTTCCCTGCCCCCATTGTTTGTCTGAGTCTCCCTCTATTTTGTCCTTCAACTTCGCTGTTGGTGTCCACGCAACCCCGCCTCCCACACGTTATTTATCGTCCAAATAAGCACACGTTATTTATCCTCCATGTGACAACTAGAGTGATTGTCATACTTGCTTCCAAGGGTAACTTGAAAAAGAAGTATGTAGTTGTGTGCTGATACATTTAAACGAGGAAGAATTTCCAAAATTGGAGATTGTTACTGCCTGTGTGTGGGCTTTCTGCATATACATGGCAAGTTTCACGAAGATCCGATGAAAACTCTGGGTTGTGAAACAAAAAATGTCAAAAAATAGGAATTACGTCATAAAAATTGATATGACATCATAGTGATGTATCATATGTGCGGTAATTCATCTCTGCTAATGCCCTGTTCGATTCCCGCAAACAGAATTCAAAAAGCTTGCCTAGTTTCGGAGATAATTTTTTGGCGATTTCCATTAGCGGAGATATTTTGACATAACTTTTTTCTAGGAGGAATTTTCAAAATCGGAGATGGTTACTGTCTGCGCAGCGTATTTTTACATATATATGCCAAGTTTCAGGAAGTTTCGATGAAAACTGTAGGCTGTGAAACAAAAAAGTCCACAAGAACAACAACGTGAGTAAGACTTAGAGATCCTCCACGAGGATCTAAAAATTGAAAATTTCAACTTCCTGGTTCTCCACTGAGCTGTATCTGATCTTAATGATGCTAACTGACAGAGTAACAAGAACTAAAGACAGCACCAAACCTCCAGAAGACCAACAGCACAGAAGAAACATTGGCATGGTTCATTCCCAGATGGATACATAATCCCTCAGGAGGAGGAAATACTTAAGCACTCGCACAAGCAAACGTGCACACACACAAATGCACATGCACATGCATTATCCAAGATAATAATAATCATGAAAAATGTTGATAAACCTTATCACATGACCTCAACCAAATATGAATGATGGGCACTCAAAATCATTTTCATCAGCCCACCGTCATAGCAGTGATTCAAAGGGGGAAAGAATGCCCCAAAAATACAAACAAGCAAACAATAGTTATTTCTTCAGGAAATTGCATTCTGCCAAAAAGGCTACCTCAAGAAATGTCATGAGATGTCTTGAGACAATATGGGGGTCACGAGACAATAAGGGGTCACGAGACAATAAGGTGTCACGAGACGATAAGGGGTCACGAGACTTCCTGGCCTGGCCAAAACATTCTTCTCGAATGTTTAAAATCCCATTCCATTCCATTGGGACCATAATCTGTGCAGAGCGTTGGTGAAGCTCTAAGCAGTCTCCTTGGCTATTGGATACAATCCTGAACAGGTCACCACTCCGACACAGGATACCAGCAAGCTGGCACTCATTGTGCCGACCTCGGAAGGATGACAGGCAGAATCAACCCCACCTGGTATTAATTTAACAGCCAATGGGGATTTGAACTCAGGATCCAAGGATCCCAAGCCCACCACCCTTAACCATTAAGCCAACACCAGGCATAATGTTTTAAATAAACAACGATAAGAGTTTTTAAGAAAAGATAACACTCACATTCTTCACAATGCCAGTCACGACATGCGTTCTGTCCGATGTAGGTTTCAGTAAAAACCCCTGATGGATAAGAAGTACATGCAATCAGACAAGAGATCCTCTTGTAGGAACCAAAAACCTTCCTTGGGCATCCGGAGATCTCACCAGCTCGGTGCTGGAATCCAAGCAAGGAATCCAGACCCTCTCAAGGCGTGCGCATTCGTATGCAGCCGGACACCGCGAGACAAGAAGGCACCGCTCGCAGATTGCCAGGATGCGGACGCACTGGGGGCCGGGGTCAGACGAGCCAAACAGGTGTGCATCACATCGATGGTTATGAGGAACAAAACACAAAAACTTGATGTGCTACATGCTGCTTGTTACTTCAAAAGAAATCAAACTCATATACATGTATACTTGAATTTAAATATTAATAAAGTAAGGCTTTTAATAAAGAATTTAAAGTTGAATTATTTTATTGCTCAGAACATGCTACTACTTTCTTTTACTAATATGAATCCTGAGTTGCAAATATTCCGATATATATATATATATATATATATATATATATATATATATATATATATATATATATATCAACTCCTCCCATGCTCTTCAAGCTGAAGAAGCTGCATAAAGCAATCAAGAAAGGCCTCTTAAAGGTCCCATGACACTCAAAATTTTCTGGTTCTTTATCTATTAACTTGACCTTCCGAGTGAAGAAATCACCCATGTTTCTAATTTAAAATCAACAATGGGATAATTAGACCAATATTTCGAACATTTGTAGTGCTTTTTACAACTTGCTATGCCCCGCCCCTCAAAAAAGTTGAGTTCAGCGAACCGCAGGTCACGTGACCGTTGACGTCATCTCCAGAACGCGACTCGCACAGAGTGGATTGATTAGACGTCGCGCGCCGTATAAAGTACGTACAAATGCATTGTGCACATGTGTTTGCTTTCTCACTGATAGTCTTAATTCCTGATTGTTTCGCGGAAAAGAAATTCCGCTTTTGAGCCGTGTACGCACAACAATCACGAGGTAATTATTTATCCCTTTACTACCTTGTCGTAGCCGTGTACAAATCCAATACATGTATGCACAATAAAGGGCTATACAATGTCCACAAAATATAAAATGTGACTGTTGAACCTTTCCATTAAAAAAGAAACTTACAGGGACATACAAGTAAAATACTAAAGATTAATATTACATCATTTCAAGGCACAAGGAGATAATTTTAAAATCAAACAATGTAAAAAACCTGCACCCACATTTTGCAGCTTATTGAATTGTTCGTTGAAACCAGCCTGCTGGGATCGGTATGATTCCACATACATGCAGCAAGCCAGGTATGGCTGCACTCAACATACATGGGTTTATTCTAAAGCGAAGGTACTGCTTCCATTGGCTTGCTATCCATTAACATTTAGCCAAAATGCTGTAATAAATGAACAGGGAAAAATATGTTAGCACAACTATGAAAGACAAATTTATCTGTCCTATTACACGGCCTCATAGCCTCCGGGACTCTTACGCATTGACTTGTACATTGTGTGCATGCTAATACAAGTTACTTGTCAACTCTCAAGTCTAGACTAGTCCGATAAATCCGTCGTCCGTCCGACTAGTCCGATAAATCTGACGTGCTGTAGCTTTCTTTCATTATTCTCTTTTCTTCATTGTTTTCTACTGGCGCTACATGACGACAGTAGGAATAAAATAAATAAAAATGCAACAGAACGTCAGATTTATTGGACTACTCGAGACAATTGTGTTGCAAGGTGTGTTCTGCACACAAGTTTTCATCGTATCCGGACAGCGAAATTGCTTCGTTTTATGTGCGGAGAGATACGGCCGATGACATGCGCTGGCCTTGCTTGCGATTCATTCGCCGCGGTGCAACATGTCCGCTACACTGCGCTGGTCACATCACCTCACTAAAATATTTCTGATATCGAGCAGTATGCAAGTCGAATTTACATTATTGAATTACGAATAGGATTTAGTTGAACCAGTTGTTATTGCCACGTCTTCCTTCGATGTCCTCCCTATCGTCATGAATGCCGGGAATTTCATCGCCAGTTTCCTCTGCTTGTCCTGCTTCGGGCTCGAACTGGTAAGGCTGTATTCCATTTCCAGCTGCCTGAACTTCACCTTCCGCGACTACGTTATCCAACAATTCTCCATGTGATTCAGACCAAAATCCTTCATTTCTCTCACACTCACTGTCGCTACCAGACAAATCAAAGTCAATGCCATCCATTATTCAAAACCAAATGTTTGATTTTTTAAAAGCAGAAATGAACAAAGCGTTTGAGTCGACCAATCGAATGTGGAAATACACAGGAAGCTAATACAATCACGTAGACCACCCACCCAAGTAATTTACATGCAGCCTTTGTTGTTCTGGAGATGACGTCATGTGGGTTAAGCCTCTTTCAGTGGATTTCGGCAGAATTTTTAGGGGCATTCCAAAGAGGTTTGTTTTTTTAATTTTACATTTTACAGAACGAGTATTGTGAAAAAAAAAAATTGTCAGATCAAAAATCACGATGAAAAACTCCAATAGGACATATATATATATATATATATATATATATATATATATATATATATATATATATATATATATATATATATATATATATATATATATATATATATATATATATGCAATTTCAGTACTTTTGAGTGTCATGGGACCTTTAAGGTAAGCCCTTTGCTGTTTCAAACCCTTCCCAGAGTTGCTCCACAGTTGCAAAGACATTCACAAATAGAACACACATGAGAATCCCAATGCTACACACCCCTTCAGCTGCCGGACCGGTTTCATTGCTTATTGGTGAATCATCAGCGACAGCGCAGACAAGAAATGCATACCAATGAGGCTCCCAAGCATGTACCATGTGCAAATATGAAAAGCAGTCAATATATAAATAATAAAGAAACACCCATCCACATCTCTCTCAAAAGGGCTTAACTTGCTAGCCCTTCTTCATTGCTTTACACAGCGTTTTCAGCGAGAAGAGCATGGGAGGAGTCGATTTATTTATATAATCCTAGCCATCTGGGTTTCATTGATTAGGTGAGAGCTGATTGGTTATTCCCTTCATTCACAAAAGAGAGATGTGGGTGGGTCTTGTCTTTCTTTATCATAATATATATGTATATATATTCATACATATATATATATATATATTGTTATGGTTGTGGAAATTCGCATTACACCATAAAGGGTCCTCAGGTGAGATATATCGGTAAGTTCATGTGTAGTTAGCCCAAACCCGTTGTATAGAGGGAATATATGTAATCCATTCGGGCTGCGATTCTTCAGTTAGTCGTTTTTCTTTTGCTATCATTAATTTGGTGCAAGAACAACAACGAACATCGCCACAACCAACATCTCAACGATCACGCCATTCACACCACGACGCCACCTTCCACAACTACGCAACCACATCTTCACCACTCGCCATTCAACGAGCACCGTGCGGTCACGATCTCCGCGGGACGGATGGGAGGGGCGGAGTGGCAGCGGCGGCCGGGGTGCGAAGGGGCATCTCCCGCCCGAATCTTCCTTCCCTCGTCGTACGGTGCGTGGGGAAGAAAACCAACAACGCCTGTGGGATTTTCCCTCCTGCTTTTCCCGCACTTTGGATTGGGTGAGGTGCGATTTGAGCCGAAGGTCAAAGGCCTGATTTTGGGGGAATAATTCCCTGGCCCCGAGCCAAAACTGACTTTCTTCGTCCCCCGCACGGCGCGGGGAGGGGGGAACGAGAGGGCACGCCCTTTTTTGGGAAGCTTCCAGAAGGGAGATGGAGCCAGAAACGGGGTGGGGCGAGGGGCGGAGCGCCGCGCAACAAAAGGGGCGGACGAGGAGGGTTCGTGTTCATCTTCTGGTTTGGGTCGTGAGCTTGTTGTTCCTGCCGAGCCCTCGATCCTCGCGCGAGCCCTGGAATCCCATGAGCGAGCGCGGAGATAGCGCTGAAAAACCCCGTCCGTTCCCCCAAAACCCCGTCCGTGCTGTCGAGCGGACCACACATGCGGCGCGAGGCATGAGCTCGTGGACCACGCCGGAGGAGCTCGGAGTTGCTGTCACGAGAGAAGGACTCGACACACAAAGGGAAGTCGCGACTTCCATTTCTTTTGGCTTCTGTGTAAATGTGTGTGTGTGGCGCCAGTCCATCAAGTAGAATTGTTTAAATGTCCCTGTGTAATAATTATATTCGGTTGTATCTCTGCATTGTGTCCTTGCTTGACTGTAATATACGTGCTTGTGTGTGTGAAATAAAAGTGTGCTTGTCCAATTGTTCCCCGTTTCGCTACGTACTTTCCTTTGTTTGAATCTCCATCTTGCATCACGTAAAGGATTAATAGTGGGTTTAAAACACACGGTAACTAATATGAACCGTCAAGGTTGACGATAACTCTGCTCGGTTATCCCTGTAGTACGGAACGAGCCGCTTAAGCGGTTCGTTTGCGGAGTCGACCTGTGGTGTGGTACAACTCCTCGGTACGCCATCCGTGCGGTACGCTATCCGCGCGGGTAAATCGACCATTCGGAGATCGGACCCTATTTCGCGCGGGTAGAATGCGGACTGAGTTGTGGTGAGGTTAAACCCCCACCCGTGACTGGCTCCTGGCGGTAGTTCCCGGAGGGTCACGACTGAATTGCACACGTTCGGTGGGCGAAGCGGCCGCCATTCGAGTCAAGCGGCCGATCGCACGCCAGACGGGCCAGAATTCGCAACTATATATATATATATATATATATATATATATATATATATATATATATATATATATACATATGTATACATATATATACATATATATATACATATATATATATATATATATATATATATATATATATATATATATGTATACATATATATACATATATATATATATATATATATATATATATATATATATATATATATATATATATATATATATATATATATATATATATATATACATATATACATATATATATATATATATATATATATATATATATATATATATATGTATACATATATATACATATATACATATATATATATATATATATATATATATATATATATGTATACATATATATATACATATATATATATACACATATATATTCATACATACATATACATATATATATATATATATATTCATGCATACATATATAATCATACACATATATACATATATATTCATGATATACACATACATACATATATATTCATACATATACATGATATACATATACATTTATATTCATACATACATACAGTATATATATATATATATATATATATATATATATATATATATATATATATATATTTATATTCATACATACATACAGTATATATATATATATATTCATACATACATACATACAGTATATATATATATATTCATACATACATACATACAGTATATATATATATATATATATATATATATATATATATATATATATATACATATATATACATACACACACACACACACACACTATATTTGAAGGTCAAAATTACTACAACTTTACAAAAGGGTCAATAGAACACTTAACCCCACACTGTCTTGAGAAACAATGACATGGGCAGGGTCTACGAGCAACAAATTTGATTGGCCGTGATGACGTAAAATGCTGTGATATTTTGTCCAAGTACTGCTAAACGGAAGGGTTTTGTAAGCGATAAAAAGGTGATTTGTGTTCTGCAGTGTTCAAGTATATAATTCAATTTAAATAAAATAAAGATTTTAAGGGTCGTAGGAGAAAAAAAAAATTCATAAGTTTGCCGCCATTGATGCAGCGTCTTTTACACCATCTTGTTTAACACATTACATTAGTTATTCGTGCCTGTTGTTTGTGTCCTTTATGACATCCTTAAAAAGAGTAAGTTTCCTGTTTGGAATTATTTTCAAATTTGTTTGACTGCCAGACAGGCATACAAAGTAAAATAATTCTCTCACTCCTCTCTGCGCACGTGCAATAGGGACGCAATTGAGTTTATTTTTTCACCAAACACCAACTACACAAAGACTGTGGATCTTATAATTGAGACTTGGTTGAGTCACATCCCCACTTAATAACTGACCACTCACGACGACAAAGAAGTAATATGTCTTCTTCTTTGTTAAGCCTTAATATGACAGGCAACAAATCTAAAAGGTTCTACGAAACATTTACTTAAAATCGTACAAGGCACGTCAAAAATAATGTACGAGGCCGATAGCTCGAAATAAAGAAACATTTATATATTTTATTACTAGTTACATGCACTTTATATGAGGGTGAGTCAAAAAGTATCCGTAAGAATTTTTTATTTAAATAATTTAACTACAATAGCATCATTTTTCCACATCGTCCCCTTCATTTTCAGCACACTTATTCCAATGGTTCACAAGCTTCTGTATTCCCTCAAAAAAAAAAACATGTTTTTGGTTGAATGATGAGCCACGCATGCAGCACTCCTTTCACTTGGTGGTCACTGAAAGTGGCAGCCTCTTATAGCGTCTGAGTGGATCAAACACGTGAAAGTCCGAAGGGGCTAGGTCAGGACTGGAGGAAGGATGCTCCAACACCTTAACATTCAATTGCCGTAGGGTTTCCACAGGATGGGTGGCAGTGTGTAGACGGGCATTGTCATGCAACAATGCAGCACCTTTTTCGACAGTAGCCCTCAGCGTTTCCATCGAATAGCTGGTTTCAACTGGTCCCGGAACATTTCACAATAACAGATACTGTTTACTGTTGTACCCTCCTCTTGATAGTTTTCCAAAATTGTGTCTTGTGAGTCCCAGAAAAGTGTGAACATCATATTTTCCACCGATGGTTGACTTTTGAACTTATTTTTGACCGGTGATATCGGATGTTTCCACTCCACACTCTGGCATTTGCTCTCTGGCTCGTAATAGTGGATCCACGTCTCATCTCCAGTGACAATGCGTCGAAAAAAAAAAGCATTCCCTTCATTATGGAAGCGGTTCAAAAAGGCTTTGGCAGATTGTCACACGGTTGCACTTGTGCTCTTCTGTGAATTGTTTAGGAACTCATCTTGCAGAAACTTAATGAATTCCAAGTCAGTTGTAGTCGATTTCATGTGCAGAACCACGACCGATGTTCAGATGTTGTGCCACTTCGAAAATAGTGAACCGTCGGTTATCCATAATCATGCCGTGGACTCGTTCAATGTTTTATTCTGTTGTGGATGTGGATGGGCATCCAGATCATTAGTCATCAATGAGACTTGTGTGACCGTTTTTGAACATGGTAATCCAATCATACACTCCGCTACAGTAAAGCACTGTTCCCATATTGTGATGAAAGTCTGGGATGGATTTCTGCCCCGGTACACCTTCAGCCCACAAAAATCCTATCACTGCACGCTGTTCTTCTTTGGTGCAAACGGACAGCGGAGCGGTCATTTTAACTCCCTTAAGACAACTACTGCCTGCTCAAGGTTGAAACTGCTTCACAATGTGCAGATAGTTTGTGCTTGTACCTCCAAGTACAATAATCAATGTAGTCAACACAACACAGTTTTTTAATAAATCATTGCGGATAATTTTTGACTCACCCTCGTATGTTGAAAAATAATAAAATGTTGACATGTTTTGGGCTTCTTTTTTTGTATGCATAGTCAAGGCTTGTGAAAGAGCTAGAACACAGAACGGATCAGGACGCAACATAACAAAAGGAACAGCATAAAGAGGAGGGGGAAATTCCAAAAGCAGGGCCGAGGGAGAAAATAGACGGAGACGAGCAACAAGCGGTGTGGGTTATGATGAGGGGTAAGGGAGAATGCAAGAGGTGGACAAGATGGATGCAGGAGCAACATTTGGGGGAGGGGTGGTGGTTTTGGAAGGGGGATGATCTGCGATTGTGGTGAACAGCTGTCTTGAAGACCTGGAGGGAAGAATGAGATTAAAGAGAATGTGGAAAGTGGTTACACAGGTGGAGAAAAAGAGGAACAAATGAGTGGAGGTGAGCAGTGATCCTGGATTTAGGTACTTTCACTAGAAAGCGGTTGCTGGTGCACCGCATATGCCCTGCAGATAACTGGGGGAACAAAGCATAGAGAGGGCTGAGGGTGCATGACCAGAAAGGAGGTGGTATAAGACAGAGAGGCCACTGACCTGTCGCAATGGCAAAGTAATAGGCCCACAGACTCAACTTCATTGTGGGAGATTCCAAAAATCTTCACCTTGGTTTCCAGGCCAACAAGTTGAGCAAGGTGTGAGATAGGGGCACCAGCCGAGAGGAGAGAGCAGTACTCCATCAAGCTGCAGAAGAAGACCTTGTATGTGGATAGGAGTTCAGGAGTGCAAAGGAATGACTTTGTATGATGGAGGATGCCCAACCAGCATCTGGCTTATGAAATTTGAAAGATGGCTTGCTCAAGAGAGATCATGGCTGAGTGAGACTGAGGGGTTTGAGTGAGTGAACTTCTTTGAGAGGGTTATCTCACACACACAAACACACACACACACACACACACACACACACACACACACACACACACACACACACACACACACACACACACACACACACACACACACACACACACACACACTTGGCCAATATTGGCAATTTTTCAGGAATCAGCAGGTTGCAGTCAGTGTAATTATCAACTACAGTACTAACTGTATACAATCCAGAAACCTTGAGGAGCTTTCACTGAAAAACAGCGTTGCATTTACATAGACGTGTCAGGGATATGTTCACAAATATTATTCTTTATAAACACCTGTGTGTGGACGGGTGGAAAAAGAATTTGGCTCCGTAATTTAGAAAGCACGTTAATACGGAAAACGGCTCGGAAATCGGGTGTTATTTCAGAGAACCACTTGCTCAGGGTGACGGAGCACGAACCACTTGCTCAAGGTGACGGAGCACAGCAAAGGCGTCCGCAGAGAGTGAATGGTTCGCTCAGAATGACGTGCACGGTACCGCTATCAACAATGGGCTTAAGCACTCATACAAGCACTCCAATTCCATGGTTGATAAGGAATGGTTGGCAAGGCTGTCGCTGCATACTATAAATGATCCCTTTAACCTTAAAGCCTGTCTTCACCACGCACGCAGCAATTAATGAAATAAAATGACTTTATCCACAAAAGAGTTGCAGCTTAATGCAGAACAACCCTGGAGACATCGCAAAGTTCAATCACCCGTGAAATAAACATTGCAGAAAATCCGCCATTTTGCCTGTACGTCTGTGCATGTCACGTGGTACATCGGTTCGAGGTCCACCCAAACGTTAAAGCTTTTTTTTTTACGTCCGTTTTTTTTTGAAACCAGATTTGCTTTGATTCCCTGTAGAGCAGCTCGTGAAACATCCGAAAATATAGACACAGATCTTGCAGATGCTACGGATAGGCAGTCCCTCTGGGGGCATGGCGTGAGGTCTGGTAGTGAATGCATTAAACGATGTAGCTCTCAAAACAGTAGAAAAAGATAAGTTTAATGGTTTGGAAATTTCATATTTTCTTGTACATGTATGGTGGAGGGAACAGAGCCTTGCTTGCTTAAAGTAAATAGGTATATCGGCTTTGTCACAGGACTCGTTATTTCTTTAAAATTATCAGATTTCACAACAGATTTCAACACTTACTTAGTCCGGGTGATATCCATTCCTCAAAACCGAAAAAATATTTCGGTGATATCCTTCAATTAGTCTGTGAGAGTAGATCGTGGAAAATGGAATCAGATAATGCATGAAATCGCTCCAAGCTCCTAATTTGAAAACTGTAGAACTTACAAAAGCGATGTATACAATGATTTGTAGCTATGATGAACAGGCATTCGATATGAGTGAGGAAAGTGAAAAAAACCACTTCATTAAGAAATCGTTTTGGCCTGTTCTAAGTCAAGGTGAGGTTGAGCAGGCCAGAAAACATGGCGGCTTCAGACCCCAGCGAGGTTACCCAGGAAACGCCCAAAGATCCAGAGAGTGAGGTGGTCGAGGATAGCCTGATGAAGGATGGAATTAAATAATGCCGTTAATTATCTTCAAAAGGGATGTTTAAATTAACATAAACACCCAATTTTCACTCTTGCACTTCTTTGGAGTTTTCTTAGTATGTATGCAAAGCTTCAGGCTGCGAGGTTTCATGGTTTTGGAATTATGTAGGACACACACACACACACACACACACACACACACACACACACACACACACACACACACACACACACACACACACACACACACACACACACACACACACACACACACACACACACACACACACACACACACAGCCTCTTATTAGTATATAGACTAGCCGAAACCCCGTCACAGACGGGGCACAAAATTGATCCTTCAGTATTAATTTTGACTATCTGTCGAATGACGTTGGTCCCGTCTCGATCAGATGAAATTGAGAAATTGAAGTCACCCGGTGACCTTGACCCCTTGACCTTTGACTTGACACCCCCCCCCCCCCCATGTCCGTTCTCATGTCCCAAGGATCACTCATGCCAAGTTTCATCTCATTCCATCCTACGGTTCGGCCGCCTATAAAAGGACGAACAAACACACACATACATACAAACAAACATATTCTATTTTTTTAGTATAGTAGATGCAAGTTACGTTCAGGTCATTCCAAGGTGTTCAAATAATTTTCTCAACACAACCACAACCACAACTTAAGTCAAGGCTAAGCCACTGCAGTAAGTGTTTTTAAGGATCATACGCAAGGTTAGGCCTTCAAAAGAATGACTGGAAAAATAACAAATAATTTATGATATCAATGAAAGAAGTTAATTAATGGCTAATAGAAAAAAAAAATTAATAAAAATTTGCAAGATACTCACTACAATCTGAAGTTCAGTTTTCTCTGATGTATAATCCTGTAAAAGAAGGTAACGTTGCATCGAAGGGTCAGGGCACTTCGGGCAACCCCATGATAAAAGTGTGTGGGGGTGAGTGAAGAGGGGCAAACAAAGGTTCAGCAACAAGACGAGTTCTTCATTCCACAAAGGTATCAAATGCTTACTGCACCTGTACCACAGGTGTGATACAATGTTACGCGCATTGAGTTCAGACTTCCAGTCCTCTACACGACATTCCACTCCACTCAACACACAAGTCAAAACAATGCCCAGAGTGACATCATAAATGGCCAACGTTGCAAGGTAACTCACCTGCTCAGCAATCTGCGTCAGGTCAAAACAAAACTTTGCCAGCAGCCTCCTTGCCATGACAAAATCTTTGTATGTCTGCAACCTGATAACGTGCACGAGCGTGTGCACGCACGCACGCACACATACACACACTTAATCCAATTCTCCTGTTCTACACTGTACTCATGTGGCTGTTCAATAAACCAAAAGGAATCCTAATGAGGCAAAGCAGTTAATCCTCCCTTAAACTCATAAAGAACAGGCCACAAACAGTGACAGACAATGGATGCGAGTAAATGGCTGTTAATTGCAGTGCTGTATAATTTTGTGTTTTCACCTTATTGTGAAAATAACAGAGAACAAGCTGGCTCGAAGCGGACAAGGCTTTCACTTTTGGCTATAAACGCAAGATCAGTATTTGAGATTAACGACTAATGAAACCAACTTCCCACAACAAACATCACCCAACTCCAGTGAAAACCACCTGCTCAGCCAGGCAAGCACCGAACGTGCTGAGTTGAGGATCTGCACGATCAAAATGAGCAACTCTGAAGGCAGCGATTGTCTGGCAATGCGAGCCCTGTCTGGCCCCGTGGCCGCAAGGCCCATACCGGTCTGCAGAGCCTTGCAGGCCGACGTCAGCTTTTGTGTGGCCTTGTACAAATTCTCACTGTCCGTGGTATAGTGCTGAAAGTGAATAAGAAAATACAAAACCAAAAATGAGGTACGAGTTCAACATGTAAACATAGATGGCAGTCTGGTGATGGTGTCGAGGCATTGCTGCAATATAATGGGAGTGGCAGTGTTTGTTGTCGACTGGTAGTGTTTAACAACTTATCACACCTTTAAAACAATTTGAAGATCATAGGTAAGTGAAGTAACAGGATGTAAAAGGGCAGTGTATCAAGTACAAACCATACCAGGGCACAGAGCAGGTCAATGGCTTCCAACAGCAGCTCCTGGTGACCGAGGAGCTTCACACCCAAATCATCAAGCTTGGCATGGGACAAGCAGAGCAAGGCCTCACCGATAATGCCATTCTCCAAAAATGCTGGGCCATATTGTTGCAAAACGTCATCTAATCCTTGGGAAGGAGGAAGAAGAAATTTTGTTTAGTTATAGGAGGGGTGGACCATCGTGAAATGTGTTCTGGCAAGATCAGTGATCAGGATCGAGAATCTTCAATGAGATATCTCAATATTCTTCCTTGGTAAATCTGTGACTTCTCAGAGCCTTGGGGACCTTTGTCCATAACTCAGTAGAGTACTGCTGTCCCCTGTGGGATGGTGTCCACACTTCATACCTGGTTTTCCTGGAAACTGTGCAATACAAAGATCTCAACCACAAATAAGCAAAAGGACAGGTAGGGCCTGTTGCTCTCTCATCACAGGCAGGTTGGTGGCCTCCCTATTTGATACTGCCTCTCCTCGGACATGCTCTTTCGTTCCTCCATCCCTCCCCAGGCCATAATCATGAAACTCCTAAAATCCACGCCAGCTATACTCACCTACACTCCTTTGTTCCTCTCTTCTCACACTTTTGAAACCTCCTTCCTCAGTCTATTCAATGCCACTATTCCCTCGATGGCTTCAAGTTGGCAGTACGTACCATCTTCTCGGGTCATCCTCCATCTCAATCTGTGATCCTTACTATCCTCATTAACCCTCTGGTGTCTATTTGCAAGCGGCTGTTTCCTTCCCTCTTCACTCTCCTCCTCCCGTCCATTCATTCCCTTATTGCACTCAATTGTTGTTATGCCGCTGTCCCACCCTCTCTCACTTCGCTCTTTCATGAGCCTCAACTTTGTATTCAATAAAAATAAATACTCAATTTGTGTTTACAAAATAAAAAAACAACTGAAAGAGAAATCATTTGTTCAAAATGATCCACACGTCTTATTAGAAACAAGCGTGTATGCTCAGGCCTGACAGGACGGCCTAGCGGTACGCACACTCACCTCGAGGCTGTCTTGCCTGGATTTGAATCCCGACTCAGCTATAAAATGCCATCCTGGTGTTTCACAGGCTGGGTGAATCATCAAGGTGTGGGCCATTCATCAGATGGACGTTAAACTGGCATCCTTTCTGCTAGTGTAAGTTGATTGACGTTAAGGATCCCCAAGGTGTCCTTCATGAAGAATGGTCGAGCTATCTCCGGCACCCTGAACAAATTAGTTCCTGCCCCTTCCCCATCAAGGATCGTAACCCAGGGAATAGAAACTGCTTCAGCTGAACCGACCCCCAATATCGAGCATGGTACGTGATCTGATCTGATGCGTATGCTCGTGTAGGACTGGAAGAGTGAACATCGTGGAGTCAGTGCAGTCATCTAGTATCCCGTGGGAACACGTCCTTCAACCACTCGTTCTGTTGTACATGACACCTGCTCACTACACTTCACCAGGTAAGCGGAACCTGTCACCACCGAAACATTCTCACGGCCGGTGTGAATGCAGTTTGAAAGGAACACTTCTCTACGGCAACGGAATCCATGGTCCGTTTCAACTCAACCCTACCAGGGGTCCACATCAAGCCCTGCACGGGACGTGTACGACTTATCGACGTGATATAAACTGATTCAATGTTGCGAATTCTATTCACCGGGTATATTTGACCGGCTAGATAAACACAAATACGAGTTCGTTGTTCATCTAATCGCCACATCATCCGTGGAACCGAAGGCCCTCTCTTTGCTGTTCCAAGTCGACATTGTAAGTTGTTATTATAGGGATGCGGAGAAGGGAACGAGATGTTTTTTTTCCTGACCTATGACGTAGCGAAACAAAAATACATTGAAAATGTTACTACAGATGTCACGGGTAGTTGTAATCTTGCTAAACGTGTGAAGAGTGACGCAGACTCTGAGAAATGGGGGTGCCTATGTGTGTACACGCAAGGTATGGACATGGCTTAGGCTGGGAGAAATGTGTTGTAGTCTAGAGACTGGGGGACGATGGTGGCAGTGGTGTGCGTGCTGAGGGGGGCGGTACAGGGGGGCTCTTTTTACAGTACAGGCCTGAGTAATACTGAACAGAAATAGACCAGTGGAGTCCAGCAAAGGCCTCGTGATAGCAGGTTGTCATAGCCGTGGCACAAAGCACGAGTTTCTGGTATGCACTGCGGCCTTGACAGGCGTTTCCACATCATGGAAACGTCTGAACATCTCCATCGTAGCTGGGACACGTCGATCTCGATCGCTTTACAATATGGCCGTGAAGGTTTTTCGAGGATGGTTAGTGCAGGTGACTCAAAAAGAAACCGAGGATCCGCAACTTGATGGTTCCTGCACAATCTCTCATGAGCTAAGAATAAAAACAAAGGTGGTTCCAAGTTTCAAATCTCGTATCGGCTCCTTTGAGGAAACCGTTGTCTGAAATGAAATCAAATGTGATTTTTTTTTTGAAATATTACGCAAGTTTCCCATTTATTATGAATATAATAACATGTCCAGAGGCCAACAGCACTCCAGGTCACAATGACTCCACCACGATACCGATCTACACGGCGAGGGTGGAACAAAGGGTGGAACGAGGGTGGAACGAGGCCATTTCATTTACATTGCAATTTTCTACCGTCATGTCTGTCTCAATCTGGTCTACCTGTTCTGTCCGTCTCAACCTGGTCTACCTGTCCTATCCGTCTCAACCTGGTCTACCTGTCCTGTCCGTCTCAACCTGGTCTACCTGTACTCTCCGTCTCAACCTGGTCTACCTGTCCTGTCCGTCTCAACCTGATCTACCTGTCCTGTCCGTCTCAACATGGTCTACCTGTCCTGTCCGTCTCAACACGGTCTACCTGTCCTGTTCGTCTCAACCTGGTCTACCTCTACCTGTCCTATCCATCTTAACATGGTCTACCTGCCCTGTCCATCTCAACATGGTCTACCTGTCCTGTCAGTCTCAACCTGGTCTACCTGTCCTGTTCGTCTCAACCTGGTCTACCTCTACCTGTCCTATCCATCTCAACCTGGTCTACCTGTCCTATCCGTCTCAACCTGGTCTACCTGTCCTGTCCGTCTCAACATGGTATACCTGCCCTGTCCGTCTCAACCTGGTCTACCTGTCCTGTCCGTCTCAACCTGGGGCATCCCCGAGGTGGTGGCACGAGGCATGACATCGACAGTCCTGAACCAGCCGGTTGGGATAAAATGCTTTTGTATCGAATGTCCATGAGCAGACAAAATCCGAGGTTGAAATATTTTTGACCTTACATTTGTCCATAACACCATAAGCCATGGAGAATGCCGTTGGTCTACAACACCGCATGTCAACAGAGCGTACTGTCAGACCAAAACACCGCATGACAAACAGTACATCCTTAGTAGACAGCACACCTTAACTGAGGACCTTAACGTTAAGGTTTACCACACCTTAACTGAGGAAGGATGTAGTTGGTTCATGAGACTCCAAAACCAAAAGGGGTACACCGTCAGTCCGTGACAACCATTACTCAGAGAGAACATCGTACGTCTGTGAGATTCAAACCCTTGGCATTCATGGGCCACAGGTGTTCATCCCTACTTACGTATTCAACTGAGAGAGATACATACCCAAACTGTACATATCTCAAAACAAGCACACATACCTAAATACCTTTGGAAGGTGTACTTTCCTCCAAGCCCACGTATATTTGGAAGGTGTGCCTACCTCCACACCTGTGTAAATACAGGTGTGAAAAGTATTCATACTCTCACACCTCCACAGGTACACCTGTAGAAGGTGTACAAACAAAAGAGGTACCAAGAACCGGCTTCTCCTCAAAAAGGCCATAAATAACCAAAGGATCAGGATTGCGATCACAGTGAGAAGGTTCCACTGCCGTGCAGAATCATGACTCCATACCTTTCATCCAGGAGAGCACCTGCTCCGGGGTCCAGCTCGTTACAGGATCCATGCCCGTACCCCGGTCCCGAAGTAACCCTGTCCGCCTCGTCACTCGGGGTTCATCAACACACGGAAGCCACAGCCGCACCCACGGCGTCGGAACGCGAAAGACGATGAAGGCGGTGCCGCTTGCTCCCCTGAACCTGCCCAACCCTGCCCGAACTGCTGGGGAACCACCAGCGCCCCCCAGCGCCCCCCAGCGGAGCTCTCACGCTGCTCAGATGTATCCCACAGAGCTCGAAGATCCATTGGAGTTTCTCACGATCTGTTTACACTTCGTACCTTACTAACGTTTGTTTATCAAAGCAATAAATCCCTTACATCCCTAACATCAACCTCGGTGGTATAATAGTTAAAAGCATCCACTTAGAGCTTACGAGATAGGTGGTTCGAACCCCAACCAAAACCTTTCTTCTAAAAAAAAAAAAAAAAAAGACAAACAATTTTACTCATTAAAAAAGATCAAATCAACACAAAATCAAACCAGAGTAGGAACAGTAATTTTAAAAATGATTAGAAAATCAAAGAGGACAAAATAAAAATAATAAAATCAATGGCAACAAGAAGAATAAAACCAAAAAAAAAAAAAAACAACCAAACTAGAGGGGGAGCACTCGGTAGAGTGCAAAACCTCCGCCGCCAATACTGCTGGGTCACTTAAGTGAACCCGATATCCTATTCATTGTAGGTCAAAACGGATCAGACTCCACTGAACCACGATTGAATAAACTAATATTATTATTCACATTTATCACAGCAAGAGGAGATTCTGCTTTTTTGCCCAACATAGGAGGTACATCTTTGTATGACTCTGGAAGATGACATGCTGGTCCCTTTGATGCTTGGTGCAAACTTGTGTTTATGTAAGACCTAGAAGAGATCTCCACATCTGGGTGTTGGATGAGAGAAATGCCCATTCCGTGGAAAGCTTTAGTTGAAGTCGCTGAAGATGGGTTATGATCAATATTGTCTATGGCTGAAGTTGTGAATATTTAAGTTTGTAATCCAGGTGGACAGACAATCTTTTCTTCAGCATATTGTCCACAGAGTAACTCAGTGACTGTTGCAGATAGTTCCTGAACTCGGGGGTATGACACACATAGACCTAACTTTGACAATTTGTCCACTATGTCACGTTTGCGTGTCTCAGCATGCAACATAAGGCCAATGTATAATGGTAGAGGGGTCTCACGATCTGGATGATGACGAATCTCTTTTACTGCTTCTTTTCGCTCATGTTTGATGCTGTTGAAACGTATCAGCTGTGATAGTGACAAGGCTGCTTTACAGCTGTTAGGAGATCTTTCTGTATCAATCTGGCACCCTTCAAGTAACATCCGAACTAAAGTAAATAATGTCATGGGAATAGATCTTTCTGGAAAATCATGAGTGAAAGAACCAGTGAACTTTGGAAATTCATCAAATAATCTGTTACGTATAAGACCAGCTGCTCTTGATGGGATCATTCCCTCTTCCTCTGCTGAATTCTTGCAAGAATAAAAGATAGCTTCTCCTGGAGTATCTTCAAATACAAGAAGAATGTCTTTACCCTTCTTATGGGTTTGCAAATCAGGAATATATGTGAGAATTTTGTCTTTTAATCTTGTGGAATGAACCTTGTGCTCTGCATCTTCCACTCCAAAATCATTCATACGCTGGATGGTGAGTTTCACAATGTCTGCCAGTTTGAATACTGGAAGAGAATCAGATGTTTCATAGCGATCTTTGATGTAATGGATAATTTACTTGACTACAACTCCATAAAAGAGATCATCATCACTTTTTGTTCTCTTGCTTTCTTCCTGGCAAACGCTCTAACACGATTATTTAAGCCAGTCAAACAAATTTTATGGTACTTGGCATCACGAGCAAACATGTCTCCCTCACTTATTTTGGCCAGGAATTTTGCATCACTAAGTTTTAGAGCAGCATCGAACACTTTCTCATGAATTCCTGTAGTCTGTGTATTCACAAAATTGTTCTCACTGTCTTCCTTATTACAGAAAAAAACAAGTATGCTGATTTGAGACCTTATTAAATGAAGATCTGGTCTTTAATTTCTCTCCTGCAGTTTCTGCCTCACTGTCCATCTTCCTTTTCTTTATATGTCTCTTCGCCTTAGTTTTATCATATTTATTTCTGCAGGATTTGTGATATTTGGCTTCTCTGTTAATGAATGTCTGCTCCAGGCCACACCCATCATTCATACTCTCCAGCTGAATGTTGTCTGGTAGAATCCCGAATTCATCAAAGAGCTGTAGATCTTCAGCGAGACTTGTGTAGCCGACCCCTTTGTGTGGACCATTATTGTTCATGGGACACACAAGCCACTCTGATGTGTCTTCTTGGCACAGGCAACACTGGTCCCAGCATATAGGGACTGCATGTCTCACCAGTTTAGCTTGATCAAAATCCTTACTTGCATCAATAAATTCACATTTCCTTCTCTTTGACATCTGTAAACAAATAAGTGTACTTTAATAATATGAAAATGAAATGTAAAATATTGCACTAATATCAGAAAAAAATGTAATATACCTGCCAAAAAGTACAAATAAAAAAACAAAATTCCAAGGTTTCCAAAAATACTTTCAAATTTCAACAGCATAAAATAATTTTACATGTAATTAATACTAACTCTTTCAATCTACATTATGCAATATTTCATAAATCGCCAACATTAAAAAATCCTGAACCAACCCCCACACTTTCCCCAACCTAATATATGTAACAAATATTAAGATTATACATAAAAAGTCATGATCAAAAAAGGCGTTATTGTATTTACATTGTCATGGACTGTTACCTCTATTATAAGTGGTACAGAGCCCCATGAGAGTGAAACAGCAAAGAAAAGTTCTTTTCATTAAATAACAAGTGAAATCCTTCAATACAGTGCGTGTGGTGAAGCAAATGAGTACACTAATGTTAAAATATGCAATTTATGCTTTTTCAGTAGAAAAACAATTAAAAAGCGTACTTAATATTTGAAATGTAAAAATCTTGTTATTACTGTTATAAGCACCTTTATATATATAACAGAAAGAATGAAATCGTTCGATATAGCGTGGCAGGGGGCCGCAAAAGAATGATGGCATAAGAAGAACTTAGCTTTCAGCGTTCGGCGTGAAATGCGATGGTGGGAGGAAATGACGTCTTTCATTCGTTCGTACATGAGAGGGGAGCGTTTCTTGGTTTTTTTTCCGTCAAGCAATAAATTCAATGGTTTTTACATATACAACACATTAGTTTCACAAATTTTCATTGAAATATTTCCGTCAATTGTCGCCATTTCCGTCTAGATTACGCACTGCCATCTACCGGACGGCCATCATTGGCTATCTTGAAGCACGTGGGGGGTGGGGGGGACACCGAAGACGTGGTAGACACTGGGGACATTTCAAACTCGGTACAATTGTATACAGTGCACGCGCTGTAAAAATGCTATATATCGGAACCTATGATTTACTGCCTTTCTACAATACTAAAATTATCCATTGAATAGCTATAAAAGTAAATCAAGCCAAAATCTTACCTTATTTTTTCTTTATAAGTCTTCTCTGAGAGCACCATGAGGTTTTTGAGCCAGTGGGATTTCCCGGGGAATTCCCGTGATTCCCAGGGGCATCCCTCGGGAATCCCCTTCCAGGAGGCTCCCAATGATGCTATTGTTTTGGTAACTTCTTATAACTTTAGAAGTTAATTATCTTAGCTTATTTTTCTGTTGTAGAACTCATACAATTTAAGTATAACATAGAAAAACACATGTTTAAGGTAACTTTTTCATAAATCAATGGTTTTCATATAGTATGAGAAAAAAACAAAAATTCGTTACTTTTTATCTTGCCAGAACGAAGTTTTTGCAAGATATGTTAGTCAGCTTGTATGTTTTTTTTTTGTTTGTTTGCTTGTTTGTTTGTTTGTTTGTCTGTAATCACGTATAAAAAAATTCTGCAGAGCACAGTTATCATTGGAAATTTTTGTAACTTCGCATATCAGAGGCCTATAGAGGTCCCTTTCAGTGCATAAAATTTTGAAGGTCAAGGTCAAAGGTCAAGGTCGCACATCAGGGGAGTCGACGAAACCCTTATTTTTTGAGTAATTTTGATCGGATCGTCTTCAAACTTCATGGGAATATAGTTCATGGTCTGGCGCTCAGCTGATTAATTTTTGGTGGCGACTGGCCTTGACCTTCATATGTTTTTTTTTTTGGTCTGTAATCACGTATCGATCACTCTGCAGAGCACAGTTATCATTGGAAATTTTTGTAACTTCGCATATCAAAGGCCTATAGAGGTCCCTTTCAGCGCATAAAATTTTGAAGGTCAAGGTCAAAGGTCAAGGTCACTTTGTCGCAAATCAGGGGAGTCGACGAAACCCTTATTTTTTGAGTAATTTTTATCGGATAGTCTTCAAACTTCATGGGGATATAGTTCATGGTCTGGCGCTCAGTTGATTAATTTTTGGTGGCGATTGGCCTTGACCTTCATGGTTAGCGCCTCAGGTCAAACATATTTGACCCCAAGGTCAAATTTTCAAGTTTTAGGAACCATATCATGTAGTACCTCAAATTGAACACCTCGATGAATGCTTTCTAGATATGTCAAGCTTGAGACATTATGACATCATTTGGTGACGTTATGAGGCAAAAGCATATTTTTCATGGTTACTCTGTAGAACGATTCTCATCGGAATCTCTCGTAGGCAGATATTCCTCAAGGAGTCGCTCCTGGTGGATAGCAGCTCTGTTCACCTCAGTGTGACCTTAAATAAAAGTCACACGTGGTCACCTTTTGGCAAGATACGGGTCACCCTGCGGGTGACATTGGTTTATTTTCCTTTTATTGGGCAGTTTAATTAAATATACATTATTACAATTCATATTTTATGATTTGTTTTGTATTATTTGACTGTTTTGATTAATATTTTTTGTAAATATAATTGATATTGAAATTTTTTACACTGTCACTTTATGTATATATAGTGATTGGCAGACATCTTGGATCATGACCTAATTACAGCCAATCAAGGGCTTTGCCAGCTTCGGTCTCGTTAAAAAATTAAAGTAGACATATCTATCGTACTTTATGCCAAATGGCATGTTGGTATCCGCTTTTACAAGATCGATCCCATATTTGTTACCAATTTACCCCACAAAATGAAACAAAGGGAAGGGAGAAAAAGACCCACATCACCCCAAACCCTTTTGTCAGGTCAGGCCAGATTAAATCTGTGACTTCCTGCAGGTACCACATAAACTTGTACTAACCTGTTCCATGGTCGGGTCGTTGGCGACTAAACAGTCTCCCCCCCCTTTCCCCCCCAATCAGGTTTTCTTGGTGAGGAGGGTGTGTGATCTGGACGCAGAGCAGGATTAAAAACAAAACCTGTCAAAGGACAGAGGAGCTCCTTGTGAGCCAAGGGCCATCCATATCTAATGCCCGACTACGTACGTCTGCGGACGTCCTCCTGCAGTTGAGTTACCTTCTTTTTTTTGGAGGTTGGCGGCAGGATTTGCACTCCAGCCACCGTAAAACACTTCATTCCCCAAAACACATAAAAAACAACGCAAAGAAATCTGAAAACCCACTCCATGGGAGTACCTCCTTTGCAGCTGCGCTTCGCAGAGCAGCTCACCGGATGACGGTATTGGGACAAAGCCTTCGGGACCCCACTCTTTGATGATAGAAGGAAAACCACGGGGTAACCTTCCCGGGTCAGATTGCGATTGTGTGTCGGGGTGGTGCTGAGGTGTCGTCCACCAGACGGCGGTCTCCTTGGGTTAACCTGAGGCGGTCCATTTGGGTGGTGCCTGGTATGTCCTATCCCTAAGAGAGGATGATCACCTGTCTGTTATCACATGAGCTCAAGCGTTTGGACATCGGTATTGTAGCACTCTCTGAGGTTCGGAGACCGGGTAGTGGCGAGATCATGGCGGGTGGTTACACCTACTATTGCTCTGGTTGCCCTGACAGTTACCATGCTCAAGGAGTGGCTGTAGCTGTGTCCAGTGAGTTGATTTCCATTATAATTGAGGTAACACCAGTCAATGAGCGGAGTATGAGACCAAGGATTCGTCACTCCTTTGGTGTCATTTCCCTGGTCTCTGTTTATGCTACAATTGAGGAGAGTGATCTCACCGTGAAGGACACATTCTATGCCGCGCACAGGTCTGTGGTTGATCAGTGCCCCAGGCGAGATACTCTTCTAATTTTGGGGGATTTCAATGCATCAACTGGAACTGATAGTGATGGTTATGAGACATGTGTTGGTCCCCATGGGTCTGGAACTGTGAACCAGAAGAGCACTAAGTTCCTTAACTTTGCAAGAAGTCATGGACTTAAGATGGCTGATTCATGGTTTCAGCACCCACAGGCTCATCGCCAGACTTGGTCTTCCAACACTGGTGATGTGACAAATGAGATTGACCATGTGCCCAATGATGGTCGCTGGAGGAAGATTCAGAACTGCAGAGTCGACTGGAGTGCTCAGTTCCTCAATACTGACGACAGGCTTGTGGAAGCAATTCTGAAGTTGCAGCTTTTATCTGGGAGAATAGCACCATCCTAGCCAACGCTGGATGTTGGGAAGCTCAAGGATGAGAGGGTAGCTATGGAGCTTGCGAACAGGCTGAGTGGGGATTTGGGTGGACTGAGTGCTTTGGGGGATCCTGAAGAGTTGTGGAGAGCCTTCAAGACCACCCTCCTTGATGTTGCCGGTAGATGTCTTGGAATTCACGGGAGGGCGAAGAAGAATTTATCTCTCAAGGGACACTGGATACCATTGAGCAAAGTCGCAGGGCCAGGCTTAATGGCAGAGCCAAGATGTTCAGGGAGTTGAGGTGTAAAACTGTACGTGCGCTGAGGGTGGACAAGGAGGCCTATGTGCGAGGAATCTGTGAGGGGGTAGAGCATCACCTGTTGTCAAGTTATTCTCATCCTGCTTACAGGAGAATTTGCGCATTGCATTCTTCCAAGCCCGTCCCTTGTTGTACTGCATTTAGAGCAGAGGGTGGTGGGCTTTGACAGAGAAGTCCGAAGTGAAGGCCGCTGGGCAGGTTAAGTTGAGCGGCTGTACCAGGCTGTTCCACCAGCTGTTGAGTTGAATGTCAGGGGTGTTACTATCCCGATTGTTAACCCTCCAATAAACTGTGGTCCACCTTCGTTTTTGGAAGCACAGGCTGTGGTGAACCGGTTGAAATGGGGTAAGGCTCCTGGGGTCTGTGGCATTCATGCTGAACTTCTCAAGGCTGGTGGAAGTGATGTACTGGCGTCATTGCATGCAGTTCTGTGCTCTGCCTGGAACACAGGCATCATCCCAAATGACTGGAAGAGGGGCCTTGTTTTCCCTCTCTGAAAAGGGAAGGGTGATTGACAGGACTGCAACAACTACCAAGGGTGACACTGCTCTCAGTGCTGGGAAAGTCTTTGCTGGGGTAATTTTTGATAGGGTTCGCCACCATCTGCTTGAGCACCAGCATCCACAGCAGTCAGAATTTACACAAAAGAGGTCAACGATTGACCGTTTCCTTGCTCTTCGGTCCTCATCAAATGCAGAAGAGAGATTCGGCAGGGGCTGCTTGCATCCGATGCTGATCTCTGCAAAGCGTTTGATTCAATGAATCGGGATGCCCTCTGAAGGATTCTTGGTCTTCGTGGGGCACCAACAAAACTGATCAATCTAATGTCTGAACTATACTCTGGGACTGAGAGTGCTGTGAGATATGGTGGTACCATCTCTGACTAATTTCCAGTTGTTACTGGAATTCATCAGGGGTCTGTACTGGCCCCCACACTTTTCAGCACTTGTATGGACTGAATTCTGGGGAAGATGTCGGAGAGATCAAGCTGAGGTGCATCGCTTGGGGATGTCAAGATCTCTGACCTTGAATTCACAGAAGATGCAATCATCTTTGCAGACACTCTGGACATCCCATTGGGGGACCTCGATGTGCTGAATGAGGACTCGAAGCCGCTGGGATTATGGGTTTTCTCAGTCAAAATTAATAAGATCCACGATGTAAATGACATGTTGGATGCTGTTATCCTGTCTGTACCTGTTTGTGGTGGTGATGGTGTCATGGTGATTTGTGGTGAGGATGTTGAGGAAAGGGAAAGATTCACTTACCTTGGCAGTGATATTCTTTCTCTGCTGGTTGTGAGTCAGAGGTCAAGAGACATCTTGGTCAAGCCTGGGGAGTCATGGATTCACTTGATAATGGGGTGTGGAGATGTCAGTGCTTGTCAGGTCAGGAGAGGTATGGGAGCATGTGCCGGGGAAGTGCATTGCTGCATCCACTTTCTGCAAATATTCCAGGGGCCTCTGTCTGGCCATCCCCATCTCTGAGATGCTGATCAACCTGCTGCATCCACGAGGCACGTGGTCGGCCCATTGGCCTCCTCCACTCACGAGACTCCCTCGCTGAGAGAATCTGGTAAGCAGAATCAGCGTCAGGAAAATGAGCCACGTGTCCATACAGCTGAAACTGACGCTCACAGACTGAAGGGAACAAATTTCATTTGAGTCTCTCTCAGAAACCACTCATTGGACACAAAGTCCGACCAATGATAGCCAAGGATTCTCCGAAGAGACCCAGTACCAAAGAAATTAAGTTGCCATCTCAGATCCCTGGTCAGGGTCCAAATATCACATCCAAAGAGCAAGACTGGAAGCACCAAGGACCTGAAGACTTGGACTTTCGTCCTCCCACACATGTAACGGCAGCGCAACTCACCATGATCCACTGAATCCGTGACTCTCCAAGCCTGACCCAGACATCGATTGTCCTCTGGCTCACAGACAGTTGAGACATGAATATCACTGCCAAGGTAAGTGAATCTCTCCATGACATCAACATCCTCATCACAAACAGGTACAGACAAGATAGCAGCATCCTAGATGCCTGGATCTTAGTTTTCACCCAGGAAACCCATCATCCCAGCACCTCCGAATCCACATTCAGCATCTCGAGAGTTCCCAAAAGGATATCTAGAGTCTCCGCAAAGATGACTGAATCATTTGTGAAATCGAAGTCAGAGATCTTGACATTCCCAAACGATGCACCGCATCTTGATCTCTCTGACATCCTCCCTAGAATCCAGTCTATACAAGTGCTGCAAAGTGTGGGGGCCAGTACACACCCCTGACGAACTCCTGGAGCAACTGGAAATTAGTAAGAGATGGTATCACCACATCTCACAGCACTCTCAGTACCAGAGTAGAGTTGAGATGTCTGATTGATCAGTTTTGGTGGAACCCCATGAAGACCAAGGTACCTCCAGAGGGCATCCTGATTCACGAAATCAAATGCCTGACAGAGATCAACATAGGCTGCAAGCAGCCCATGGCGAAACTTTCGTCTGCGTTTGGTGAGGACCCAAAGGGCAAGGATACGGTCAATCGTTGACCTCTTTGGTGTAAAGCCTGACTGCTCTGGATGCTGGTGCTCAATCAGATGGTGGCAAACCCTCTCAAGAATTATCCGAGCAAAGACCTTGCCTGGCACTGAGAGCAGCGTCACCCCTCAGTAGTTGTTGCAATCTTGGCAATCACCCTTCCCTTTCCAGAGAGGGACAACTAGGCCCCTCCTCCAGTCACTTGGGATGATGCCTGTGTTCCAAGCAGATGACAGAAGTGCATGCAATGACACAAGTACAGCATTTCCACCAGCCTTGAGAAGTTCAGCATGGATGCCAAAGATCCCTGGAGCTTTACCCCATTTCAACCGGTTCACTGCAGTCTGTGTTTCCACAAACGAAGGTGGATCACAGTTGATTGGGTGGTCAGCAATAGGGATAGTAACACCCCTGACATCCAACTCATTATCGGCTGTATCAGCCTGGTAAAACCACTCAATGTAACCGGCCCAGCAGGTCTTTACTTTGGACTCCTCTGTCAAGAGCCGACCACCCTCTGCTCTAACTGCAGTACACCGAGGAATGGGCTTGGAGGAACACAGTGCATGAATTCCCCTGTAAGCAGGACGAGAATTACTTGATCACAGATGATTCTCTACCGCCTCACAGATTCCTCGCACATAGGCCTCCTTGTCCACCCTCTGGGCACGTGTAGTTTCATGCCTCAGCTCCCTGAACATCGAAGGTCTGCCATTCAGCCTGGCCCTGCGACTCTGGACAATGGTAACCAGTGTCCCTTGAGAGACAAAATTATTCTACGCCCGATGGTGAGTTCCTAGACATCTACCGGCAACATCAAGGATGGTGGTCTTGAAGGCACTCAACAACTCTTCAGCATTCCCCAAAGCACCCAGACCCCCCAAATCCCCATTCAGCCTGTTAGCAAACTACCCTCTTAGCTACCTTCGTGTCCTTGAGCTTGCCAACATCCAGCCTAGGCTGGGATGGTACCATTCTCCCGGATTTAATCTGCAACTTCAGAGTTGCTACAACAAGCCTGTGGTCAGTATTGTGGAACTGAGCACTCCGGTAGACCCTGCAGTTGTGGATCATGCTCCAGCAACCACCAACGACCTAGACCAATGGTAGGTGTAATCACACACCATGATCTCGCTGCAATCCAGTCTCCAAACCTCAGAGAGTGCTACCATTCCGACGTCCACATGCTTGAGCTCAGATGACAACAAAGACAGGTGATCATCCTCTCTTAGGGATAGGACATTGCAGGCACACACCCGAAGGGACCATTTCAGGTTAATCCAAGTGGACCACCGTCTGGTGGATGACCCCTCAGCACCACCCTGACACACACTTCTGCAATCTGACCCGGGAAGCATACCCCGTGGTTTTCCTCCTTTCATCAAAGATTGGGGGTCCCGAAGGCTTTGCCCCAATCCTTCCCTGTGGATGGCAGCTGCAAGGGGGGTACTCCCACGGAGTGGGTTTTCAGATTTTTTTGTGCTTTTAGTATGTTTTGCGGAATAAAGAGTGTTACGGTGGCCAGGGTGAAAATCCTGCAACCAATCTCTGAATAAAAGAGTAACCCAACTGCAGGAGGATGTCCGCAGGCACAGTTGGGTACGAGAAATGGATGGCTATTGGCTCACACAGAGCTCCTCCGCCCTTTAATAGGTTTTCTTTTTAATCCTGTTGGGTGTCCATATCATGCACCCTCCTCACCAGGAAACCTGATGATGGAGACGGTTTAGTCACCGACAACCCGACCATGAAACAGGTTAGTACAGGTTTACATGGTAGCTGAAGCAAGTCACTGATCTAATCTGGCCTGACCTGACAATAATCTGGTACCTATGCGGGAGGACGAAAGTCCGAGTCTTCAGGTCCTTGGTGCTTCCAGTCTTGCTCTATGGATGTGAGACTTGGACTCTGACCAAGGACCTGAGATGGAGATTTAATTCCTTTGGTACCAGGTCTCTTCGAAGAATCCTTGGCTGTTGCTGGTCAGACTTTTGTCCAACGAGCAGTTGTGGAGAGAGACTCAAATGAGATTTATTACCTGCATAGTCTGTGAGTGTCAGCTTTGGCTGTATGGACACGTGGCTCATTTTCCTGACGCTGATTCTGCTCACCAGATTCTCTCAGCGAGGGATCCTCGTGAGTGGAGGAGGCCAACGGGCCGACCACGTGCCTCATGGTTGCAGCAGGTTGAGCAACATCTCAAAGAAATGGGGATGGGCCAGACATCTGCCTGGGCGATGGCCAGACGGAGGCACCTGGATTACCGGCGGAAAGTGAACGCAGCGACACATTGCTCTGGCACATGCTCCCATACCTGACCTGAGCCCAAACCCCATAAAGCAAACAAAGAAAAAATACCTCCTGTTTTTTTTCTTTTACATACAAATTTCAATTACAAATCTTCAAAAAGTGTGCATTTTTCCTTTAAATACTGGAATCCACAACTGGTTGCAAACCACAGCCCAACACACGTACAGGACCCGCTCCACCTCCGGAAATAATACGGATCGAAAAATATATCAAAATAAAGCAAAATGAAGGTCAAACAAATAGAAACACAACCGCCCTGGCCCCCTGCCCCACTCCACCCCACCCAAACTGAGCCCGCCCAGGAGTAAAGCACCACCAGGAAGATGCCGGCTCCCAAGACACACCCGAAGCACGACATGATTAAACCAACCAAGATCATGGCCCACAAGCACACCTATCAGAACACCCTCAGTCTATCTGGGCCCAGACGGAAAGCTCGGTCGGAAACTGCAACTGCGCATGACCACCACCCGCACCTTTGTGAGGAATTTTCACATGTGGGACCCTTCCCTCACCCACCCCTCCCACCTTTTCCTTGCAGCCAAACTCGGCTGACTTTACTGCTCTGGGGAGGGCTGTGCGACACACATGACCAATCATTATTGCCAGCACCTCACCTCCTGCAAGCTGTTGCCGAGCACGTACCTCCAGAGACAGGTTAGGACCATGCCCAAATCTTCCCAGGATACATCCATCATTTACATTAGATTCCTTTACCCCGTGCTCGCCAATGGACAGTCTTGACGACATTGACTATCCTCCAGGCCACCTCCATTTGTGGCAGGGCACTGGGTGTGGATGGAGCCCACAGAACATAAAGCCATCCCTCTGTTTATCACCAGCTAGGGCATGTAGACCTCAAGCAGGCCAGCCACGAGTGAACCAGACCATCCTGGTGACAGTGCAGTCCCAAAGGACATGCCGGACAGTTTTTATCTCCTGTACATGAAGGTTAAGGACACAGGACGCAAGTGTTCAGGTTCCTCTGGCACATAAATACCCAGACCAGAAGATACTCGTGGGCAGCCTGCCATGGAACAAACGTCCATGTGGTCGTTGGCAAGACAGGGAACCGAAACATTCCCCCAAACCGTGTCCACAGTACGTGCCATGAGAGGGTGCCCATGAGGGATGCTCACCTCTCACAGCACCTCCCTGGGGTGCAGGTGGTCTAGGACCTGCGACAACTGTCAGCCATTCGACCAGCATGCCTGGTGTTGGCATAATGGTTAGAGTGGTGGGCTTGGGATCCTAGGATCCTGAGTTCATATCCCACTCGGGTATTGAATTTTTACCAGGTGGGGTTGACTCTGCTTGTCATCCTTCCGAGGTCGGCAAAATGAGTGCCAGCTTGGTGGTATCCTGTGTCGGAGTGGCGACCCATCCAGGATTGTGCCCAATAGCCAAGGAGACTGCATAGGCAGCAGCCACGCTCTGCACAGAGTATGGTCCCAATGGATGGATGAATTTGACCGGCGTGCCAGCAGGCCCCGCTCTCAGGCAAACCCCATCAAACATCCAAAAATGGCATGGGCACGACTCCGAGAAAGGTCGAGACAGCGGGAGGGGCCACCCTTCCAGCCATCTAATGGGCGACCCCAAGAGCTGAAAACCAGCTTCTCCAGAGCCCATCCCACCGCAGGAGGACCCGGGGAGACTCAGGCAAAATACAATAATTTACCAAGTAAAACATTCTTGACCACAAAATTACGTCCCTCCATGGTAAGGCGACGAAGCCGCCAAAAAGCAACCTTTGAATCTATTTCCCTGGTGACTTCCAGCCAGTTCTCAGTGGGCGTGCCACCGGTGTCAAAATACACCCACAGGTCAAAAAACCATGCATCCCTTTGCTCTGTGTACTGGCAATAAGGGAGCAGAGCCTGTATTGCATGACCTCACTCTTCATCGGGTTGACCTTGGGAAAGGAGGCCAACCCAAAGTGCTCGCAGTGACCCGCCAGCCTACACATGACACCAACACATCGTCCATGTACAGGCTCACCTTTAGGTACTCCCCATGGTTCCAAGTCCACTCACATTGCACACACAAACCGTGATATACAAAGAACAAAAAGGACAGATGACATCTGGCAGCCCTGCCTAACCGCAGAACAACTGGGAAAGCTCCTGACAAATGTCCATTGACCAAAATAATGGCTTCAGGTTCCTCTGGCACAGAAACACCCAGATCAGAAGACACACATGGGCAGCGTGCCATGGGACGAATGCCCTTGTAGTCTTTAGGAAGACAGGGAACCAAAATATTTTACCCTATAGATGAGGTCACTCTCTTTTCCTGATGTATGGAGTGGAAGGTGGGGTCGTAGCTCTGACAGGTGAGCACGAGCGGTGAGTCCACACCTTCATCCAGCCCTCACACCCCGGTAACAGCGGACACATGTGACAATGGACACACCCCGGTAAACCGCTTTGATGGGTGGGCCAAACCAAGTGAGGGTAGCCACCAAGTCTCCTACCCTCGACAACTTTGGGATTTGTCTCCCCTGCATGCAAGCAAAGTTAATTTCGGGGATGAGACCAACTTAGGTTTCAACCGTCTTGAAGGTGGTTCAGCATCATGTTGTGGAATGCATAGAGCACGATAAGACACAGAAGATGCCATGGTGATCCATTGCATCCGGATTTATCTCCAGTCATCTAGATTCCTCTTGCCGCTAGATCAAGATAAGTCAGGACAAGAGAGTGAGGCTGATGAAGCTCAACTCTCCATAATTATAATCCAATTCACACGCAAGTCATTTTCATCATCATCTTTCATCTTCATCTGTCTGTCATCGATTTATCAGCAAGTCCTGCGGTGATGGGCTCACGAAGTAGTCAGCAGATGTGGATAAACTGGGAGCTGTAGCTGCGAACCCTGCCTCAAAACAAAGTTCACGCTGAACTCCTTCGATATCCCAGAACCAAAACTCTTCCCTTCATTACCTTGAAACATCTTTGTTCCCATCTGCTGTTCGTAGAGGCCCACTTGACGGTTTGCTTCAGCTTTTTTGCTGATCCCAGGATATGAAGTTTCTTAGCTGCACTAACACGGCTCGAGGGGATGCACGTCCCTCGAGGTTCATTCCACCGAGTCTGAACACCTTGATGATTTTGGTGTTCCTTAATCCTGGACCGATATAGTAATTATTTGTCAATTGCTTCGCATTGTCTTTCTGCCTTCCCTATGGAGTATTAGTTTTAGATTTTGCGTGTTATAAATAACCAAGTTACTCTTTCTTTACTCAAGGTCTGCTAACTCGTCTATATTACTTATACTCACTAAGTCTATGTTGTTGGACACGTTGCTGAATGGCGACGCCAGTCGGGTGTTAGAATCCAGCCTCTTCTGATCTCTACTGGATTGTCTGCTTCCCTCTTGGATAGTTGAACTGGAAGTACTTTTTCCTGCCTCTGCATCCGAGTTCAGGAATTTATTTTCGCTCAAAGTCATTATAGTTTTCAATCCCTCTCCTTCATATGCAGCACAAGGCTGTGGGTAGCATCATTGGCTGAGGGCACGGCTGTGTCGCTGATGCAATGCCCCAACTACCAGTACACGTACTCATTCCACCGACCACAGACGGATGATGGGCTGAGTCAACCCCACCTGGTATTAATTCAACGACCGACAGGGGCTCAAACTCAGGATCCTAAGTTTCAAAGCCAAACACCCGAACCGCTAAGCCAACACCAGGCTCACATGTTCTTCAATGATTGAGTGGCTTCCTGTAACATCATAACAACTTTCTCTGTCACTGCCTTCTTCATTCGCTGCACAGTCACATTTGCTGATCACTCGTTTCAGCCTCGACTGCCATAACTTCACCTTCAGGTTGGGAGAGGGGGGATTAAGCAACACCATGACCTTACAGGATGTGCTCAGTTCTTGGTATCACGGAAGAATCTGTGCACTTCAACTGACATGCTCTGACATTCAAGACAGCTTCACCTCTCGCAGCACTCGCGTCCAATCATTGATATCTTTATTGCAACAAAAATGGCATTGGTATGTTATCTGCCATGATCCTTAACACGTGACCTTCCTTTGCCATTTGTTGGAGGATTTACTTGCTCGTTACCTCCACCACCAAAGGTGGATCTCAAGCCCACCACCCGAACCGCTAACTCGTCTGGGTGTAGTCCGGTCAGTTCGGGTAAAAAAATGGCCAAACAGTGACAGACTGAACAAAAGCACCACATTTGGCATGTAGATAGAGGGCACCAAAGTAAACATTTTGAGAAAAGGAGACACGTCCGACCTTGACCTCTTGAAGGTCAATTTTCAAGGTCAAAAGGTCACATTACACCAATTTACAATACAAGTCGATTTTGCTCAAACATCTCTCCATAATTGATGAGACCACTTAGCTAGGATGGTGTAAACATTTAGCTTTTCAATCGATAGTATTATAATATACTAAACAAATCTAATAACGTTAAAATATAAGAACTGTTTTTTGAAAATCTCGAAATTTTGCGCAAGGAGCTTTAAATTCCGATGCACACGCAAGAGAAATGCACATAAGAAAACATTCCGAACAGCATATTAACAGGATCAGAAACTAATTAATTCGTATAATAATAATAATAATAATAATAATAATGATACGAGCGATAATACCGAAAACTGGACGCTGAGCCAGGAAACATCCCACAACGTGATGAATGGTCAAGTGGAAAAACAGTGACGTGTACGTGAACACCGTTTCATTCAGGTCAGGTCACCCTTGACCACGGGTGGATATGCTTAATGGCAATGAAATGCAAGTTGTACTCATGTTTATTAACTTCAGCCATCTTCGAAGATGGATGGAGGTTGCCGTTTTCACCTCGTTCTGTTTGTTTGTTATCTTGCCAAAACGAAGTTTTTGCAAGATATTGTGACGTTCACTGGACTTGAACAGTCCCGCCAACGTAGAATGAGCCGAAACGATGGAGGCGGTTTATTTATTTATAACCCAAACATGGCGGTTCTAATCGCTCTACCGCAAACGGGACGAGGAAGGTGGCACGAGTCGCTTTTCACTGAGTTGATGATGTTTATTTGTTTTTATTATTAACCAGAAATAACAAGACTCGGCAAGAAGAGGGATCCGGGGCGATCCGACGGGATGGTGTGGGATCGGGCGTGGGGAAAACACAGACAATTCCAATGAATATACAGATCTCAAACCCTCTAAGGCGCCAAACACACACACACACACACACACACACACACACACACACACACACACACACACACACACACACACACACACACACACACACACACACACACACACACACACACACACACACACACACACACACACACACACACACACACACACACACACACACACACACACACACACACACACACACACACACACACACACACACACACACACACACACACACACACACACACACACACACACACACACACACACACACACACACACACACACACACACACAAAACGTAGCTATTTCTGGTGGTCAGGCTGGACCGTGGTGTGGACGCAACTGTCCCTGGATCAGCGTCGGACGAGCTGGCCTTGCACTCGTCAGGGGGGCAGGAGAAACCGCGGTGCTGTCGACCTCCTGGTCCTGGCCCAAGTCCGCTCACAGCCGCCAGGGAACCAGTTCTGGCGCCAAATTGCGAGCAGGAGAGGGAGGCAGGTCCGCCCGCCGTTCGACCCCGTACTCCGAGTCAGCAGAACCCCAGAGCCAACCAAGGTGAGGCACGAGGCTCAGCAAGGCTCCAAGACACGATGAAGAACACGATCGAATCAGCACAACAACAAGCACGCTTCTCCGCGCAACAGCCTCCACACCAAAAAAACACGATCTTTTTGTCCCGATCTTCTTCCTCTTCCTTTTCGACCCCGAACAGAACCTTTTTATCCTCCTGTCCTCGTCACTTCCAATGGAGCCGTTTATTGGCCCACCGCCGTTGCCTTCCGCCAATCGTGATCACGGGGCGGAGCCATCCGCTGCACTGTCCTGTGACGTCACGGCCAGCCTCCAGAGAATACTAAAAGGGGTTTACGCAGACACACTTACCTTATCCCGTGTCCCTATCTAATTACGTGACAATTATCATATCCCCCTTGAAGAAATGGACATTTACTAGACAACTTATCACCACTGAATTGCTACTTATTACATCAAGATCCTGGTAAACTCGAACAGCATGGCATACCTAATTAAACATCCTAATTACCCTTTGAATGCATACCCCCCCCCCTCAAACGTAACAATATGTTAGTCAGCTTGTATGTTTTTTTTGTTGTTTGTCTGTAATCACGTATCGATCACTCTGCAGAGCACAGTTATCATTGGAAATTTTTGTAACTTCGCATATCAGAGGCCTATAGAGGTCCCTGTCAGCACATAAAATTTTGAAGGTCAAGGTCAAAGGTCAAGGTCACTTTGTCGCAAATCAGGGGAGTCGACGAAACCCTTATTTTTTGAGTAATTTTGATCGGATAGTCTTCAAACTTCATGGGAATGTAGAATATGGTCTGGCGCTCAGCTGATTAATTTTTGGTGGCGATTGGCCTTGACCTTCATGGTTAGCGCCTCAGGTCAAACATATTTGACCCCAAGGTCAAATTTTCAAGTTTTAGGAACCATATCGTGTAGTACCTCAAATTGAACACCTCGATGAGTGCTTTCTAGATATGTCAAGCTTGAGACATTATGACGTCATTTGGTGACGTTATGAGGAAAAAGCATATTTTTCATGGTTACTCTGTAGAACGATTCTCATCGGAATCTCTTGTTGGCAGATGTTCCTCAAGAAGTCGCTCCTGGTGGATAGCAGCTCTGTTCACCTCAGTGTGACCTTAAATAAGTCACACGTGGTCACCTTTTGGCAAGATACGGGTCACCCTGTGGGTGACATTGGTTTATTTATTTGTTTGTTTGTGAACAGTATTACAGAAAAACTCCTTGACGGATTTCGACGAAACCTGGTGGGGGCGGGGGGTGAGGTATGGTCCAAGGATCATGCCATTAAATTTTGGACTTGGTCCCCCCCCCGAATTTTTTTCTGCATTTCTACATGTTTTAAGTGATTTCCAACCCCCCCCCCCCAAAAAATAGAGGAAATATTTTTTTTTGCATTTCTATATGTTTTAAGTGATTTCCAACCCCCCCCCCCCAAAAAAAAATTGATAGAGAAAATTTTTTTTTTTTTTGCATTTCTACATCTTTTAAGTGATTTCCAACCCCCTCCCCCCCCCAAAAAAAATTCTTTTTTGCACTTCTACATGTTTTAAGTGGTTTCCAAACCCCCCCCCCCCAAACCTGGTATTGGCTTAGTGGTTAGGATGGTGGCTTGGGATCCCAGGGTCCTGAGTTCAAGCCCCGTTGGCTGCTGAATTAACACCAGGGGGTTGACTCAGCCTGTCATCCTTCTGAGGTCGGCAAAATGAGTGCCAGTGTACTGGTCCCGGTGTATGCCCCGGTTAGAATAGGTGTACCATATCCCTGTGTGTCGTAAGAGGCGACCAGGGTTGGCGTCAGGAAGGGCATCCGGCCATAAAAAAAACATTGCCTCAAGAAAAAGCCAAACCCCTGCACAGCAGGGAAAAATGGCTGTAAAAACGGTCATTTTATATATTTTTCCAACCCCCCCCCCAAAAAACAATTTTTGCAACTTTTTTTTCAACAAAATTTCGATTTCTTTTTTTGCATTTCTACATGTTTTAAGTGATTTCCAACCCCCCCCCCCCCAAAAAAAAATGTTGGAGAAAAGAACTATAACTGTCAGCACTGTTGACATCATATTTAATGAATAAGATATAAGGTTCACTTGAGTGACCCAGCAGTATTGGCGGCGGAGGTTTTGCACTCTCCCGAGTGCTCCCCCTCTAGTTGGCTCCTATTTTTGTTCCTGTTGCAAGGCCACTTGCAGAGGCCAACCCTAACAGCTTGGTTTTTCAACACATTAAAACTGTGACATTTCAAGCTTTTTATGGCCTCTTGGGGGACTCAACAGATAGTAAACAGTTTAATAGTTATCCCTCAGTTAACAAAAAAAGAAGACTTATCTAGTTGTAATTGCAAACAAAGCCCTTATATGCCAGTTTGATGAGAATGACAAAAAAAGGAACCATACAAAAGAATTGAATGACATTCATATGAATGAAAAGACCACAAGATTTGATAGGCCAGAAACAAATCTCAGAAATCAATCAGTCATCAGAATCAGATATCACTAATGATGAAGATAGATGCTGACTGCCTGATGTGGTCTGTATAAGTATGAGATGATGGCTCGTTGGTTGGTGGGGCCCACGAAGCTCAGCTGTCAAGAGTCAATAATCTTGCACTTGACACGCTGTGGCTGGCCTAATAAGGGCTACTTATAGTTACTATGGCTTTGCCATTTCACAATTTGACACAATTTTTAATGATCTTTCCTGATGCTTTTTCACCATATCCTGATGCTGTATGGACTGTGCTTCCCACTGATGGACCTCTGGTAGCTTATACATGTTGCTGCGTTGAGCCTGGGGAGTAACTACTGAATTCTTGCTCTTCTCGACATCTTTGTTCTTTGTTCCTTTCACATTTCTTTCTTTCGTGATTTATTTCTTTCTTTGTTCACAATTCTCTTTTCATTCTAATTCATTATTTTTCTTATCTTTCATCTCTTACACTCTTTCTTTCGTTATCTATTTCTCGAAGGAGAAGTGAATTCTTGCAGAAAATTTTTCTGTGAAGGTGACTTGGCTGCACCTGGATGGGTTTGAGGGTTGTGAAGTCGCCGCTGAAACCCGAAACCTATCCAGATTCCTCCTGATCACTCCATCTTGGTTCTTTACTTCTTCGGGTTCCTTCTTGGTCTGCAATTTCATTATCTCCGAGAAAATACCAGTCTTTCGAGGACAAACAAGCTCAAATGAGCTAAGATCCAAGTACTCTAAATGATGACGTCATAAAAACGAATATGACGTCATTGTGATGTATCAGGTTTGCGATAAATTATCTGTGCTAATGCCCGGCTAGATTCCCGCAAACAAAATTCAAACAGCTTGCCTAAATTCGGAGATAATGGTATAGGCGATTTCCATTAGCGGTGATATTATGATGTCAACTTTTTTATAGGAAGAATTTCCAAAATCGGAGATGGTTCCTGCCTGCACGCGGGCTTTCTGCATATACATGGCAAGTTTCACGAAGATCCGATGAAAACTGGGTTGTGAAACAAAAAATGTCAAAAAATAGGAATTACGTCATAAAAATTGATATGACGTCATAGTGATGTATCATATGCGCGGTAATTCATCTCTGCTAATGCCCTATTTGATTCCCGTAAACAGAATTCAAAAAGCTTGCCTAGTTTTGGAGATAATTTTTTTATGTGATTTCCATTAGCAGAGATATTTTGACGTCATAATTTTTTTTTTTCTCGGAGGAATTTTCAAAATCGGAGATGGTTACTGTCTGCACAGGGTATTTTTACATATATATGCCAAGTTTCAGGAAGTTTCGATGAAAACTGTAGGCTGTGAAACAAAAAAGTCCACAAGAAGAAGATTAAGAACAACAATGTGAGGAAGACTTCGAGATCCTCCACGAGGATCTAAAAAAAGAGACCTCTATTTTGGGCGAAAATAACACGGAGTCCTCTTTGTTGGGGCCAAATAACATGGAGTCCTATTTTTGCCAAATAACGTGGAAAATTGCATCACATAATGTATGAAATCGCAACAAACTCCTAATTTGAAAACTATCGCACTTATATCGCTGTATACAAAAGCGATGTATACAGCGATTCATAGCTATGATGAACAGATATTTGATATGAGTGACGTAAGTGGAAAAAAAAAACTTTATCATGAAGTAATCGTTGCGGCCTGTTCCAAGTCAAGGCATGGTCGAGCAGGCCAAAAAACATGGCGGCTTCAGACCCCAGCGAGGTTACCGAGGAAACGCCTTCAGAACCCAGATAGTGAGGTGGTCGAGGATCGCCTGATGAAGGATATAATTAAATAAGGCCGTTAATTATCTTCAAAAGGGATGTTTTAATTAACACAAACACCCAATTTTCACTCTTGCACTCCCTTGGAGTTTTCTTAGTGTGCATGTGAAGTTTCAGGTTGCTAGGTTTTATGGTTTTAGAATTATGGAGACACACACACACACACACACACACACACACACACACACACACACACACACACACACACACACACACACACACGCACACATTGCCTTTTATGAGTACACATAGATAGATACCAGTTGTAATGAGAACAGCATTTGGAAGAGTCCCTCTGCCAGACTGAACGGTGAACATTTTGAACCCTAATGTTAGACCAGATCTGGATCCAGACTTGAACCAAAATCTAATTGGCTTGTTCTTATCACCGAACCAACTCATCCATGAAGTTTCGTCCAAATCTGTCCACAACTTTGAGTCCACAATTGAATTACGCATCGAGAGGGATTTTGAATTGCACATACAAATAATAATAATAATAACAATAATAATAATAATAACAATAATAATAACATAACCCCCTGGCCACTCCCATTGGGAGTGGGTGCTTCTATTAATCTATAATTTATTCTTGCTTTTCACAGAATGGGGATCCAGTTTGAATGTGAAATAATGCCAAGTGTAAAGGTAAAGGTAAGTTTGGTTGGGAATAAGTTAATTTGTCTGTGGATCATGTCTGTAAAAAAAAGGGTAAATTTGTCATTTTAGCTCACCTGGACGTTAATCCGGTGAGGTTATGCGATCGAGCAGTGCCTGTAGGTGAGTGAGTGAATGTCGGTCATCGCTTGAACCAAACACAAGTTTTGATGAAACTTGGCCAAAAGCTTCATATCTGATGCCGAATGAAGGTTTATTGACCGCATCAAAATCTGCGCTCATTAAATGGGTTTCAGTGGGGTTTTTTTTAACCCCCCCCCCCAAAAAAAACAATTGGTATTTGCTCTTTTCTCCGAAGCTACACACAAGATTCCAATAAATTTAACCACCACCTTCATCACCTGTGATAAACGATAGTTTGTTCATGACATAAAAAATTTTTTAATCAGGGTCTAAAGCAGTCTACGGGGGTGGGGGGGTGCATGCCCCCCAAAATATGCATTTGTTTCTCAGAAACCACACACAATTCTGATGAAACTTTACCACCACCTTCATCACTCATAATATACTAGTTTGTTAACGACATTAAAAAATTGGGGTCTAAAGGGTTCTAAGGGGTGGGGGGGGGGGGTTTCCCCTCAAAATATGTATTTGCTTTCTTCTCCAAAACCACACACACAATTTCAATGAAACTTGACCACAACCTTACCAAAGACTGTTCCAAAGACTGTACCAAAGACTGTACCAAAGACTGTACCAAAGACTGTACCAAAGACTGTTCATGGCATGAAAAAAAAAACATCCAAAGTTATTTCCTTTCATCTCTATTATATATTTTGTGGGTCAACCATGCCTACCAGTAGTTCCCTGGTTAGCTTGTCCAGCCGCTACCAGGTGAGTGCCCAGGGGTAATGCCCCGATATTAAATTGTTGTAGCAGCTTTATTTATGAACCAATTTTAATGAAACAAAATGTAAATGAAAGTGTCCAATAGTATGAAGCTTGATAAAGTCCAAAAACCTTGATGACCTGGAGGAGAGAATAACCAATAAATGTTCTAACCAACATTCCTGAAAACATAGTGAGATCAATAGGAGCGAATGTACCAGTCCGATGAAGGAAATGTGTTGACAGTGCTGGAGCATATATGGAGGTTGAAAGAGTTGTGCATAAAACCTCACTGAGCAATCCATCATTTACATTTTGTTTCATAAAAAATGGGTTCATAAATAAAACCGCTCTTACAATATAAAATTGGATATTGACTTACCATACACCCTGGAGATTGTTTATAACCTCCATCACCGAAGGTGGATGGAGGTTTTGTTTTCACCCCTGTCTGTCTGTCTGTCTGTCTGTGAACATGATATCTCAAAAGGTTATGGACGGATTCAAACAAAACTTGGTGGACAAGTTAGGTGTGTCAGGTCAGGTCAGGTATGGGAGCATGCGCTGGAGCAGTGCGTTGCTGCGTCCGCTTTTCATTGGTACTCCAGGGGCCTCCATCTGGCCATCCCCCAGGCAGATGCCTAGCCCATCCCCATCTCCTTGAGATTCCGATCAACCTGATGCAACCACGAGGCACGTGGTCGGCCCCTTGGCCTCCTCCATTAACAAGGCTCTCTCACTGAGAGAATCTGGTGAGCAGGATTAGTGTCAGGAAAACGAGCCACGTGTCCATACAGCCGCAGATGACACTCACGACTATGCAGGTAACAAATGTCATTTGAGTCTCTCAGCAACTGCTCGTTGGACACAAAGTCCGACCAGTGATAGCCAAGGATTCTCCGAAGAGACCTGGAACCAAATGAATTAAGTCTCCGTCTAAGATTCCTGGTCAGTGTCCAAGTCTCACACCCATAGAGCAAGACTGGAAGCACTAAGGACCTGAATATTCAGACTGTCGTTTTCCCGCACAGGTACCGACAGTGCCACACCCGATGATCCATTGAATCCATGACTCCCCAGGCCTGACCCAGACATCTGTTGACCTCTGGCTCACAGTCAGCAGAGATGTGAATATCTCTGCCAAGGTGAGTGAATCTCTCCATGACCTCAACATCCTCACCACAAACAGGTCCAGACAGGATAGCAGCATCCAAGATGTCATTGAAAACATGGATCTTAGTTTTGACCAAGATAACCCGTAATCACAGCGGCTCCGACTCCTCATTCAGCAAGTCGATGGCCCCCAATATCTGGAGTCTCCACAAAGATGACTGCATCATCTGTGAAATCAAGTTCAGAGATCTTGACATTCCCAAACGATGCACCGCAGCTTGATCTCTCACACATCCTCCCCAGAATCCAGTCCAAACAAATACTGAAAAATGTGGGGGCCAGTACACACCCCTGAAGAACTCCAGTAACAACTGGAAATAAGTCACAGATGGTACCACCACATCTCACAGCACTCTCAGTTCCAGAGTAGAGTTCAGACATCAGATCGATCCGTTTTGGTGGCACCCCACGAAGACCAAGAATCCTCCAGAGGGCATCCTGATTCATTGAATGAAACGCTTCACAGAGATCAACATAGGCTGCAAGCAGCCCCTGCCGAAACTCTCGTCTGCACTCAGTGAAGACCTAAATAGCAAGGATACGGTCAATCGTTGACCTCTTTGGTGTAAAGCCTCACTGCTCTGGACGCTGGTGCTCAATTAGATGGTGTTGAACCCAATCAAGAATTATCCGAGCAAAGACCATGCCCGGAACTGAGAGCAGCATCACCCCTCGGTAGTTGTCGCAGTCTTGGCGATCACCCTTCCCTTTCCACGGAGGGAGACAACAAGGCCCCTCTTCCAGTCTTCTTCCAGTCAGATCCCAGGAGCTTTAGCCCATTTCAACCGGTTCACCGCAGCATGTGTTTCCACAAACGAAGGTGGACCACAGTTGATTGGAGGGTGAGCAATCCGGATTGTAACACCCCTGACATCAACCTCGAAAGCTGGTGGATCAGCCTGGTACAGCTGCTCAAAGTAACCGGCCCAGCAGGCGTTCACTTCGGTCTCCTATGTCAAGAGCCTACCACTCTCTGCTCCAACTGCAGTGCACTAAGGGATGGGCTTGGAGGAACGCAATGTGCGAATTCCCCTGTAAGCAGGACGAGAATCACTTCACCACAGTTGATGCTCTACCCCCTCACAGATTCCTCACACATAGGCCTCCTTGTCCACCCTGAGTGCACATCCAGTTTTACGCCTCAGCTCCCTGAACAGCTCAGCTCTGCCATTCAGCCTGACCCCTGTGACTCTGGTCAATGGTATCCAGTGTCCCTTGAGAGACAAACTTCTTCTTCGCCCTTCGGTGAGTTCCAAGACATCGACCGGCAAAATCAAGGACGTTGGTCTTGAAGGCACTTCACAACTCTTCAGGATCCCCCACAGCACCCAGCCCCCCTCCAAATCCCACTCAACCTGTTCACAAACTCCTCAGCTTCCCTCTCATCCTTGAGCTTGCCAACATCCAGCCTAGGCTGGGATGGTACCATTCTCCTGGATTTAAGCTGCAATTTCAGAATTGCTACAACAAGTCTGTGGTCAGTATTGAGGAACTCAGCACTTCGGTGGACCCTGCAGTTCTGGATCATCCTCCAGCAACCACTAACGAGGACATGGTCAATCTCCTTTGCCACACCGCCAGCGTTGGAATACCAAGTCCAGCGATGAGCTTGTGGGCGCTGAAACCATGAACCAGCCACCCTAAGTCCATGACTTCTTGCAAAGTCAAGGAACTTGGTGCTATTCTGGTTCACAGTTCCTGACCCATGGGGACCAACACATGTCTCCTAACCATCCCTATCAGTTCCAGTCGATGCATTGAAATCCCCCAAGACTAGAAGAACAGCTTGGTAGTCCCACGGAGTGGGTTTTCGATTTTTTTATGCTTTTTGAATGTTTTGTGGAATGAAGTGTTTCACGGTGGCTGGAGTGCAAATCCTGCCACCAACCTCCGAATCAAAAGGAACCCAACTGCAGGAGGACGTCCGCAGACACAGTTGGGCACGAGATATCGATGGCCGTTGGCTCACAAGGAGCTCCTCGGCCCTTTGACAGGTTTTGTTCTTCATCCTGCTGGGTGTCCATATCCAAACATCCTCCTCACCAAGAAACTTGGTGGGGGAGACAGTTTAGTCGCCGACGACCCGACCATGGAACAGGTTAATACAGGTTTACATGTTACCTGTAGCAAGTCACAGATATCATGGTATGTGTCGTTTTTGATATATCATGCTTTGTGTTGTTTTTGGCCCCTTCTTTTTTTTTTCTTTTTTGACCCCATCATTCGGTGTTTGACAAGGAACAATTGATTAAATTTTGGTGAACATCCAGATCCAGATCCGATAATGTCGATACGATTCTTCACCATAGCCAGATAGGACCAAAAATGAGATACAGCATGATATCTAACAATGTTTTGGATGATTTTGGATGAAACTTGGTGGACATGCTGGGTGGGCGACGAGGATGAAACGATTAGATTTTGGTGAAGATCTGAATCTGGATGCGAGAAATTTTTATATATTTTTTTTAAACATTCTTCACCATTGAGAGATGGGGCCAAAATTGATTTTTCAAACAGCTGTGGACGGATTCACACAAACCTTGGTGATTGAGTTTGGTGGGTGACGGAACAAGCCGATTTGATTTTGGATTCAGGTATGGATCCAGATCCGGCCGATCAGTGGCGGAGGTGTGCACTCTACGGAGTGCCGTTATCGTAGATCCAGTACTTGCGCACTCTATCCAGCCTTGAAAACTCGGGTGAAAACCAATTTTTTTTTAATGAAAGATCACTAATTTCTTTCCGAGGTATCATGAAAACGTACCTTATTTGGGCGATGTATAACGGACCAAAATGGTACCTTGATTTCATGATAGAAGACGCGTTGTTCAGTCTTCGAATGTACATGAGAGACCTGAAGCCTAAGGCCTACACGGAGCGAAGAAAATGGTGGCGATTTGATTTTGAATCTCCGCCCTGGACGGACAGACAGACAGAGCGACTGGTGGAGAATATGATGCCTTGTGAATGTTTGAATGTACGACATTGGGGGGGAGGGGAGGCGGTGCGGTGGTGAAACTTTCCATCATTTCCGGTTAGCGAGAGCCGCCGCCATTTTAACGAGGTGAATGCCGCTGCTAGCTGTGATAATGTTTGTAATTTTTGATGAGGGTCGTCCACCCAAATGTAATTCAATTATCTGGAAAATCTGAGCAATTAAATCCCCTCCTCCTCCCCCTCCCCATTCAATGCCCTCATCCACCCAATGAGAATTCACTCCTCGTGGAGGATCTCCAAGTCTTACTCACGTTGTTGTTCTTGTGGACGTTTTTTTTTTGTTTCACAGCCTACAGTTTTCATCGAAACTTCCTTAAACTTGGCATATACATGTAAAAATACCCCGCGCAGACAGTAACCATCTCCGATTTTGAAAATTCCTCCGAGAAAAAAAGTTATGACGTCACAATATCTCTGCTAATGGAAATCGCCTATATCATTATCTCCGAAACTAGGCAAGCTTTTTGAATTCTGTTTGCGGGAATCAAGCCGGGCATTAACACAGATAATTTATCGCAAACCTGATACATCGCAATGACGTCATATTCGTTTTTATGACGTCATCATTAAGAGGACGAGGATGTTAGGTCATTTGAGCTTGTTTATTTTACTACGTTGTATACATTTTATTGCACTGACAATCTGTAAACACTACAGGTAAACCTTTAGATACCTGTTGAGCACCCCCCCCCCCAAAGGAAGGTGAATCTGGCCACCGATGACCGTACAAACACACTCACTACGGACATGGCCGTCTCTTCTTACCTCCCTTCGAGGTAACACCTCCGTCATATTATTAAAAATAGAAAATTCATTTACACCCATGTGTAAGTTCCACAGTGTGAGCCAAGTGAAAGCCTCACGACGATTAAAACTCCGAGTGACGAATCGGAACGGTGGAATACGTGGATGGCGCTCCCGACGCGTGACGTCACGATCATGATCGCGCGTGGGGAGGTGCCGCGCGATCGCTCTGCGGGACAGGTATCTGGCGCTGGTAGGGAGCGTTCGGTCCGGGATACATTGGGGGTAACGGGGGTCGGAGCAGATCGGGGGAACTCGGATCCCACGGGGGGGGGGAACTCGGATCCCACGGGGGAGGGGGAGCGTGCTCGAGGAACGGGGTTCCAAGAGTGTAAAGAGGGGTTCGGGGGGGGGAGGGGGAGTGGAGGATCGGACGGCGAGGGTCACGTCCATAAAGAGGAACGATAACGGGGGTGAAGGGGAAGAATGTCCGTGAGGAGGATCGCTCCGTGAGAGTTGGGTCTGTGAGGGTCGTGGAGGAAAATGGAGGGGTCACGGCGTGAAGCGGTCCCTCATGGCGAGTGATGAGAGCACGCGGATCCGTACACACTCCGTGCTGCCGCACGCCGCCTCCTCCTCCTCCCGGCTCGGTGTCCCACTCGCCGCCACTTCCGTCTCCCCGTCCGCCACGATTCTCGCGCCTTCGGCGAGTTCGCTCGTCCGTCGCTTTTGTTTGGGGCCCCGAGTTATTCCGGGGACACAAAGGGCGCAGCTTGTGATTATAGTGTCGGCCTCGTGGTGGCGCGATCATCGCGGCGCGCGCTCTCTCCGTGTGTGTGTGTGTGTGTGTGTGTGTGTGTGTGTGTGTGTGAGAGTGTGTGTGAGAGTGTGTGAGAGTGTGTGAGAGAGTGTGTGTGTGTGTGTGTGTGTGAGTGGGGGTCTGTGTGTGTGTGAGTGTGTGTGGGTGGGTGTGTGTGTGAGTGTGTGTGTGGGTGAGTGTGTGTGTGTGTGGGTGAGTGTGTGTGTGTGTGCGTATGTGTGCGTGTGTGTGAATGTCGGGCTCGTCGTGTGTCGGTCATCAAGCGACGGATCGTCGTGTGACTGCTGGCCGAACTGATGGCAAACCGTCTGATTGTATGAAGGAATGAGGAGCGACTGGCGAATGATTGATGGGTGACTGGATGTATAAAATAATGACGGGTGACTGAATGATTGATGGGTGTCGGGCTGAATGAAGGAATGTTGGGACAGAATGTCTGAAGGTGACTGGTTGAATGAAGTAATGTTGGGACAGAATGAATGATGGGTGATTGGCTGAATGAAGGAATGTTGGGATAGGATGAATGAAGGGTGATTGGCTGAATGAAGGAATGTTGGGACAGAATGTCTGAAGGTGACTGGTTGAATGAAGTAATGTTGGGACAGAATGAGTGATGGGTGATTGGCTGAATGAAGGAATGTTGGGATAAATGAATGATGGGCGATTGGCTGAAGAAGGAATGTTGGGATACAATGAATGATGAGTGATTGGCTGAATGAAGGAATGTTGGGACAGAATGAATGATGGTTGATTGGATGAAGGAATGTTGGGACAGAATGAATGAAGGGTGATTGGCTGAATGAAGGAATGTTGGGACAGAATGAATGATGGGTGATTGGCTGAATGAAGGAATGTTGGGATAGAATGAAGGGTGATTGGCTGAATTAAGGAATGTTGGGACAGAATGTCTGAAGGTGACTGGTTGAATGAAGTAATGTTGGGACAGAATGAATGATGGGTGATTGGCTGAATGAAGGAATGTTGGGATAAGTGAATGATGGGCGATTGGCTAAAGAAGGAATGTTGGGATAGAATGAATGATGAGTGATTGGCTGAATGAAGGAATGTTGGGAGAGAATGAATGATGGTTGATTGGATGAAGGAATGTTGGGACAGAATGAATGAAGGGTGATTGGCTGAATGAAGGAATGTTGGGACAGAATGAATGATGGGTGATTGGCTGAAAGAAGGAATGTTGGGATAGAATGAAGGGTGATTGGCTGAATGAAGGAATGTTGGGATAGAATGAATGAAGGGTGATTCACTGAATTAAGGAATTTTGGGATAGAATGAATGAAGGGTGATTGGCTGAATGAAGGAATGTTGGGACAGAATGAGTGATGGGTGATTGGCTGAATTAAGGAATGTTGGTACGGAATGAATGATGGGTGATTGGCTGAATTAAGGAATGTTGGGACAGAATGAATGATGGGTGATTGGCTGAATGAAAGAATGTTGGGACAGAGTGAATGATGGGTGATTGGCTGAATTAAGGAATGTTGGGACGGAATGAATGATGCGTGATTGGCTGAATGAAGGAATGTTGGGACAGAATGAATGATGGGTGATTGGCTGAATGAAGGATTGTTTGGAGAGAATGAATGAAGGGTGACTGGCTGAATGAAGGAATGTTGGGACAGAATGAGTGATGGGTGATTGGCTGAATTAAGGAATGTTGGGACAGAATGAATGATGGGTGATTCGCTGAATTAAGGAATGTTGGGAAAGAATGGATGATGGGTGATTGGCTGAATTAAGGAATGTTGGGACGGAATGAATGATGGGTGATTGGCTGAATTAAGGAATGTTGGGATGGAATGAATGATGGGTGATTGGCTGAATGAAGGAATGTTGGGACAGAATGAATGATGGGTGATTGGCTGAATTAAGGAATGTTGGGATAGAATGAATGATGGGTGATTGGCTGAATGAAGGAATGTTGCAACAGAATGAATGATGGGTGATTGGCTGAATGAAGGAATGTTGGGACAGAGTGAATGATGGGTGATTGGCTGAATTAAGGAATGTTGGGACGGAATGAATGATGCGTGATTGGCTGAATGAAGGAATGTTGGGACAGAATGAATGATGGGTGATTGACTGAATGAAGGAATGTTGCGACAGAATGAATGACGGGTGATTGGCTGAATTCAGGAATGTTGGGATAGAATGAATGATGGGTGATTGGCTGAATTAAGGAATTTTGGGACAATGAATGATGGGTGATTGGCTGAATTATGGAATGTTGGGATGGAATGAATGATGAGTGATTGGCTGAATGAAGGAATGTTGCGACAGAATGAATGACGGGTGATTCGCTGAATTAAGTAATGTTGGGACGGAATGAATGATGGGTGATTGGCTGAATTAAGGAATGTTGGGACAGAATGAACGATGGGTGATTGGCTGAATTAAGGAATGTTGGGACGGAATGAATGATGGGTGATTGGCTGAATTAAGGAATGTTGGGACGGAATGAATGATGGGTGATTGGCTGAATTAAGGAATGTTGGGACAGAATGAATGATGGGTGATTGGCTGAATTAAGGAATGTTGGGACAGAATGAACGATGGGTGATTGGCTGAATTAAGGAATGTTGGGACGGAATGAATGATGGGTGATTGGCTGAATTAAGGAATGTTGGGACGGAATGAATGATGGGTGATTGGCTGAATTAAGGAATGTTGGGACAGAATGAATGATGGGTGATTGGCTGAATTAAGGAATGTTGGGTGTCTTCAGCTGTGTCTAACAAATTCGTAATCTCGGGACAAACATCGGCCACGTGAGCTGATATTCCAATGGAGATTGATATGAGCAGTGAGATTGCTAACCGGGTTACCAAACAAGCCGATAATCCTAACCGGGTTACCAAACAAGCCGATAATCCTAACCAGGTTAACAAACAAGCCAATAATCCTAACCGGGTTACCAAACAAGCTGATAATCCTAACCAGGTTAACAAACAAGCCAATAATCCTAACCAGGTTACCAAACAAGCCGATAATCCTAACCAGGTTAACAAACAAGTCGATAAACCCAACTACTCAGTTGTGCAAAGTCCAAATGAAGCACCGTTTTCACCCAAACGTTAATCCCTCCATTAAGAGTGAAAAAGTTATTCCTAAATTAATTAATTGTGTGTGTAAAGTGAAGGAAACTCGAGTAAATGTTTTGAGTCCTGTTGTCGGTAATTGACGTGATGCGGCGGAGCAGGACAATTACCCCTGGATCAACAGAATGTTTACACCCAGGGTCGTTTTGTACCCGGTCCCACCTGCCTTATGCACTCACTATCTCTTCATCATTCTCCACCTTATTCCTCTAATTTGGTCATTCTTTCATTTGTATACTTAAGGCTATCTTTTCCAGTATGTAATCATCATTAACCATACCTGTGGTACTAAACCAGGTGTGTCATGCAATGTCACTCCTTTTATCAGCTCTTCCAGAAGCCTTAACTTATACCCCAGGTGATATGAAACGCCACAACGCATGTACAGTACAATGGTATCCGTACATTGTAATATGTAGAACAGCGTAATGCAGAGAGACACTATCGAATGCCCGTTAACTTAATCTCTTGTTACCTCCGCCACCGAAGGTGGATGGTGATTATGTTTTCACCCCTGTCTGTGAGCACGATATCTCAAAAAGGTGTGCATGGATTCGGACGAAATTTGGTGGACAGGTTGGGTGTGTGACGAGAACAAATTAATTCGATGTTGGAGAAGATCCAGATCCGGAAACTAGAATTTTTAAAGTGATTCTTCACAATTGAGAGATGGAGCCAAAAACAATGTATAGAATGATATTACAAAAAGTTGTGGACGGGTTATGGCAAAACTTGGTGGATGAGTTGGTCGGTGACAAGAACATCGGATTCGATTTTGGTTCAGGTCCAGATCCAGATCCGGACTGTTGGTGGAATACAAAATGTAAAGTGTTCAGCCTGGCGGAGGTATGCACGCCACCGAGTGCTGTTCTAGTTTATATATTTTTATGATACTGTTGTAGCATTAACGTTGATGGTAACAAACTGGTAAACAATGTGAATGTCGTCTCTCTTTCGCCTCTCTTTCCCAGCAGGGTTTCACACCTACAGAGACTTGAACACGTTAACCGGACATTATGTGGCCGAACCAGACTCCTGGAGGAATGCACAACTATGGGCAGGTAATTATGATGTCACACTGTGTAATATTTTAGGAATAATCAGGTAAATTTGACCTCGCAGATGTAGAATCATCAGGTAAATATGATATCACACTGTGTACTCGTGTATTAAATCATCAGGTTCATATGATGTCACACTGTGTAATCAGATGAGGGATCATCAGGTACATATGATGTCACACTGTGTAATCAGATGTGGAATCATCAGGTAAATATGACGTCACACTGTGTAATCAGATGTAGAATCATAAGATAAATATGGTCACACTGTGTACTCTTGTGTTAAATCATCAGGTAAATATCACCTCACAGATATAGAATCACCAGGTGAATATGATGTCACACTGTGTAATCATTTAGGAATAATCAGGTGTATATGACCTCACAGATGTGGAATCATCAGGTAAATATGACCTCACAGGTGTGGAATCATCGGGTAAATATGACGTCACACTGTCTAATCAGATGTAGAATCACCAGGTGAATATGATGTCACACTGTGTAATCAGATGTGGAATCAGAAGATAAATATGACGTTACACTATGTAATCAGATGGAGAATCAGAAGATAAATATGGTCGCACTGTGTACTCTTGTGTTAAATCATCAGGTAAATATGACCTCACAGATATAGAATCACCAGGTGAATATGATGTCACACTGTGTAATCATTTAGCAATAATAAGGAAAATATGACCTCACAGATTTGGAATCATCAGGTCAATATGATGTCACACTATGTACTCATGTATTGAATCATCAGGTAAATATGATATCACACTGTCTAATCAGATGTAGAATCATCAGGTAAATATGATGTCACACTGTGTAATCATTTAGGAATAATCAGGTATATATGACCTCAGAGATGTGGAATATAATAAATATAAATATGACCTCACAGGTGTGGAATCATCAGGTAAATATGACGTCACACTATCTAATCAGATGTAGAATCATCAGGTAAATAGGATGTCACACTGTGTAATCATTTAGGAATAATCAGGAACATATGACCTCACAGATGTGGAATCATCAGGTAAATATAACGTCACACTGTCTAATCAGATGTAGAATCATCAGGTAAATATGACCTCACAGATGTGGAATCATCAGGTAAATATGACGTCACACTATCTAATCAGATGTAGAATCATCAGGTAAATAGGATGTCACACTGTGTAATCATTTAGGAATAATCAGGAACATATGACCTCACAGATGTGGAATCATCAGGTAAATATAACGTCACACTGTCTAATCAGATGTAGAATCATCAGGTAAATATGATGTCACACTGTGTAATCATTTAGCAATAATCAGGTATATATGACCTCAGAGATGTGGAATCATCAGGTGAATATGACCTCACAGGTGTGGAATCATCAGGTAAATATGACGTCACACTATCTAATCAGATGTAGAATCATCAGGTAAATATGATGTCACACTGTTTGATCATTTAGGAATAATCAGGTAAATATGACCTCGCAGATGTGGAATCATCAGGTAAATATGATGTCACACTGTCTAATCAGATGTAGAATCATCAGGTAAATATGATGTCACACTGTGTAATCAGATGTAGAATCACCAGGTGAATATGATGTCACACTGTGTAATCATTTAGGCATAATCAAGTAAATATGACCTCACAGATGTGGAATCCTCAGGTAAATATGATGTCTCACTCTTTACGCGTGTATTCAATCATCAGGTAAATATGATGTCACACTCTGTACTCGTGTATTCAATCATCAGGTAAATATGATGTCACACTGTGTACGCGTGTATTCAATCATCAGGTAAATATGATGTCACACTGTGTACGCGTGTATTCAATCATCAGGTAAATATGATGTCACACTCTGCACTCGTGTATTCAATCATCAGGTAAATATGATGTCACACTGTGTACGCGTGTATTCAATCATCAGGTAAATATGATGTCACACTGTGTACTCGTGTATTCAATCATCAGGTAAATATGATGTCGCACTCTGCACTCGTGTATTCAATCATCAGGTAAATATGATGTCACACTGTGTACGTGTGTATTCAATCATCAGGTAAATATGATGTCACACTGTGTACTCGTGTATTCAATCATCAGGTAAATATGATGTCACACTCTGCACTCGTGTATTCAATCATCAGGTAAATATGATGTCGCACTGTGTACGTGTGTATTCAATCATCAGGTAAATATGATGTCACACTCTGCACTCGTGTATTCAATCATCAGATAAATATGATGTCGCACTGTGTACGTGTGTATTCAATCATCAGGTAAATATGATGTCACACTGTGTAATCAGATGTAGAATCACCAGGTGAATATGATGTCACACTGTGTAATCATTTAGGCATAATCAAGTAAATATGACCTCACAGATGTGGAATCCTCAGGTAAATATGATGTCTCACTCTTTACGCGTGTATTCAATCATCAGGTAAATATGATGTCACACTCTGTACTCGTGTATTCAATCATCAGGTAAATATGATGTCACACTGTGTACGCGTGTATTCAATCATCAGGTAAATATGATGTCACACTGTGTACGCGTGTATTCAATCATCAGGTAAATATGATGTCACACTCTGCACTCGTGTATTCAATCATCAGGTAAATATGATGTCACACTCTGCACTCGTGTATTCAATCATCAGGTAAATATGATGTCACACTCTGCACTCGTGTATTCAATCATCAGGTAAATATGATGTCACACTGTGTAATCAGATGTAGAATCACCAGGTGAATATGATGTCACACTGTGTAATCATTTAGGCATAATCAAGTAAATATGACCTCACAGATGTGGAATCCTCAGGTAAATATGATGTCACACTGTGTACGTGTGTATTCAATCATCAGGTAAATATGATGTCACACTCTGCACTCGTGTATTCAATCATCAGGTAAATATGATGTCACACTGTGTACGTGTGTATTCAATCATCAGGTAAATATGATGTCACACTGTGTACGTGTGTATTCAATCATCAGGTAAATATGATGTCACACTGTGTACTCGTGTATTCAATCATCAGGTAAATATGATGTCACACTCTGCACTCGTGTATTCAATCATCAGGTAAATATGATGTCACACTCTGCACTCGTGTATTCAATCATCAGATAAATATGATGTCGCACTGTGTACGTGTGTATTCAATCATCAGGTAAATATGATGTCACACTGTGTACGTGTGTATTCAATCATCAGGTAAATATGATGTCACACTGTGTACTCGTGTATTCAATCATCAGGTAAATATGATGTCACACTCTGCACTCGTGTATTCAATCATCAGATAAATATGATGTCGCACTGTGTACGTGTGTATTCAATCATCAGGTAAATATGATGTCACACTGTGTACTCGTGTATTCAATCATCAGGTAAATATGATGTCACACTCTGCACTCGTGTATTCAATCATCAGGTAAATATGATGTCACACTCTGCACTCGTGTATTCAATCATCAGATAAATATGATGTCGCACTGTGTACGTGTGTATTCAATCATCAGGTAAATATGATGTCACACTCTGCACTCGTGTATTCAATCATCAGGTAAATATGATGTCACACTCTGCACTCGTGTATTCAATCATCAGGTAAATATGATGTCACACTGTGTACTCGTGTATTCAATCATCAGTTAAATATGATGTCGCACTGTGTACGTGTGTATTCAATGATCAGGTAAATATGATGTCACACTCTGCACTCGTGTATTCAATCATCAGGTAAATATGATGTCACACTCTGCACTCGTGTATTCAATCATCAGGTAAATATGATGTCACACTGTGTACGCGTGTATTCAATCATCAGGTAAATATGATGTCACACTGTGTACGTGTGTATTCAATCATCAGGTAAATATGATGTCACACTGTGTACTCGTGTATTCAATCATCAGGTAAATATGATGTCACACTCTGCACTCGTGTATTCAATCATCAGGTAAATATGATGTCACACTCTGCACTCGTGTATTCAATCATCAGGTAAATATGATGTCACACTCTGCACTCGTGTATTCAATCATCAGATAAATATGATGTCGCACTGTGTACGTGTGTATTCAATCATCAGGTAAATATGATGTCACACTGTGTACGTGTGTATTCAATCATCAGGTAAATATGATGTCACACTGTGTACTCGTGTATTCAATCATCAGGTAAATATGATGTCACACTCTGCACTCGTGTATTCAATCATCAGGTAAATATGATGTCACACTCTGCACTCGTGTATTCAATCATCAGGTAAATATGATGTCACACTCTGCACTCGTGTATTCAATCATCAGATAAATATGATGTCGCACTGTGTACGTGTGTATTCAATCATCAGGTAAATATGATGTCACACTCTGCACTCGTGTATTCAATCATCAGGTAAATATGATGTCACACTCTGCACTCGTGTATTCAATCATCAGGTAAATATGATGTCACACTGTGTACTCGTGTATTCAATCATCAGTTAAATATGATGTCGCACTGTGTACGTGTGTATTCAATCATCAGGTAAATATGATGTCACACTCTGCACTCGTGTATTCAATCATCAGGTAAATATGATGTCACACTCTGCACTCGTGTATTCAATCATCAGGTAAATATGATGTCACACTGTGTACTCGTGTATTCAATCATCAGTTAAATATGATGTCGCACTGTGTACGTGTGTATTCAATGATCAGGTAAATATGATGTCACACTCTGCACTCGTGTATTCAATCATCAGGTAAATATGATGTCACACTCTGCACTCGTGTATTCAATCATCAGGTAAATATGATGTCACACTGTGTACGCGTGTATTCAATCATCAGTTAAATATGATGTCACACTCTGCACTCGTGTATTCAATCATCAGGTAAATATGATGTCACACTCTGCACTCGTGTATTCAATCATCAGATAAATATGATGTCGCACTGTGTACGTGTGTATTCAATCATCAGGTAAATATGATGTCACACTCTGCACTCGTGTATTCAATCATCAGGTAAATATGATGTCACACTCTGCACTCGTGTATTCAATCATCAGGTAAATATGATGTCACACTGTGTACTCGTGTATTCAATCATCAGTTAAATATGATGTCACACTGTGTAATGAGAAGTGGAATCATCACTATCGGGTAAATATGACATCACACTGTATAATGATTTATGTAATCATGTGGTAAATGTGACATCACACTGTGTACTCATTTATGGCATCAGGTTAATGTGATGTCACATTGTTTAATTATTTTTGACATCATCAGGTTAATGTGACTTTGCACTGTTTAATCATGTATGAGTATATTTGCATTAATGTGACGTCACACTGTTTAATAATATATGGAATCATCAGGTGAGTGATGCCAGGTATTTGTGATGTCAAACTGCACACTTGTATTACCATAATGTGAATGTGACATGACATCACATTTTGAGAAATTTGAATTATTTTTGTGATATTTTCAAATACTGTCAAACAAAGTTGGCGGGTCAGACAGACAGTAGGGCATGTTAATTAATTTATTTTTTATTTGGATTTTGAAAATATTTTTTATCGAGTAAGAGTCTACCGTGTACAGCCTAATGAGATGTAGTACTCGTTCTGTGATCATCCCAGATGTACCGGCGTTCGGTCATCTCTCCAGAACAGCAGCTTATCCTCGAGAGATTCTACGAGAATGGCATGACCAACCAGAGCAACCACTGCGTGCCTCTCATCGTGCAGTGTTCTCACGAGGCCGGACTCAACTATAGTGTAGTGCGGGTAATGGTCTCTTTATCGATACATTTTAACCAACCTCTTCGCTCCTTTTCTTTGGGCTTTATTCAGAAACCATCTTAGGGACTATTATACCCTCCTCTCTCGAGTCACTATATACAGAGTGGGGCAGAGAAACGGACGATTTAAAAAAAAAACTCAGTAATTAAATTTAGATTTTGTATTTGCCAAATTTATTTCTTGAAGATCACATCCTCGAGCTGACCTCCGTCTCTGCACAGACATTCGTCTAGTCTTCCACGCATGCTTCCCATGACGCGGCGTAACATCTCCAAATAAATTCCGGCAATTTCTTGACGAAGTCTTTCTTTCAGCTCTTCACTCTTGTGTGGGCGATTAGCGTACACTTTGCTTTTTAAGTGCCCCCATTAAAAAGCCGCATGCTGACAGGTCTCGTGACCTTGGAGGTCAAGTGATGTCACGATTCCTGCAGATAATGTGGTTATGAAAAAGTATTCGTACGGCGGCCATTAGCACGCTGGCGGTATGAAACGTCGTGCCGTCTTGTTGAAATCAACTGGCCTCATTAACTTGAGGAAACCTGGTAACTAGTTGATCAGTCAAAAAAGTTGCCATCATGTTGGCATAGCGGAGATCGTTTTTTAAAATCTCCTGTTTCTCTGTCCCACCCTGTACTGGGAGTAGCGACATGACGCGTCCCAAAAATTTCTGGTCATGTGGATCATGGATGCCATTTTATATCCTTCGGTCATTCATTGAATGAGCGCACGATATCCCGTCATTCTTTTTTTAAATGATAGGACTCTGTGCCACTGGATGCACCAATCGATCAGGGAGGGGTTTCAAAATGTATAGATTACCTGCAGATGCCGGAAGGAAAAAAAAAATTGTGAAAATAAAGCTTGTCATCTGAGATGGAAACCGACTTCGAGGTGGTTTTTGTGACGGGTAAATTGTTGTCGCATGTGTACATTTGTGTGTGGTGGTCGTCATATTGTAGTCCGCTGTTGGCTGTAACTCGTAAACAGACATAAATCATCATGGAAACGTGTATAGATAATTATTTATGACACATCAAGAAAATCCTGGCAAAGTTGCTTGTTAGTAAACACGTCACGTAAATTTGTTTGTTTATTTATTCAAATTAATTTAAGTGGAGTAGTTAACATTGGTTCACAACATGTCATCATCCATGACGTGGTTAATTCGAAAATAATCCAGGATCCATTTGCCTTCAGCCTCACCTTGTAGCAAAACCGTAAATTTTATTGAAGAAAAGAGAAAAAAATCAGAAGAGTGGGAGAAAAAGGGAGAAAAAAAAGAAGAGAGTAATAGAGCGTGTTAATGAGCTGTGGGGAAAGGGACACCATGGAAAATGAGAGATTTAATGGGATTAGAAAAAAAAAATGATTATATACACACACATGCACGTTCTCAACACATGTGAAGGATTACACACACATACATGTTTTCAGCACATGTGAAGGATTACACACACATACATGTTTTCAGCACATGTGAAGGATTACACACACATACATGTTTTCAGTGGTACAATACTTGTGTTAAAATAACTGGAGTTGGGAAAAAAAAAATCATCACTTTGGGCTCATCTTCATATTGATGCAGTCCTCTTTTATTACCTTCGCCACTGAAGGTGAATGAGGTTATGTTTTCACCTCTTTCTGTCTGTTTGTTTGTGTACAGGATATCTCTCAAAGTTGTGGACAGGTTGGGTGTGTGACAAGGACGAACTGATTCGATTTTGATGAAAATCCGGATCCAGATTCGACTACTAGAATTTTAAAAGTGATTTTTCACCATTGAGAGATCGGGCTAAAAACGATATATAGAATGATATTTCAAAAATTTATTGGGCCCGATATGTTCTTGTGGATCAGGCATTGCGTGGCGGAGGTGTGCGCTCTATCAAGTGCCCTTCTAGCTCATTATGGAATCTCACCTTTTCGGAAACCCTACATTTTATGGAATCACCTATTTTATAGAATCCCACATTTTATCAAATCCCACATTTTATCAAATCTTCCCTTTTATAAAGGTGATATTCTGGAAAAGTTGGGATCCAGAACCTCCTTTTTTATCCTAATTGTTATTCACCTCCTGAGCAAATAATATGGAATCTCTTGATTGATTTAAATACTGGACGAGCACACTTTGGGAGAGATTTTAGTGAAATAGAAAGCTTGGTTCTCTTTAGTAATCCATAAAGTTATTCTGATTTTGTTTGTTGGCCAAAATGTGGTGCTTTGACTCATAGGCCATTGTTTCTTTTACTCGTGCCCCATGCCGTTTTACTTGTGAAGTAAATTTCTCTGAAATGTTTTGGTTTAAATAGATTATTTCTCAAAGCTGCTGGTTCTGTTTTAGTTTGAGGTCTTTGGGGATACTTTGCAGGCCTGGATTGGGAACAAGCGCCGAAAACTGGTCCACGAGGCGACCAAAGGTCTTTTGGCGGCACAGCAAGGCTCAATGGAAGGCAGCACGACAATCGGCTCTACTGGAGGTAAACTGGCTCAACTTGTAACCCATGCTTGAGTGTATCAGATTTAGAGGGGGGGAGTATCCCATGTTTAAGTGTCTCATATTTGGAGGGGGTATCCCAGGTTTGAGTGTATGAGTGTTGGGGTAGGGGTAACGCAGGCTCGATTGTATCAGTTTTGGGGCCGGGGGGGGGTGATGTTGCCGAAACTTGTCGGTTGGTTTATATCCGTAAAATGAGAACAAAGAAACTGTTGTGATAACAGCAAGGTCCTACATAGGAAGCTTGAAAGGGTTTTCTCTCGACTATGAAGGAATGTTCATGGACCCAGAGAAGCTCAGCACAAATGTTTGTCCTTTTCTGTGATCTCCAGTCAGTGTTACACATTTTTTTCCTAACTTTCTGTGAGTTTCTGGAAGACATTGGATAATAAGTCATGTATTTGACTGCAAAATATTTTTAAAAAGTGAAAACTCTTTGACTCTACCTCCTCCAATAGCTGTGACAATTTCTCACCCATTGTTCACCATTTGCATACGGGACTTGATGTTTCACTTGTAGTATTGTCACAACGGCCAAGTCTCCACCATACTGTCAACCTGCAGGAGTCGTTCCCGGTTCCAACGCGCACGCCGGAGCCACGAGCCACTCAGTCGGCCAGTTTCCAGGGCGTTACGGACGACAAGGAGTGCCTGCATCGACGTACCAAGCGAGGTGCACCCCCCGTGCATCTCAAGTTGGTCACACGCGCTACCTCGTGGCTTCGCCGAAAGCTCCGAGCTGCACCCCACTCGAGTACCATGTAATGCAATACATTTATTATGCTGAATAAAATGAACAGCACATACGGTTAACGCACTATAACATGGGTTAGAGCGCTCTCTTGAAATCCTCATGTTTTAATCACTGTAATTACGAGCATCAAAGTGCCATTGATGACTTATTTGCCGCTTTTGGAGTCAGTCCCGCATTTCAACTGTTATGTGCCTCGAGTTATGACAAAACTCGGTGGATGAGTTGGGTAGGTGACAAGAACAAGCCGATTAGATTTTGGTTCGAGTCTGGATCCAAATCTGGCCTATCGGTGGATATAATACGTTAGCTGTTCTGCTTGGTGGAGGTATGCACTTCCCCGAGTGCCATTCTAGTTTACTTGCTGCTTCTGTCTTCACTCGATCCAGAATCTACGGACACAAATTTTTATTCCAAGTAAATCGATGACTGCATTAGCTTTCCATCCGGATCATTTTTAGCTCACCTCGACTTTAGTCAGGCGAGGTTATGCGATCGAGCAGTGTCTGGAGGTGAGTGAGTCAGTCAGTCCGTAATCACTTCAATCATTATCACTTGAACGAAACACACAATTTTGATGAAACTTGGCCACAAGCTTCATATCTCATGCCTATCGAAGGTCTATTGACCAAAATCTGTGCTTATTAAAGGGATCTATGGGGGGGGGGAGTTTTGACCCCGCAAAATAGGTATTTTCTCTCTTCCCCAAAACTGTACACACAATTTAGATGAAATTTGACCACAACCTTCATCACCCATGATGTACTAAAAGTTTATTCATGGCATTAAAAAATCAGGGTCTTGGGGGGTCTGCGTGGGGATTGAGCCCCTCAAAATAGGAATTTGCTCTCTTCTCCAAGACTACACACAATCTTGTATATTATTTCCGAGTTTGTAGTTTCGTGTCGCGCTATCTTTGACTTTGTTCTGCGCTCGAGTAACGTGATATTCGGCTTACATCTATCTATAATTCCAGCTGTGTGTGTGTGTGTGTGTGTGTGTGTGTGTGTGTGTGTGTGTGTGTGTGTGTGTGTGTGTGTGTGTGTGTGTGTGTGTGTGTGTGTGTGTGTGTGTGTGTGTGTGTGTGTGTGACCGCTGTTTCTCGACAACCACTGGTCCGATCTAATTGAAACTTGCCAGATATATTGCTCGGGACCTGAGGATGTGCCTTTTCGAGGTTTGATATTAATCGGACAAGTGCTTCCCAAGTTATGGCCATTTATTTACCAAACCAATGGCAAGACACGTTGTTGCGTGGGCGTGGTCGATGGGGAAGGGAAGCTCAGCCACGTTCCCCATTACGGGTTACAATGTACGGGCTTCCGGAGAGTGATGACTTCGTATATTCTAATAATTTCTCGATTTCTTATGCGCATTTAGAGATAAACACAATGCCCCAAGTTATGATCGTTTTCATATTAGACGGTGTATAAATTTCGGGAACATCAGAGTGCTGGTATGCTCCGAACCAGGAAGTAAATATTTTTTTCTCTCTTCTCTTCTCTTTTTGTTTTTCCTTGCCACGACATTGCGAAAAGGTAAAATATGTTGGCGCTAATTGAATAATTGGGTATTAAAACTAAATTGCGAATAATCGTAACTGCGAATAATATCGAACTTCCGGGTCACGCACGTACGGCCACGCGAGAGCGAAGAAACGGCCTGTGTGGTTTATTTATTTATTTATTATTATTATTATTATTTATTTATTTATTTATATTTTTTTTACGGGCACATACTAGTTATCTTAAAGACCATATGAGGTGCATGGTACAAAAAAAAGTAAATAAAATGGTTCTGAAACAGTGAAATCATATTCCACTTACTGCATTAAAGTAAAATTACTACTGATACTCTGCATCAGGTCCTTTCTCAAACACACCCACCCCAACATGTCGCGCAGAGCGCGGGTTATGCTAGTTTCAATGAAACCTGACCACAACCTTCATCACCCGCAATCTACTCCAGTTTGTTCATGGCATTAACAAAAAACAGCGTGTATGGGTGTCTGTGGGGGGTTTGAGTGACTTTCTCCTGATCAAGGTGAGATTCAGGACGTGCAGTCCTATTTTTATTGTCTTATGACAGCAGGAAGGGAACGAAGTCTCTCTCTCTCTCTCTCACTCACTCACTCACTCACTCACTCACTCACTCACTCACTCACTCACACTCACACACATCAGAGTTGCCAACTCTATCACTTCTTGAACACTTGAACAGCCGACTAATTTTATTGCCCAAAAATAGCAACAAAATTCCATTTTCACAAAATAATGTCTCATTGAAGTTTTTGATAGATTTACATTTGACAAAGTTTTCTGTTGGCCTTTGAGCAGTTTCCTTCGATGTTGCATGAAAAATATCTTCCGTAATCTCATTGCATTTGATTGGCGACAGCTACTGTTCAAAGTATGCGGCAGAAAATTCCACTTTCCTGATCCTATGTGCGCCATACATGTCCCTTAACTTCACTCGTTTAATTTCAGTCATCCTAAACTCCTATTTTTCTCTCCCTACTCCTCCCATAATGAACTAATTTGAGTATACTTTGGAGATACCATTGGATCATTGTAGAACCGAATTGGAATGCACCAAGTGAACCTGTCAATCCTTGTTTTATTCGCTGTGTGTCCAGGTCAGAGGTGTGAGGCAGGCCCTGCGCCCAAACCTGGCACTGCCACTCGTGCGTCCATTGGAGGCACGGGAAATCCAGACGGGCCCAAGGTCGTGTCACTCCCGCTCCCAAGGAATGCTTATGCTGGGAAAGACCATAAAAATGGAACCAGTGGGCACAGAAGAAAGGTGAGAATAGGTTTGGCTTTATTTGCTGCATCTTGAGGACCATTTATCTATAAGGGAAGCTGAGACTAAGCATCTAGTTAGTTTAATACATCTGTGGGAGGTGGATGGAAAAGCTAGACATTGTTCGTTAAGTCATGAACACTGCTGTCATTCGGACCACCAAGGTGGGATTGACCCATGGGGCTCCTTATGGGACCCCAGTCATTAATTTAAGTCAGGTGGTTTGAGAGATGCCAGGTAAGAGTTGATACAAGATTGAAATGTTGCCAAAATACTTGCTGTGGGAAACAAAATTTGTTATTGGAGCTTTGCCATCTGTGGGTCTTCGTATTATATGTTGTCTCCTCAGCCCTTCCAAGTCTTGGCAGGTCTCAGGCTCTATACAGCGAGGAGCAAGCACTGGGATTCGGCCTATCCTGCCCGCTACCAGGACCCTGTGTCCTGCTGGAAGTATGACCTCTCATCAAGGCTCGCGTCTTCAAATTCGGAGCGTCGTCTCCCTTGGAGAGCAACAGCAGCGTTCCTCTGTTTTGCCGAGGCCTAATCGTGAGTGCGACACTTGTGTGTCCACAGCAGATTTGTTTGTCCCAGACATGAAAAAGTTATTTCCACTATTGTCCTTTCTGCACCTCTGCATCTCACTGTTGACACAAAGCTCTGGCATCACCAATCTGCAATATGGTGCGGCAAGGCACGGGTTCACCTGCAGTGTGAACAGGACGTGATTGAGTTGGTCAGGTACACTGACAGTTTACCTGGAATGGGGCATGAGAATTATCCTCACTTTTGATTGGAGGAAACTGTTTTGTATGCCCTCTCAGTTCGATTAACCTTTGCTGTGGAAATGGTTAGTTTGTTAGCCTTATTCATTTGACTGCCTGGGTATGATTTTGGAAATACTTGTGCAGGTCAGTCCTCGATAGAACGGTGTGGGAAAGGTCATGCTGAGTGGTACAATGCATCGTTGGTACTTTTTCTTCTAAATCGCAGTGCCTGTGGGTGACGGTGTTGGCCTTTCTATTGCCATGGCAACTGGTGACCTGGACGAGTATTCCCTGGAGGAGGAGCGAGCACGTGAGGGGCCGCAGGTGTCCCAAGAAGGCGAGAGCACCGGCATAGATGGCAGTACTGCTGGCCAAGACTGGTGCCTAAGAGGAACCACGCCGAGTCCTTCTGTGAGCATAGCTACAGCAAGCAGTACGACGCGAACTCGTGACCTGTCTCCAGAGAGAGCAGTGCACGCCGCTCGCTCGCTTGTGTGTCTCGCTGAATCCGTAGACAGGCTCTCGACGACCTCACAAGCGGTTACGCAGCAGAGCGAAGGTGTGAACAGTCAATTGCCCACCACATTACCCCGCTCTGTGTCGCATCACAAAATTATTAATTCCTTCATTCCACCACTCGTCTTAACTGTTGTATTCCTTACTCGATCATGGTATGATTAGGGTCCATTTTATCCAAGATTCTCATTATTCGGGCCTTCTTCTCATAATCATACTTTTCCTGCCTCTCAGCCTTGCATTCTCCAAGCAGCCTCACTCCTGCGACCTATGGTCCTGCACATGCCGTGGTGTCGCCATTTGCTCACGGTCTCCTGCAGGGTGGTGGTTCACAGGGTGGTTCTCATCAGGTGGGTTTGGTTGAACAACACAAATGTGGAGGCTCAGGAATGATTTGATGTCAAAACATTCCGCCATTGTATGTGTGTAACCATTTGTTGACGTGTCTTTCACAGCCCTTTCTTCATTTCTTCTGCGGAGGAAGAAAAAGAGTGGTGAGGAACACACAACAATTCTCCTCGCACATTTCCTTACTGTGTCCATTATATGATCAGCTAACAAACTTTGCTTCACTTCTGAAACTTTGATGCCTTTTGGTCCTCCTGTGATGGCTTCCATAAATGTCAGTGTGTGTGTGTGTGTGTGTGTGTGTGTGTGTGTGTGTGTGTGTGTGTGTGTGTGTGTGTGTGTGTGTGTTTGTGTGTATGTGTGTGTGTCTCAGTGTGTGTCAGTGTGTCTCTTCCATAACTCCGAAACCATGAAATATAGTGGCCCAAAACCTTGCATGCTTACTAAGGGAACGTTAATGGAGTGCATGAATGAAAACTGGGTGTTTCGGTAAATGTAAACACCCCTTTTTAAGATAATTAACGGGGTACTCATCATCCAAAAACAAAAAAAGCCTCACCAAGACGGTGGCGTGCCATCTTGGTCAGCCCTCGATCACCTCACAGCAATCTAAAGCCGCCATTTTGTTTTGGTCTGCTCATTTTGTTTCAGCCTGCCTTGACTTGGAACAGGCCGCAACAGTTTCTGGAAGATAAAGTACTCAATTTTTTTTCTTCACTTTCCTCACTCATATCATCAAATGCCTGATTTTCAAACCTACGAATCGCTGTATACATCACTTTTGTAGATGCTCTAGTTTTCAAATTAGGAGCTTGGAGCGAGGCAATTTTTCCTTACTCCTCTGCATTTATATGATGCAATTTTCCCTGTTGAGTTTTTACCACAATGCACCTTACTAGTGGTTTGAAGGTCATTTTCTCACAATTCATAACTTATCAACACACTGGAGTCACCAACTGTCACAATCTCACCACATGTCACCATCTCATCATCATCTCTCTGATGTCTATAATGCTTAAAAAAAAATGCCAAATCTTTTCAGATTTCAACCTAAATAATTGGTGAGATGGTGAGATCCGATCGTCAAACATGGTACCAGATGTGAAAAATAACTGTTAATTAGACGGTACATTGATCGGTAACATCAGCGAAGGTGTCACGTGACCTCTCATATGCGCTTATCGTGATAATTATTCAAAAACTGAAAATAGTACAAACAAAACCTCAACATCAATTTAAAGGTAACGAGACGACCCGTGAACCCGTTGGGTTCCCGTTGTGACAGCGGTTGATGAAAAAAATCATTTCAACAAAAAAATAAAAAGATAGCTCCAGCGAACTATACCGCTGAGGTTGTTTGCATTGATCAAATCCTCCCAAAGAGTACTTGACTGAATCGGGAATTGATTTTTTAATAATTTTTTCGTTGCCCGATTTGAACGAAATTTGATACTGCACACCGCAGGCGAATGGTGAGTAAGGTGGCCCGAAAATTTTTGCGCTATCATGCCCCGTTTTGGCTGTATTTCGGGAACATACGTACATACAAGATGAGAGTTTTAGTAATATACCGGATGACCCGTGAACCCGTTGGGTTCCCGTTGTGACAGTGGTTGAGAAAAAAAATCATTTCAAAAAAAACAAAGAAACAAGCCGGTCGGCGACGAGGGATTCGCTTGAATCGAAGCGCTGGATACTATGCTTTTCATTCTGACCGATCCACCGACGAAGATTCATTGCCAAGACGTATTGGTTCACATACAATTGTTCCTCTGCCTGGCAAGATTTTTCCTATTGCGTATTTTGCCAACTCGTACTCCTCATAAAAAATGACGGTAAATAGACACCCTATTTTTGAAGGACTAGCATTTGAAAAATAATCGGTTTGCTGGTTTGTGCTGTGGAGCCTCGCGTTGCAGACACACACACACACACACACACACACACACACACACACACACACACACACACACACACACACACACGGAAAACCCGATAAACTTCTCTCAATGCTCTTGTTTGACCACACCTCCTGAGCCACACAATATTTTTCATAAGCCACAACCACTTTCCAAAAGCCACGCCCACTTTCCTACGCCACTCCCTCTTTTCATCAACCACGTCCACTTTCCCTAAGCTCCGCCCACTTTCCTAAGCCCCTCATAAAAAATGACGGTAAATAGACATCCTATTTTTGAAGGACTACCATTTGAAAAATAAAACCTCAATCAAAAATTGTCTCGAGTAAAATTTTCTAAATATCTCGAAGTGTTTAATTCTGAAGTGTCGTTTCTCTGCAGTCAAAACTGAAGGACAAGTATTGAAAATACTGAACGCGGTTTTTCGGCCGCTGCACAGCAACGGGTGGTTGCTAGGCAACGAAATTCAAACGCGCACATTCCCAATATATATTCCACATGTTGGCAAAGTTTCATCGAAATCGGTTCGCTGGTTCGTGCTGTGGAGCCTCGCGTTGCAGACACACACACACACACACACACACACACACACACACACACACACACACACACACACACACACACACACACCGAAAACCCGACAGTTAGGAATATCTAGCATATATAGCGAATCCAACAAGCCGGTAGGCGACAAGGGATTCGCTAGGATTGAAGCGCTGGATACGATGCTTTTCATTCTGACAGATCCACCGACGAAGATTCATTGCCAAGACATATTGGTTCACATACAATTGTTACTCTGCCTGGCAAGATTTTTCCTATTGCGTATTTTGCCAACTGGCACTCCTCATAAAAAAAAAATGACGGTAAATAGACACCCTATTTTTGAAGGACTACCATTTGAAAAATAATCGGTTTGCTGGTTTGTGCTGTGGAGCCTCGCGTTGCAGACACACACACACACACATGGAAAATCCGATAAACTTCTCTCAATGCTCTTGTTTGACCACACCACTTGAGCCACACAATATTTTTCATAAGCCACTCCCACTTTCCTACGCCACTCCCACTTTAAATAATAAATAATTGGAGGTGGTGTGTGGGTGGGGAATCGTTTACGGTAAATAAATAAATAATTGGAGGTGGTGTGTCGGGAGGAGAATCCGAAATGGTAAATAAATAAATAATTGGAGGTGGTGTGTGGGTGGGGAATCGTTTATGGTAAATAAATAAATAATTGGAGGTGGTGTGTCGGAAGGAGAATCCGAAATGGTAAATACATAAATAATTGGAGGTGGTGTGTGGGTGGTGGAATCGTTTTCGGTAAATAAATAAATAATTAAAGGTGGTGTGTGGATCGTGGAATCGTTTTCGGTAAATAAATAATTGGAGGTGGTGTGTGGATTGTGGAATCGTTTTCGGTAAATAAATAAGTAATTAAAGGTGGTGTGTGGGTCGTGGAATCGTTTTCGGTAAATAAATAATTGGAGGTGGTGTGTGGTTGGGGAATCGTTTTCGGTAAATAAATAAATTATCGGTTTGCTCATTTGTGCTGTGGAGCCTCGCGTTGCAGACACACACACACACACACACACACACACACACACACACACACACACACACACACACACACACGGAAAACCTGATAAACTTCTCTCAATGCTCTTGTTTGACCACACTTCTTGAGCCACACAATATTTTTCATAAGCCACGCCCACTTTCCTACGCCACTCCCACTTTAAATAATAAATAATTGGAGGTGGTGTGTGAGTCATGGAATCGTTTTTGGTAAATAAATAAATAATTGGAGGTGGTGTGTGGGTGGGGAATCGTTTAAGGTAAATAAATAAATAATTGGAGGTGGTGTGTCGGGAGGAGAATCCAAAATGGTAAGTAAATAAATAATTGGAGGTGGTATGTGGGTGGGGAATCGTTTACGGTAAATAAATAAGCAAGCAGTCATAGACTGGTACTTACGAAATCGTCAACTTGACCTCTGACCTTGTCTAATAAAAACATGAATCAGTCAGAAGCCCAAGGGGAGCTTGAATTCTGAATTCATTGTGGTCTACGATTTTACACTGTGGTTTGCAGATTATGACTCCCAGACAAAAACTAGATTTCTTATAAAAATTCCATTTTTTTGTTTTTATTTTTAAAAAAGTGATTCAGTACCAGCAGGATATGCCAGATAATAGGTGTATTACTTTTCAGAAGAATCTGATAAAAGACTTATTATTATATATATATATATATATATATATATATATATATATATATATATATATATATATATATATATATATATATATATATATCAGTTATTCATCGCTGTTCCAGAATTTCGACAACCGAGTTTTAAGCGTCCTAAGCGATCGCAAAAACCGAAGACAAAATTAAAATCGCAGTTAAAACGAACTCGTAACGTCGAGCGAAACAAAAATACTCCATTTCTCCACATGAATTTATGGAATTATGTTTGACCTCACTGTGACCTTGACCTTTGACCGATTTTGACCAAAATCTAATCAGCACTAGCCATCAGCCTCCTGAATCACGTGGTGCAATTTGACATTGGTAGCGTCTTCCATTCTCGAGTTATCGTGCCTACAAACAAACAAACAAACATACAGACAAACAAACAAACAGAAACTGAAGTCATCAATATACTTACGAAATCTTTAGATTTCGTAAGTAATAATTCGATGTGGTGTGTCGGGAGGAGAATCCGAAATGGTAAATACATAAATAATTGGAGGTGGTGTGTGGGTGGTGGAATCGTTTTCGGTAAATAAATAAATAAATAATTAAAGGTGGTGTGTGGATCGTGGAATCGTTTTCGGTAAATAAATAATTGGAGGTGGTGTGTGGATCGTGGAATCGTTTTCGGTAAATAAATAATTAAAGGTGGTGTGTGGGTCGTGGAATCGTTTTCGGTAAATAAATAAATAATTGGAGGTGGTGTATGGGTGGGGAGTCGTTTTCGGTAAATAAATAAATTATCGGTTTGCTGGTTTGTGCTGTGGAGCCTCGCGTTGCAGACACACACACACACACACACACACACACACACACACACACACACACACACACACACACACACACACACACACACGGAAAACCCGATAAACTTCTCTCAATGCTCTTGTTTGACCACACCTCCTGAGCCACACAATATTTTTCATAAGCCACGCCCACTTTCCATAAGCCACTCCCACTTTCCTACGCCACTCCCACTTTCCTATGCCACTCCCACTTTTCATCAACCACGTCCACTTTCCCTAAGCTCCGCCCACTTTCCTTTGCCCCTCCTAAAAAATGACAGTGAATAGACACCCTGTTTTTGAAGGACTACAATTTGAAAAATAAAACCTCAATGAAAAATCGGCTCGAGTAAAATTTTCTAAATATCTCGATGTGTTTAATTCCGAAGTCTCGCTTTTCTACATTCAAAACTGAAGGACAAGTATTGAAAATACTGTACGCGGTTTTTCAGCCGCTGCACAGCAACGGGTGGTTGCTCGGCAACGAAATTCAAATGCGCACATTCCCAACAAATAATGCACATGTTGGCAAATCGGAATTGGTTCGCTGGTTCGTGCTGTGGAGCCTCTCGTTACACACACACACACACACACACACACACACACACACACACACACACGGAAAACCCGACAATAAGGAATATCTAGCAAAAAAAGCGAATCTAAAAATGATAGCTCCAGCGAACTATAACGGTGAGGTTGTTTGCATTGATCAAATAATCCCAAAGAGTAGTTGACTGAATCGGGAATTGATTTTTAAATAATTTTTTTCGTTGCCCGATTTAAACGAAACTTGATATTGCACGTCAATGTGAAAAAAAAACCGGAGAAAACAAAGTCGAAGAAATTATTGTGCGTAATCTTCTAAACACAATTTTATTTTGTTAATGAACACGGAAGTATTAGATCAAAATGGCGATGGTTGTTTTATGCTTAAAAAGGAAATCTTTCTTTTTCTATACTAAATGTTTGAGATTTTTAAATAAATCATTTCAAGAAAATAAAAAAGATAGCTCCAGTGAACTATACCGCTGAGGTTGTTTGCATTGATCAAATTCTCCCGAAGAGTACTTGACTGAATTGGGAATTTATTTTTAAAATAATTTTTTCGTTGCCCGATTTTAATGAAATCTGATAATGCACACTGCAGGCGAATAGTGAGTAAGGTGGGCCGAAATTTTTTGCGCTATCGTGTACCGTTTTGGCTGTATTTCGGGAACATACATCCATACAAGATGAGAGTTTTAGTAATATAATAGGTAGATAGATGTTACTGCTCTTCTAAGAACATAACTCTCAAGGGTGGAAGAAGCATTTGTATAAAAGGCTCCTAACTTAGCTAACTTTTTCATGTATATATATATATATATATATACACCCTGCAAAAATGTTTAAACAAGCCATTTTGATCCGTAACGTGTTCTGGCCCTTGATAGAAAAACATTACAATAATGTTTAATTTTGTTGATATTCAAAAGGATTACAATAATATGTTTAATTTTGTTGACATTTCTTTTCAATATTTTGCAGCTTCTTGAAAAAAAATGTTGGTCTCTAAATATGTGTTTAATTGTGGTGGTCCATTTGATGTACATTAGATCCCAGACAACGTACATGGGGTACCTTTGTGGGAGGATGGAGGGGATGGGTGGAGATGAAAGGAGGAAAGGGGTGAGGTTGGAGGAGGCAGGGGAAGGATTAGGGGACAGGGAAAGGTATTGGAGGGGACTGGGAATGGGAGGAGGGACAGGACGGGGTGGAAGGAAGGAGGTGACGGGGTGGAAGGAAGTCGGGGAGGGGAGGGATGGGGTGGAAGGAGGAAGGGGATAGGGTGGAAGGAGGGAGGCGACGGGGTGTAAGGAGGGGGACGGGGTGGAGGAGGGGGGACGGGGTGGAGGAGGGGGGACGGGGTGGAAGGAGGGAGAGGAAGGGGTGGAAGGCCGGGTACCTTTGCTACTAAATAATATAAAACCAAGCCCTGTGATAATGTCTCCTCCTTGTGCAGATGCAGGACCGAACTCAGTTCAGTCCACAGGACCTCGCATTACTAAAGAGGTTTTGGGATGATGGAATGACAAGCTTAGGTTCCATCTGCAAGGAGAAAATGGAAACAGTTGCTGCTGAGCTCAACATTGACTGTGAGATTGTACGGGTGAGTGTTGTTTCTTGAAAGGTATATACAGTACCATGCAAGGGCTGGGCAAGACCCGCTGCTATTCCTGCACTTATTTGGGTCGTAAACTTTGGGTTTTTTTTTTTTAATGTACTAAGCGAAATCTCCAATGTTCTCCAGAACTGGATCGGTAACCAACGGCGTCGATATCGTCACCAAGGCCGTGAACCCCCACCACCATGTGGTGGTCCTCCATCGCTCCTTCATTCCGCCATGGCCTCCGCCTCTCCCGAGCCAATCGGCACAGACGGCTTGTCACAAGGTGTGCCAAGTGATCCAGGAAGCAGCCAGGATGTGTTTGACAGCTGGGATGGCGAGGAGATGGCAGTCTGCAGCGGTCCAGCATCAATAGCCTCAGACAGCTCTCATAATGAGGCAGTAGCTGGACAATATCACGCTGTTTCAGACCAGAATGATCTCTTGAGACCTTATGGTGAGAACTCGGGGAGTGGGCAGGTGTCGGCATGTGACGAGGAGCCTGGCGATGAAATGGAGAGCGAGGGAGTAGCAGAAGAAACGATGGAGGATGGAGGTAAGGCAAAGTTATTAAACATTCAAACAACAGGGGTGGACGCAGGATTTTAGGTGAGGTAGGGCGAAGAAATAAACATTGTATTGAAGAAATTTTTTTTCTGAACAGAGCGAGGGCAACCTTTTTTGTGGGTGTTTCTCGTTGGTGTTTACTTCTCTTTGCACACAAGTCTGACAACAAAAACAGTCAAATTGGGATAGTTTCTTATAATGAGCTCAGTGGATAATATGAATCGATTTTAAAAAGTTATTTAATTGTTTATCATTTCAGAATGTTCACGATTCATGTTCAGATTTTTGATTCGTTTTGATTAAAAATCAATAATTAAACGTTCATAGGATGCAATCTCTTGTATATGAAGCAATGGTTAAATTTCATTGGAACACTCGGTGCGCTCTCTTTCTTTAATGGATAGTTCACAATGGCAATTCATCAAAGGACCAAACGAACAAAAGATGGTATTACCGACAACACGACTGCACTCGTGTAATCATCAATCGTTAAAAAATTCCAACACACTGACAAGGCTCTACCAGTTAGTGGAGTTACAAAAGCAAATTGTAACAGTTTAACTATTTATTACCTTCTTTCCGCGTGCACATCATGGTCCTTAAATTCTCTCTTTCTTGAAGGGGAAAAAGCCCTTTTTGAAGAACTTTATCGTTCCGCTTCGGCCGTTGTTGGTGTTGTTGTTAAATCGGGAAATTAAAATGTCAATAACAGAAACTCCACCGAAAATACCGAATTGATATCCATCTTTTGCAACAACGTTTATGACCCAAGAGATCCTGATTTTTGGCACAATGTATATTAATTAATGCACTTCAAAACGTACGTGATAATTAAACACCCAAAGCATTTCCTGAAATGTAATCGTTACACATTTTACGTTTTAATTGTTGAAACGCTATTCAATATTAAGTAGGCTTGTCTACCTGGTTATATATTTGGTTTTTCTGTGGAAATTGTTCGACGTTCCGAGACCGCATCTTCGATTACATACATCTCACTACATGTGAACAACGATCTCTCTTGTTGGGGGAGGGGGGGTAGGCTTTAGGGAGGCTGCACATTAGGTGCGCTGTTTAGAGAGGACATGTACCGGATCCGCCCCTGTGGCCTAAGAACAACATTGACATTTTGAAATACTGTAACACCCCTGTCTCTGTCGCCCCTCTTTATGTCGTTTTGGCAATGTGTCGTCACGTTATTAATACCATGACCTGACTTGCGTTACCTCAACTTTAACACTTTTTTTTTTCTTTTTTTTTGTATACCTTGGTCGAGGCTCGTATGAGAGCTAAAACACAACTCACAGCAAGGAGGCATGAGACAAGAGGGGCGGGAGTGGAAGGGACAAAACATTGGGGAACAGACACAGGTGAACTGTGGAAGGGAGAGGGATGGGGATGGGACGGGGAACATGGCGAGGAGAAGATGGACATTACAGGGACTTTCAGGAAGGAAAGCAGGAGAATTGAAGGAAGTGGGCTTGGGTGGATTATCGGGGGTAGAAAAGATCGAGGATTTGGATGGGGGAAGATAAGAGGTGGTGGTGAACAGCTGTTTTGAAAGCCTGGAGGGAAGAATGGGAAAGAATAGAGTGAGGAAGTTTATTCCAAAGGCGGGAAAAAAGAGGAATGAAAGAGTGAAGATGAGCAGTGATTCGTGATTTTGGTAGTTTTACCAGAAGGGGGTTGTTGGCGGACCTTGAGCGCCCTGTGGAAATGTGCTTGGGACAAATCACAGAGAGAGCAGGGGGGCAAGGCTGGAGAGGAGTCGGTAGAAGACAGAAAGACCACCGACCAACCTGCGGTGATTGAGTGAGAGGCCCAAAGACTCAGCTTCATTGCGGGAGATGCCAATGATCTTAAAAGCCCTGGTTTCGACAGCGTGAAGTCGAGAAAGGTGGGAGGCAGGAGCACCAGCCCAGAGGGGAGAGCAGTACTCCATCAGGCTACGGACAAAAGCTTTGTAAGTGGTCAGGAGCTCAAGAGGGCCGAGGAAGGACTTTGCACGACGGAGGATTCCCAGTCGGCGACTGGCTTTTGAGGTGAGGTTGGAAATGTGACTTTCCCAGGAAACGTCATGGCAGATAGTGAGACCCAGAAGCTTGAAAGAAAAGACTTCTTCCAGAGGATTGTTGAGAAAGTGGATGGGGGGGTTTTGTAAACGGTCCTTTCGAAGAGACATAGTGAGAGTGTGAGATTTGTCTGGATTGAAAGACATGTTCCACTTGTTGGACCAGTTTGTGATTTTATCCAGATCTGCAGTGAGCGAAGAAGCTGCTGCTTGCCGGTCTGAGGGATGACAGATGGTACGGCAGAGGGTGGAGTCATCGGCAAAGAGAAATAGAGGATTTTCCAGAGAGTCCGAGAGATCATTGATGAAAACCAGAAAAAGAACAGGGCCCAGAACGCTACCTTGAGGAACTCCAGCCTGCACAGGAAGAGGGGATGAAAGAACTCCATTTAGGGCCACACGTTGACTGCGACAGGAGAGGAAGTCTGCGAGCCATGAGTGGAGATGGCCTTGAATACCATGGGAAGAGAGTTTGGTGAGTAGGGCAGGGTGCCAGACTGTGTCAAAAGCACGTGATATGTCCAGGGATACGGCTCGGATTTCCTGTCTGGCATTGAGGACCTCCATCCATTGATGGGAGAGCAGTAGCAGCATATCCAGGGTAGAGTGACCTGGTCTGAAACCAAATTGATGATTGGAAATCAAGCCATTGGAGAAGAGGAAGGATTTCATGTCTGAAGCGATGATGGATTCCATAACCTTGCTGATGATTGGGAGAAGGCTGATTGGTCTGTAGTTACAGGGATCTGTTTTTGCACCTTTTTTATGCAGGGCAGTGATGTTAGCAGATTTCCAAGCAGATGGCAGATGACCTTGGGCAAATGAGAGGGTGAATAGAACAGAGAGAGGGTGAGCAAGAGCAGAAGAGCAGGCTTTGAGGACACGTGGGCTGATGCCGTCTGGACCGGTTGCAGAATCTGACTCGAGGTTTGAAAGCAAGCTCTCCACCTTGTCAGGAGAAAAGGATACAGAGTCCAGGGACAGTTGGGTGCGACTGGGTAAGGTGGGTAGAGATAGTGATGGGTTTAGGACACAAGATTTAGCTGCAAACACCGAGTTTAGACATTCAGCTTTATCACGTGTGGAATCAGCAGTGCGGCCATTTGAGGTAAGGGAGGGGATGGAGGGGGAACATACACCAGAAACAGATTTGATTAAACGCCACCAGGATTTTGAGGAGGGAGAGAGGTTTGAGAGTTCAGACTTGAGATGAGAAAGATGTTGTTTTCTGGCTCTCCTGAGGGTAGATACACACTTGTTCCGAGCTTTGTGGAAAGAACTGAGATTGCCCTCAGTTGGGTTTGCTTTCCATGAGGCAAAGGCAAGTTGTTTCAGGACAACTGCCTCGCCACAAGCTTCAGTAAACCAAGGGCGGGAGGAAGGGTAAGACAACTGAACACGAGAGGGGATAAATCTGTGCATGAGGGAGAGCAAGTTTCTTTGAAAGAATTCCCAGGATGAGTTGATGTTTGAGAAAGTAGTGATAGGAGACCAGTCTGTAAGTTTGATGGCTGCTCGGAGACCCTGCCAGTCGGCTTGAGTGAAATGCCAGACTCGACGGCGGTGAGGTGGTTCTCTGATAACAGCCAGAGAGATGTCCACTTTAATAAGGACGTGGTCAGAAGAACCGATTGGAGCGAAGGAAGAGCAGCAGATATTGTCAGGGAAATTTGTCAAAATCAGATCCAGAAGAGATGGAGTACCATTGGTTGAGATCCGGGTCGGGAAGTTGACCGATTGAGTCAGTCCTAATGAGTCGCAGAAAGCTTTTGCTGATGTCCCATGGCAGGTGAGAGAGGTACCCACACCTAGCCAACTGGCGTGATGACAATTGAAGTCGCCACATAAGAGGAAGAGAGAGTTTGGATGAGAAGATAGAAGATGGTCCATGTTTTCGGAGAGTGAGGTGTAGATGGAGTCATCACTGTTCGGTGGACGGTACAGTACACATATAAACATGAGGTGGGAGTGGAGGGGAAGCCGAAGCCAGAGGTATTCCTGGGGGTGTGGGGGAGTGAGAGCAGTGCAGGGAGAGTGAGGAATAGAGTCTTTGATGAAGAGAGCAACACCTCCACCAGGACGAGGCTCAGGTCTGTCATACCGTAAGAGGGAGTAACCAGGGAGAGATACTTGGGAGTCAGACACGTCTTGGGAGAGGAAAGTTTCTGTTAGGCAGATAATGTCTGGTTTGTCAGTGGCAACCTGCATGGAAAGATCTGAAAGGTTTGAGCGAAGGCCCCGGATATTTGAGGTCCACACTTTTAATGAAGAGGTAGGGGAGGAGGCTTTGGGTGCAGGAGGTGGAGGGCGGGGGAGGGTAGGACGAGGGACGAGGGGGGAGGTAAGGAGGGTTGCTGAAGGAGTGTGGGGTATTGCAGAATAGCGAGGGGAGGGGGCCGAATGAGGAGTAGAAAAGGCTCTGTGGTGCTGGGAGAGAGGGGGGACAAGAGACAAGGAAGATGGCAGTTGAGGATTTGAGGAGGTGGAGTGAAGAGATGGAGGTGAGATGGCAGTGGAGGGAGGCAGGTTGGTGGATGAGAGGGGGGGCAACTTAAAGAAGGAAGAGTGAGGGGGATGAAAGGTGGGAGAAAGGTGAGGGGGAATTTTTGAAAGAGGTGAGAGGGAGGCTTGGAGGGAAAAGAGTGGGATGGTTGCTTTGAGAGTGAGAGTGAGGGGTGAGGGGGTGAGTTGGCACTGAAGTTGGAAAAAAGAATGGTTGATGGAAAGCGAGCATCCATGGCAAACTGTGGTTTTTAAAAGTTTTAGGTCAGAGATGCGATTTAACACAATTCTTGATGGATGCAATGAAGGCGAATTCAGAGCATGGAGAGAAGAAGCGCTGTAATAGTTGGATTTTTAGGCAAGGAATGAAGGAGAGGTCGAAATGAGAGCAGTCTGTTAAAATAGCAGAAGAGTAGTGCATTGTGAAACAGTAAAGAGTACCACATGTGTGAGAGAGGAAGATGAAGCATTATAAGATCGTTTTTGTTGTTAATATTAATGTATGAGAGAGTTCAACAGATTAGGTCATGGAAGTGTAAAAAAAAAAAGAAATCGAGGAAGACGAGGAGGAAGTTAAGAGGAAGAAGAAGTAGCAGAATCGGGAGAAGGTGAGCGTGTTGTTGTTGTTGTTGTTGGGTATATATATATATATATATATATATATATATATATATATATATATATATATATATATATATATATATATATATATATATTTTTTTTTTTTTTTGAGATAAGAAAGAGATTAGTTGGGAGAATGAGGGATGTTTGGAAAGTGGGGAGGATGAAAATTGAAGGTAATGGGGAGGATAGAAATTGAAGGTAATGGGGAGAAAAAACAAACAAACAAACAAAAAAAAAACGATCGAACACCGAGTGGAACCGGTAGGCCTCAAGCCTAGGACTAGGCCTCAAACACCAGGTAAGAACGTCGACATAAATATTCACAAAATAGCACGATTTTTGAAACAAAACCGAACTAGGAACACACATTAACATGTAGGTGAGAAAATTAAACAGTTAAAACGGGACAAATAACAACCGGAACTTAACTTTGAGAACGTCAGCAGGGAGCCCCGAAGGAGACCTCTTGCCGCTCAAAACCTGAACCGGAAGTCCCAATCCAGACAAAACTTACATTGTTTAAAAAGCAATACCTCTTATTGTCGACAATTTTAAGAGCTTACGAGACCGATAGAGATACCAAAATACAACGCGAAACCATCAAATTGGGAGATCACAAAATCGCCGAAAGAACGACTGTACTTTGCTTCATACATAAATAAATGTACTGTACTGTACTGTACTGTACTGTACAGTGGCTAAAAGGCAGCGTAAAAGTATCACCTGAGAAGTGAAATTCCATGCTAATCGTCCAGTGGATGCTGGTGAACGTGCCGTTGATGTCGCCGGGTTATTAAGTTTGCCTCCGATTGTGGTGCATACCATCTGTATAAATGCCGACGTTAACTGAAGAACGATGAAGAAGAGGTACCACCAAGTTTGACCTCTTCCTGAAGATGTCTATTTTTATTTAAATAAGTCTCGTAATTGTTTATTTCAGGGGTCGTACGCCTCCTGGAAAATCCTTAAAACTCCTGGAATTCAATTCCTATCCTGGAATGTCCTGGAATATGCTTAAAAATCAAATTAAACTCCTGAAAACTCCTTTAAAAAAAAAAAAATATATATATATATATATATATTTTAGATTTCCGACAATCACCTTGTCAACGTCTCGTAAATATGCCAAGGGAGACTACTTTCTCAACGTTGTAGATTGTCGGAAATAATATTAATTTACGACATTAATGTATCTTATTAGCGCCAAAAAGTGGTCCTTTACGACCGCATGTGCAAGTTATCCCGCGCTTTCTTTCTGTTTTATGAATTGGATTGTTTACACACTTCAGCGATCGTGAACTATTCCCCCCGGGAAGTGCATATTCAACGAGTGCTGGCTCAAACATCTGGAATACGTATCTTGATTGGAGTGCGGCACAGATAAATACAGTGCAAAGTGTAATATCTGCCTGAAGATTTTCGACATTTCGAACCTGGGCGAGCCTGCCATTCGGAGCCACGGAAAAGGATCGAAACACAAGCAGTTACTGGAGCAAAAGAAGGCAGCTGGTGGATGCACCATTGGAGATTTCTTCTCTGGATCATCGAAGGCAAATGAAGGGCAGGGGAGCACAGCTGCTCCAACTCCAACGCAACCGAAGCCCTCAACTGCGCCACTAACCTCATTCGTCAGCCGGAACGATTGCCTTACATCGGAAGTATTGTGGACTCTTAAAGTGGTGAACTCCCACAACTCTTTTAATTCATGTACAGATGTCTCGTCCTTGTTCGCACAGATGTTTCCAGATTCAGAAATTGCAAAACATTTCTCCTGTGGTGAGCGAAAATGTGCATACATGTGCAATTATGGTATTGCACCGTACTTCAAGCATCAACTAACAAAAAAAAATTCTGATGAAGATGGTTATGTTCTTCTCTTCAACAAAAGTCTTAATCAAAATACGAAGAATAAACATGGATATACATGCCCGAATCTGGGAAAAGGATCAGGTACTGTAATTAATTATGCGTTAATTATATTATACATGTAATGCAAGTTCCAAAATATGATGCTGATCAAAATATGACTTTGACTTTAAAAATTGTGCCAAAAACTCCTGGAAAATTGAATTTATTGTCCTGGAAAACTCCTGGAATTTTCTTTTAAAGTATGTGTATGAACCCTGTTATTTGTTTACACGTATGTGTATTCGAATATAAACTGTCATTAACCAAAAAAAAAAAAGAAAGGATAATGTCACGGGTAAAAAAGGGAAATGTAATAAGTGAAGTGGCAACATGAGGAATGCAATTCCCCCTTATTCCATTAATCCTGATGAGAAAGATTGCTTCGGTTTCTGTCGTTTCGATATTCGTTGCACTTTTCAGGAACGCATCCCTGACATCAACCTGGGGCTGATTGTAATCCATCATGTCATCGTTCATAAGATCAAATCTTGTGTTTTTCTCAAGTTTCTTTGAGTAAAAATGTCTGACAATGTCAGTCTTTCAAGGCCTCGGGAGCTTTACGACAAGATAAGAACTTTTTCAAGCTAGTAGAGAATGGTGCAACATTCCATGGAAAGTAATGAAATGTGGTGGTGAGTTTGGTGGTTTTTCATTGTTGTTAAATATGTGGCATGATGACGTGTTGGCTGCTCTATCACATGTCCTTAGCAGGAGACGATGCGACGTGCAGGCCTGAGCAGGACGTCCATGAGGAAAGTCCAAAGAGGGGTCACCAGAACTATGAGCATGAGAACCTCCAGGATGGGTGGCCTTCGGATTTGCCCCGTCACGTGGTATGCATTTGCATGTAATGGTTTAGGGGGTTTCTGTTGAGTAACACTTTGGCTGCAACATTCTTACTGTAGAGTGTGGAGGAAGTTTCCGTAGTTGTGGGGCTGGTGAGAGCGATTGCTTTTCACATAATGTCTCCATGTGTGGTCGTTCTCCATAAATATCATCATTAATGGATTTGCAAAGTTGTAGTTCAGAAGATGCACATTGAATAACAAAAGCAACATCGGGCCCAGCAAGTTGAGGCTGCGTTCGAACGATTATCGTCAATGGTGTTTTCATATTTGAAAACTATGAATGAAGCACCTCTCCATAACTAGTGCACTTAACATGAAAGGATTTAAGGAGCCAGATGGTTGCAGGTGCAAAACAACTTCATCAGACTCTGACTGCCGGGGACAATCGAAGCTGCACTCAAGAAAGGAGAAAATTGGAATTTGGCCGGGGCACTGGCGTGCAACTGCCCGTCGTTTTCAAGAGGTACCCTGAGGCCTCGCATGCCTGCAAATGAGTTCTATCGAACGGGACAGCACCAGAGCTGCACAGTAGTCTTCGGTCATGGCGTCTGAGCAGTGGCCGGCTTGGTTCAGATTGACTGTGGTTTCTGGGGCAAAAGTGATTGTTAAGAAGTATGTCAGCAGTATAAATTTGAGTGACTGTATTGGTGATTTAATCACGCAACATCTTGACAACGAATATTCTGGCTGAACTATTGCATCAATTCAGTGCAGCAGCAGGGATAATTCGCAGGCAACTCTCGATCGTGCCGATTTTGTTTCCGTCGAAAGTTGTTAACCGCTGTTCGTATTGAAAGATTTCGGTGCCAAGTACGTCAAAGTTTCCCTGCGAGATACTGATATTCAGCCTTCAATGGACCAGAAATCAGCCTTTGATGTGCTCATGGGGTTGGGGAGACGGTACGATCAGATACCCGCTGAAAAGTAAGAGCTGGTTATGGCTCTGATTGACCGTTTTGAGCGTGTTGACTCCGAGTGGACACCTTTTTTAAAATCCTATCCAGCGCTATGCACTGTTGCGCACATGCACCTATGCACTGTTCTCAGCATTGTTTCCATTTTTTGATAATCCAACAGGTTTCTATAAGAAAAACATGCCAGACTATCTTGTAAAAACAAATTTTAATCCTTCTTTATTGTTTTTCACATCAGATGATACAGTGAACATGGGCATCCTGCATTTGAATGGTCTTCCATCTTCAATGTTTTCTTAGATCCTCCTGGTCCGGGATTTATATTTATTTTCCCCCCACCGACCCTCGTCTTTTCCATGGAACATCCGAAACAAATCATAAAAATATATAATTTCTAAAAATTGAAATTATATTTATATTTATATTTCGACCTACCGACCCTACATTTGAGCTGAAGAACTGCGTAAACCAAGTTATAAAATAACTAAGGCCGAAGGCTTTTACTATATATATATAATATAATCTCATTATAAACTTACTCTATACATTCACAAGCCCCAGCTATGTCTTTCCCATTGGTGCTCAGAAGAACCCAAACCAGATATACAGTCCATTCATTGGTAGAGATACGTCTGGGGATTGGTGTAGCACACGCCCGTCCACTCGTCTTGCACCGGCCCACATTGTTGGAAGTTTGCAGTACTGTCAGCTGCCCCTTTGGCGAACTGCGAAAGTTCTCCAAGTCTTTTGTTGTGCAGAGGCACAGCCTCGACCTCTCGGGTACTTTCCAAGTGTTTTTGGCTTCTTTTCGAAGGTTCGTGAGCCGTTTCAGGTAACGATCCTTATCTCGCGCACACACAGTATACTTTACGGTGCCCCGCACACCGAAGTGTGAAAAACATGAGAAAATAAAGTGTTTCTTGTGAAGGTAATTTTATTCATTCACATTCTCTGATGTTTCATCATCACATTGATTCTACTCTTCGTCCTTCCAGAAGAACGAAACCACTGAGAATGAAGTCGTGGAATATGAAGAGTTTTCCTGTCAGACAGAAGATCTGATTAAACTTCTGGAGAGCAAGGCAAGTGTGCAATTTCCCATGAATCTCGTGGCAAAGGTTTTTACCGCGAACGTCATGGTCCGGACGAGTAAACTCAAGGTTCCTGAAGGAAACAAAATTGTTTTTTGTTTCATTTGTGAATCCCGAGACAGAATGTGATTTCGATAACTGTGCACCGATTATCTTACTTTGTAACGAGGGAAATGGAAGTGTTAATTGATCCCAAAAGTTGTCAGAATATTGATGTGCAAGATGCCTTTATAGATGTAAGTGAAGGAAATCTTGAGAATCCACCTCACACCGTTTAACTCTATGTTGTCCACTGAAGAAGTCATGCTGCACAATCACAGTCGTTACAAGGCTTTTTGGCGTAAATTGGGACTCGGATTTACAGTACATCGATTTGACATATTAAACTGGGTTGGTTCCATGGAATGAGGGAAGCAAATGAGGTTTTGATAATCCAGTGGGAACTTAATCTCTCAAGTCTTCGTGATTTAACTTCTCCGCTCTGCGTCGCAGGGCGATTCATCAGTGTGTGTGCCGTTTCACTGATGGACGTTAAGTCAGGCATCCTGTCTGCCGGCATTGCTTGATGGGCGTTAAAGATCCCACGGTGTTCTTCGTGAAGAGTTGGCGAGCTATTGTCAGCACCATGGCCAAATTGCAAATTCCCACTCTAACCTACAGGGAGTACTGCAACAGTGGCACAGCCTCACCCCCAGCACGTGATGCTTGCTAACTGTAGCCATCTGCTGCATACTAATGAAGGATAAGAAGTAGAAATACACCACTCCCGAACCTCCCCCCTCTCCCCCCCCCGCCCCTAAAATATAATAAATATATTATATATACATATATAAATCACCCTAATGATATCGGTGCTTGTCTCACTGTTATTATTCCCAACAATTCTCCCCCCCGCCCCAACTCCCACCTCCCAGTTAAGCCTGTATCTCACTGGGCTGCGACAGCTCGCGACTAGTTGGAGACACCAAATTGCGATAAAACGGCGATAATTTTCACTTGGAATCACACTGAATTTATACTAAAACACATTTGCATATGTCTCATGAATATCGCACGAATGTCCCACGAACTCCCGGCAAAATTTGGGATGAACTTCACCTGGAGTTCGCATACATGTCACACGACATTCGCGCGACGTTCAGGTGACAAAACTGAGATTTTTTTGGCACATGCAACTGTCGCGTGACGGTCACACGACGGTCGTGCGACCATCGCGCAAATGTCGTGCAACAGTCGCACGACAACTGTGCGTGACAATTGAGAAATCGGGACTATATATATATATATATATATATATATATATATATATATATATATATATATATATATATATATATATATATATATATATATATATATATATATATATATATATATATATATATATATAGCCTCTCCCTTCCAGCAATCATATTGTCAGTTGGGAAACGAGTAAGAGAGTACCTGACTGAGTGCTACAATGGTGTGGGAGCTGTGCCCTGGCAGAACAGGATGGTGGGATTACAGGAGAATTCTGACCTAGTCTGATTGTTCAAAGTGTTTTGTTACTTGTCAACGTTGCACCCACAAACATTGTGTGTGACCCAATTGTTCATCTGCCTTGATAGGGGCTTGTGGGTGTGACCATATTTTGTGTGTGACCTAATTTATGTAAAAATATGTGTGACGTGATTTATGAATGATAGGAAGGTGAGAGGAATGATGGGAAAGTGAAAAGTTTGCATTGAAGGCCATAACTCAGAACCAGAGAGAAAGAGGACATACAATGCTGGTTTTACAATATGGACTATGAGGTTATTTTATTTTATTTTTTTATCGTCATATCTGGATTGAACTATTGTGAATCTATCTACATTACATTGCATGTCACATTTGTTGCACCTTCTGACTCACGGAAACCAAATTGAGAAGGGTTCGAGACCGGTTCGAGACAACCGCGCCGACTCTGTGACTATTTTGAGATAAAATTTGTCGCTCGAATTTTTTGAACATGTTCAAAATTCCAGCGACACCAGAGCGACGTCCTGCGACTCACGCGAGGAAATTGAGAACCACCGCGAATGTTTCCAGACATTTTGGAGAAACCCGTTCGCATTTTGTCGCGAGCTGTCGCAGCCCAGTGAGATACAGGCTTTAATTTAAGTCGATAACCTGATGTGTTGAATTAATGTGGTACTCATATGGTGCAGGCATGACGGGCCAAATGACCTCCTCACACATGAAAGTGCCTAGCATATCCTTCTGACGATTCAGATAATCTCTCTTATTCATGTGAAATAAAAGGATTGTTTGGAGCACGTCCGATGTAGCCACATCCATCGCGTTTTAACCCGGTGACCCGAACCGCATGCAGACGATGACCATCGAGGGCTTGAGAACGGAGCTTGAGCAGCAGAAGGAACAGAACAAAATGCTGTGGGGGCTCCTCGAGGATATCATGTCCCGAGTCCACGATCACGACTGGGAAGGGTTGCAGGTAAGATTATTCGTGCATCGGTGTAAATAGAGGACATCGCTTAGCTCGTCATTGAGGATACGCCGGAAAACACGAGTTTGCCTTTCCACGATGTCCACAACAAACATGTACAGATGCATTCCTTGCAGGACGTGGTACAAAGTCTTCCAGACAGCCTCTGTTCCTGGGCTCCTGAGGAGGACATCCATGAGATTCCTGACTCTTCTCCACACCGGGCAGCACTGTCTGACGCACAGTCCGACCGCAATGTAAGCAAAAGAGACAGCTTCATGTGGGAGAGCCAAAGAGATCTCAAACGGAATTGCTTTGTGTTTCATGAAGCACTCAAATCCATCGAGGCCAAAGCACAAACCAAACCAGAGGGTTCATAGAACACCTTACCCCATCCAATCTTGAGAAAAGGGACATCAGAAGGGTCTTTTTCAACTTTTGCTTTGCGTGTCCGAGCACAATCTATATTTACCCATGAGTCACCGTTTTAGAAGCGTTGAGAGCATGAGCAGCACATGTGATTGGTCAAGATGGCATAAAATGCCAAAATATTTTGTCCAATTACTGCTGAACTGGAGGTTTTTGGAAGTGCCAAAAAGGCGATTTGTGTTGCACAATGTTCAAGTGTATCATTAAATTGAAATAAAATGAAGATTTTAAAAGCCGGAGAAAAAACCTTTTGGGAAGGTTACAGCCGTTGATGCACCCTCTTTTACACCACCTTGTGTAACACATGACATTAGTTATTTATGCCTGGTGTTGGCTTAATGGTTAGGGTGGTGGGCTTGGGATCCTAGGATCCTAAATTCAAATCCCACTCGGCTGTTGAATTGATACCAGGTGGGGTTGACTCCGCCTGTCATCCTTCGGAGGTCAGCAAAATGAGTGTCGGCTTGCTGGTAATCCTGTGTCGGAGTGGCGACCCGTCCAGGATTGTACCCAATAGCCAAGGAGGCTGCTTGGAGCAGCACCAACGCTCTGCACAAAGTGTGGTCCCAATAGATGGATTGATGGATTAGTTATTTGTGCCTGTTGTTTGTGTCCATTATGACATCCTTAAAAACGTTACTGTCCCATTTGGAATTATTTTAAATTTTGTTTGAATGCCAGACAGGCAGACAGAGTAAATATTATCTCACTCCTCTCTGCGCATGTGGGGTCGGCACAAATTCAGAGCCAAAGCACCGTCAAACTAAAGGTTCGTTTTTCGGTTCTTGTTTCAATTGAAATTGATTTGTTCCTCGATCATAAACTGATGTTTGTGGACAGACAGACAGACAGACGGACGGACGGATATCGTGAACCAATTGCTTAACACCACTCTTTGTTTCACGAGCGTGGGGTAATAAATCCACGTGGATGTTAACCTGTAGTTTCTGCAATCATGAACCATGGCAAGTGCTAAAAGTAGTCGACCTGATGTGAAGACACTGAGCTGACCTCTGCCTATGAAGAAGCTCTCAGATTGCCTCAACTGGTGACTTTTTGCTCCAAATTTGGAAAATGAATTGTTTACTCGGTTTAATTATCTAAATTAGTCAATAAGTGTTGGAAGAGCTTGATAGCCCAGGTTCAAATTGAATGCTTTCCTAGATTCTTAGAACATTTTGTGGGTAATGGAGAATCTGAAGGTGTGTGTGTGTGTGTGTGTGTGTGTGTGTGTGTGTGTGTGTGTGTGTGTGTGTGTGTGTGTGTGTGTGTGTGTGTGTGTGTGTGTGTGTGTGTGTGTGTGTGTGTGTGTGTGTGTGTGTGTGTTTTGCAGGTCTTGGAGGAACTAAGTGTGTGTTCAGAACCAGAGAAGAGAACCTTCACCATGTGTTCCCCTTTATCAGACTCATGTCCTTCCAGCCTGTTAGAGAAACAGGACCCGCTTTGATGACCCAAGTTGTGTTCAGCAGCCTCGGTTCTCCGTACCGCAAGACGGGACGTCAAGCGCACGCGATGACGCGCCAATGTCACGTTATGGCTCAAATGCTGAGGGAGCGTCGCCGTGTGCTGGGAACACCGGACGTTTTCCGCTTCGTGCGGAGCTTCCATCTCGGCCCTGAACGCAATTTCTTTGTACTTTTCAACGGATGATGAGACTTGCCAGTTGTCAGAGCAACCTCACTTGCTACATCACTTATTTTAAACTGCAGGAATTTATACTTTATATACCTAACACGTGTTTTTTCTACACCCAAAGAGGAGCTTGATGGTACAGCAATTTTGCCTCGAGGCTAGAACTGGGCATTTGAATGGTTTTGGGCCTAGTAGGAAGGCCCGGCGGTTCGACCGCTCTAACATACCCTAGCGAGATGACTCATTTGCTCCATCTGCACACGTAACCCAGGTGCGTACGTCCACCTGTTCCTTTTACCATCACGGGATTCCATGGCGGGCACCGTGTGCATCCTCCATTTGATTATTGTGCCAAGTTTAATGGACAGAATATTGTACATGTAGGGACGTTTAGATCCGCTGTCTGACGGCACTTATAGTTGCCTGTTCTTTTTTTGTGCCTTATTTGTCTTGGCCTGGTTCATAGACATTTTGAGGCGAGGATTACGTACACGATCACTTGTGATACGACACAGGCCGCGGTCTTGCCTTGTTTTATAAATAAGTATGAAGTATTTTTATTTAACAATTCGTTTGATTCGTTTTAACTTATTGGATTTGAGATGCTTTGGTTTAGCGGCGTACATTATGGAAACACAGTTATTAAAATGTAGAAACAGAATAAACTAAACGGTCATTTCCTGGAGCTTGTTTTGTTTGTTTTCTTGGTGGAGAAACCACATGTTATTATCTGTATATATAAACCACTCAAGAAAAGTTTGGAAACTCTAGTTTGATCGATTATATCTCTCTTGTTATTGTGCTGTCATCACTATATTTGGTATCATTAGAAAGCCTGTTTATCTCTCTTTACAATGATACCCAATTTGTTATGATTATGCAATCGTGGAATGTGCGGTACATCAGAATATGGGGCAAGGTCAAAAGTGAAAAGTTGCAAAATGCACTGTTATTGTCATGTAGTGCATTCTTCTTTCTTTGAAGGAGAGAGTGTGATTTTTTAATGAATGATTGTTTAGGCTATTGTGTTTCCAGGTGGTCATCCATGAACTCAAACAAACATGCATAACGCTTCATTTCATATCAATTCCTCTCTGTCAAAAACAAAAACAATCTTCCGTAGGCAGAACCGAGATTCGTCGCTGAACAATGAACATCACTGACTGCCACATGATCCGGTTCCATCGGACGTGTTGCTGATACCATCGGAAGCGGGCTCGTCGCTGAAGGGCAGTCATTGCTGGCTTCCTGGCAGCCCTACGCGCATGAAGATTAGCTGCGTGTAGTCGGTTTCTTATTGTCTGATCCGAAACCCATGTATCGTATTGTCGGGCAAATCTTGCCTGCAGATTTCTCGAACACAGCCTGCACTTCCACAACGCCGACAAGGTGATGAAGTTGTCTTCTTGCTCAGTAGTTTTTTTTCGGACGTCCGCTCCTTGGTCTGTCTTTGACATCAACGGTTTCCTGGAACTTGGCCTTCCATTTGGAGATGGTACCGGGACTCACTTCAAACAGAGCTGCAACATCTTTCTGTGGAACCCCAGCTTCAATTTGACCTCTTGCCCGGGCCTTTTCGACATTTGATAATCGTAGCATGATGTTTTGGGAAAGTCACTGACCAGACAGTTGTAAAGTGACCTTTATCAAAGACCCACTAAACCTGCCCAGTGAGTCCTCATTTTGCATGAATGTCAATTTCAGATTCTATACAAGTTGGCATTCATGGATGACCACCTGGAAACACAATAGCCTCACAATCATTCATTAAAATCACTCTCTCTCTCTCCTTCAAAGAAAGAAGAATGCACTACATGACAATAACAGTGCATTTTGCAACTTTTCACTTTTGACCTTGCCCCATATTCTGATGTACTGCACATTCCATGATTGCATAATCATAACAAATTGGGTTATCATTGTAAAGAGAAATAAACAGGTTTTCTAATGATACCAAACATAGTGATGACAGCACAATAACAAGAGAGATATAATCGATCAAGCTTGAGTTTCCCAACTTTTTTTTGAGGAGTTTAGTTTCATGTCCAAATCTATATATCACATTGAGTTTTGTTTGACGGATAAACGAATGGGGTTAAACCTTCATGCACGACACACGTTCCCTTCGAAATTCAACGCAGGATGCGGCCCATCAAGCTTGTGCAATGGTTACCAACCTATGCTCTATCCTTTTAAATGCTGAGCGTCAAGTAAGGAAGCAGCACGTACCATTTTCAGTCTTTGGTAGATAATGACTTGACGGGATTAGAACCACCGACCTCCGAGATCTCAAGCGGACCCTGTAACCATGACAACACCCAAGTGTGCTCCTTTTGTAAGCTCATTAAAATGTGAATTTTAAATCCTTTTATTCCTTCCTTTATGGGATACCGATCCGTAGCACGATTCTACTTCTTCTTCCGTAAGTAGCACGTCGTTGCCAGTGGTAGTTTGCTGGGGGTGCAGCAGTTCTACTGATGCAGTGCCCCCTGTAGGTTACATCAGGAAGTTGTAATTTTTTCCAAAGTGTCGAAGTTAATTCACGTGCTCTCAGTGAAGGACATCGTGGGATCTTTAACGTCCACCAACTAATGCCGGCAGACGGGACACTCGGCTTAATGTCCGTGTGATAATTGATGCCTCGCCCTGCCTCTGAAACACCAGGATGGCAGTTTATAGCTGGGTCAGGATTCGAACGCAGGCTCGGCGGCTTGCAGTTGAGTCCCATGTGCTTATGCAGTACTTCTTGGGTGGAGAACTTGAGACTATTCTGGCAGCCCGTGCGGGACGCATGCTTTATGCCATGTACCATGTACCGCACAGTAAAAGTACAGTGCGCATCGTGAGCCATGTTCGGTGGATCGTGCAGGAGAGAATCGGGTTGATGGTTCAGATATTCATTTATTTTATGAACCCTTTGTTCGAGGTCCATTTACCCGTCTCCGTACTATAATAATCAAGAAACAATGACAAGACTATAAACTACATCATGAAGAAATTAACTCCACAAACCACTACTGAAGTGAAAAACGCTTCATGACGACAGTATCCACAAGAAGATGCACCAGAAGTCCGGAACAACACCCGCTTAGCCTAAGTGAGGCCAGATGGGTTATTGGTTCCACCTTCTGAACCTACGTCACTTCCTATAAGCTTCCCGTTTGTGACGTGGGCATAACTACAATACAAGATTACATCAAATATGTTCTCTTGTGATGATTGTAATGAGGTGAAGAGAATGTTAATAAAATGAAGGAAATTAACTTTATCCGAACACATGAAATGTTTATCTAAAATGTGAGAAAAGAGAAACATGAAGTGATTAAAACCTGGAACTCTCCCTTGATGTTTCGATGCCGGTAAAGCTGAAGAGCGATTCGGTGGAGAGAGCGAGTTAAGACTATACTTTCAGGGATCATTTCTATAGTTTGTGAGTCCAGAAACGTAACTGAAAGTGAACGGACACGTTAACCCTGATGAGGAGCAGAAATCTCGCTTCCTGAGCGCGAAGCCGACTCGAGGTGCTGCTTTGGTGGCTGCTTCTTGTCATTGATGACCGTTCCCTTCACCACTTGTTGGTGGGGTGGAGGGAAGCGAGATATTCTGAGGGGTTAACTTATCATATAATTAAATGAAAGATTTCACATTATGGAGTTACTGGCTGAAGTACCCGGTAAGACCCGGGAAATTTGCCCTATTTTCCTCACGCTAGTTAGATTGAGGCATTAGTTGTATGGTGAAAATTCGGAAGGCTTCTTTTATTCTTCAGATTTATGGAAGGAAGGCTTTATGCTGCCGGAATCCTTGAGGTCAAGGTCAGAGTTGAAGGCGGCCTTGAGCCACTCAATGTTTCTAGCAGCAGTGGCAACTGTCCTTGATGTCCTGCCAAAACCCGGACCGAGAAAGCTGGAACGTGAGTTTTGTGCTTCTCTCGCCCGTCGGTGTGACGCTCTATTTGCAGTTAGGTGTGTCTCTCTCTCTCTCTCTCTCTCTCTCTCTCTCTCTCTCTCTCTCTCTCTCTCTCTCTCTCTCTCTCTCTCTCTCTCTCTCTCTCTCTCTCTCTCTCTCTCCCTCTCTCTCTCTCTATCTCTCTCTCTGTCTCTCTGTCTCTCTGTCTCTCTGTCTCTCTGTCTCTCTGTCTCTCTGTCTCTCTGTCTCTCTGTCTCTCTGTCTCTCTGTCTCTCTGTCTCTCTGTCTCTCTGTCTCTCTGTCTCTCTGTCTCTCTGTCTCTCTGTCTCTCTGTCTCTCTGTCTCTCTGTCTCTCTGTCTCTCTGTCTCTCTGTCTCTCTCTCTCTCTCTCTCTCTCTCTCTCTCTGTCTCTCTCCTGTCTCTCTCTCTCTCTCTCTCTCTCCTCTCTCTCTCTCCTGTCTCTCTCTCTCTCTCCTGTCTCTCTCTCTCTCCTATCTCTCTCTCTCTCTCCTGTCTCTCTCTCTCTCCTATCTCTCTCTCTCTCTCTCTCCTGTCTCTCTCTCTCTCCTGTCTCTCTCTCTCTCCTGTCTCTCTCTCTCTCCTGTCTCTCTCTCTCTCTCTCTCTCTCTCTCTCTCTCTCTCTCTCTCCTGTCTCTCTCTCTCTCTCTCTCTCTCTCTCCTGTCTCTCCTGTCTCTCTCTCTCTCTCCTGTCTCTCTCTCTCTCTCCTGTCTCTCTCTCTCTCTCTCTGTCTCTGTCTCTGTCTCTCTCTCTCTCTCTCTCTCTCTTCTGTCTGTCTCTCTCTCTCTTGTCTCTCTCTCTCTCTCTCTCTCTCTCTCTCTCTCTCTCTCCTCTCTCTCTCTCTCTCTCTCTCTCTCTCTCTCTCTCTCTCTCTCTCTCTCTCTCTCTCTCTCTCTCTCTCCTGTCTCTCTCTCTCTCTCCTGTCTCTCTCTCTCTCCTGTCTCTCTCACTCCTCTCTCTCTCTCTCTCTCTCTCTCTCTCTCTCTCTCTCTCTCTCTCTCTCTCTCTCTCTCTCTCTCTCTCTCTCTCTCTCTCGCCGACTCTGCTTGCCTGGCTCATTCATCAGAAGAGCAGCAGTAAGATGACTCTCTCTCTGCAGCGGACTCCGCTTGCCTGGCTCGTTCATGAGCAGATATATCAGCAGTTAGCTGTTGCCGTGCGTGTGCAGTTCGAGAATTCAAATAACAGGAGGAGAATGTGTATGTTTAAAAAGTCAACGAATACGAACATTTTGTATTTCAAAAAACCCTAGCGTTTTTAACCATGAAGCCTTTTGTTACGATTAATATGCCGGCGCACTATTCGAAAGCCTTTTTTTTAATGGAAATTTTATATATATATATATTTTTTTCATTTTTATGGAAAGCCACTTAGCGCATCTTGGAGCTGAATGTTAGGTCTATATGTGTGTAAAGTTTCATCAAGATCGGTTCACTGGTCTAGGAGCTTATTGGTTACAAACAAACGGACAGAAGGACTGCCATTTATATAGTAGATTTCACATCTTTTAGCAAGTGTTTTATTAGTTATATGTTTACATTACACAGTCTTGGGGTGTTTTCAACCTCTTGTTTACAGTGAAACCCACGATACTTTTGCCTTTCCATCCCTGGATACTCTTGAGTGACACGGATTTCCTTTCAGGGACAAATTTCATGGTGGTATACAACCTCCTGAATTGCCCACTGCAGTAAATTCTTCATTATTATCTGTAAATTATGTGGACACGCCACCACACGATCAACCATTTATTTTATGCTGTGACGCTCATCGGAGCTGTCCATGCCGTTTCATTACCGAAGGAGTAAGTTCAGTCCTGGACGGGTCTGCATTCCGACGCAGGATACTCGAATGCCTGATTACAGCCGTAAGCTGGCAGGGAGGCTGGTTTGGGATCTTAGCTTCCTGAGTTTGAGCCCCTGCCCTCCGTTGAATCAACACCAGGTGGGATTGACAGCCTGTCCTGATGAAGTCAGAGAAATGAGTTCCAGTGTACTGGTAATATGAGCATTGCATCAGCGGCATAGCCGCGTCCCTAACCAATGATGTTACCTACACTCTACAGTCGCTTGCTGCATATGAAGCAGGAGGAGGACGCCCAGTAGGCCCCCTGTGAGCCCTGTCCATCTGTAATGACACTAAAATATGCAATTTGACATCAATCTACTGACATTGATGTATTCGGTTGTTACTTAGACAATCTTAACCAATGAAACTTACCAAGGAGACTACGGGTCAGATGGTAAAGGTTGCAGCAACTTCATTTGCCCTCCTCACCAGGAGTTCCGAAAGTTTGGTGACCCAAATTGGCCTCGGAAATGAGTATCGTGTCGCGTCGCTCCCGGTGGTGGTGGGAGAGGGTATAACGAGTGACGCTTCAGAACCCTCAAGTGTATCACGAGGAAGTGTTATTTTCGCACTCACTTAGCCTGAGTTGCTTTTTGACTTGACTGAAAAAAAAATCCAGAGGAATTCCCACCTTTTATTGCCTTTCACCACATTGGGAAGGTGTATATATCACAGCTTGAGTGTCGTTCCACCTTCTCATAGCATTTTTCCAGGACCACTTCAAATGTGGAGGAAGAGGGAGGAAGGTGGAGGAAGAAAAGGGAAGGAGGGAGGAAGGGGAGGGAGGAGGAGGGGAGAGAGAGAGGAAGGAAGGGTAGGGAGGAGGAGGGGGGAGAGAGCGAAAGGGAGAGAGGAGAGAGCGAGAGGGAGGGAAAGGGAGAGAGAGAAGGAGGGAAAGGGAGAGAGAGAGGGAGGGAGCGAAAGGGAGGGAGGGAGGGAAAGAGAAGAGAGAGCGAAAGGGAGAGAGAAGGGAGGGAAAGGCAAAGAGGAGGGGAGGAAAAATGAGGGAGAGAGGAGGGAGTATAAGAGAGGAGGGAGAGAGGAGGGAGGGACAGGGGGAAGAGAGGGTGGTGGGGAGAGAGGAGGAGAGAGAGGAGGTGAGGAAAGAGAGGGAGGAAGAGTGAAACCAAGATTGCAATGCAATTAACCTCTATAAAAGTCCATGAAATAATTAAATTTATAGATTAACTTAAACTTTTCCCATCACTGGGGATGGATACCTTTGCTTGTTACATAAAATCGAAAAACATGGGTGGAGATTGAAATCTCATCGAGGTGAAGCCTTGGTTAAGTATGTGAGTCTGTCTTTAAATTACTTTCTGTTTAAACATGAATTGGACCTTTTAGTGCATCTATTAATGCATACCAATAAAAGGCTGTGTGTGTGTGTGTGTGTGTGTGTGTGTGTGTGTGTGTGTGTGTGTGTGTGTGTGTGTGTGTGTGTGTGTGTGTGTGTGTGTGTGTGTGTGTGTGCGTGTGTGTCCTCCATAACTCCAAAACTATAAAACCAAACAGCCTGATAGTTTGCATGCAAACTAAGAAAACTCCAAGGAAGTGCAGGAGTGAAAATTGGGTGTTTGGGTTAATTACAACACTCTTTTTGAAGATAATTAACGGCCTTATTTAATTATATCCTTCATCAGGCGATCCTCGGCCACCTCACTCTCTGGATCTCAAGGCGTTTCCTGTGTCACCTCGCTGGGGTCTGAAGCCGCCATCTTTTTTGGTCTGCTCAACCATGCCCTGACTTTGAACAGGCCACAACGATTTATTCACAATAAAGTTGTTTTCACTTTCCTCACTCATATTATTCAATGCTTCTTTATCATAGTGTCATGGGGTGGTCGGCCCAGGTTAACCCCCCCGGCCCAAATTGTGGTGACAGGCGGTTAACACCGGCAGCCCCCGGACGGTCGAGCGGTTCCTTATTAAAAGGAGGCGGACACGTTGATTCTCGGAGATTTTAACACGTGCTCGAAGGGCATGGCGGACAGGCGGAGGAGCACTGGAAATGAAACGGATGCACAGATACAACCTCTTAAAAGGAATAAATTTAACGAACATGCACAAATATTTACACAGGACGATATTTCAAAAGGAAATGATAATCATATGAAATAAATAAATCCCACAGTCGAGGCCTTGCACACAGACTCAAATACAGACAAATGGGGAAACAAAATATAAAGAAAAACCCTCCTTTCAAACTATTGCTTGACTTAGCTTGGCCCAGAGCTGACCCTTGTGGAACTGGAATTGAGGCACTTCTCTCGTAGCAGGACGAACGCATGCCAGGCAATCCGCGAGCTGTACTCCACATAAGGCTCAAAGCCCCAGTGTAACGGCTTTAGGTGCTCTGCTCGTCCTCATCGACCTGACCAGAAGCAAAAAGTTGGCGTCTTACTTTGCCACACGAGCCAAACCGCCTCAACACGGATTCAATGGCCATGTCGTCTTCTTTGGTATGCACTCAATCTCCGCTCTCGCCTCTCCAAACAATTCCCCTTTTTCCTCCACTCTGATCACGGCTCTCCCAGAATGCCAAGTCAACTCCTTCTTCCTCCTAAAAATGTGCAACTTCTCCTATGCGCTCCCTTTCTTTCGCCTCTCAAAATGTGCAAGCTCCCCTTCATCACTCCACTTCTCTCTTCGGATCCGCCACCTCTCCTGTGCGCTCCTTATTTATCTTAAGATCCCCCTCCGGGCGTGGCCTGCTCGCACCAAACCCGGAAAGGCGGGGCTGCTCGGCTAGCTTCTGATGTCACGCCCACAAATCGTCCCTCAGGGGCGTGACTTCACTGGTTAACCTTTGGAGGTGGGGCTTTCTGCCCGTTTGTTGTGGTTTCAGGGACGCGTTCCATGCCTTTGTTGCTGATCTTGAAATATAAAAACATGGGGAAAAATCACAGAGAGCAATCACATACTGGGGAACTTATTCTTACTCCCTCGGCTAATTAACACTGCACCACGCCTCGTGTGGTGACACGTAACACTTAAGCTCACAGATTCCCTACTTAATACATCGAGATGCTTTCTACTCGGCCACGGACCAAGCAACTCGACACAATGCTAAACTTATTAAATTCTTTCATCGACCCCCACAACCGTAACAATGAACCGCTGGGTACATTGCAATGCTTATAAATGCCCAGAGACGCCAGTGATGTGGATTTTTCACCCAACCTCGTAGTGATCGTTGTAGGGATCTTCCTCGTAGTGATCGTTGTAGGATTCTTCCTGGTTGATTGTGGAATCCTATTTTCCTCCTCTCGGGTTTAAACGTTTGTCCGATTCGGTTTTAAAATCCTGTATAAAATCACAGACACCGATACCAATGTCCACAGACAAGTCTTTTCTTTTGAGAACAATTTATTTCTAATTCTATCCACCGTACACTTCACACCCTCGTACACTACTCCCTCAATGAACCTCTTCCTCATATATATGCATTTTGAGGGTAAAGAGGATTTTTTGATAGCATATAGGCGAAAGTACAGTTTTATCAGACCGGTCACCTTGTACTAGCAAAGAATTAAACAAATGTCCAAAGTGGCAAAGAAAGACAAGATTATAAGTAGGTCTTAGGTCTTAACAATTAAATGAAAGAACAGTAGAGAGTCAAAAAAAAACACTTTGACCAAGTCATATCAGACTGAGGCAAGGGCCATTTGTCTAAAGAGGAATAATTTCCCCAACATCAGCGTTCACGGCTTTATTTCATTTCCGCACATGCAATAACCTCGAGAATCTTTTAAACTAAGCCAAGTTTCAAAATTTAAGCTCCAGATTTGAACTTATAAGGAGTTCCAACTACTAAAAAAAAGTGTTCATTTGTCCAATTCGGACATATTTGACATTTTGGGCATCTCCGGGAGGTGTATTAATATGACGGTTCGGTGATTGCTAATCACTTGCCAAGCGAGCCGTTCCTCATCAACCGTTTCATTGGAGTGCTGAAATCACTTGGCAAATGCTCTACAATATTTGCACTGTCACTGAATACTGTACGTCGATCTACTTTAAGTTCAGAGGCCACTCGCCTGTGATGGCCCTGTGTTCTGCAGTCTCTTCAGCAAAGATAAATACAAATTAAAAAAAAATGGAATGTTTCGTTGACATCAGGGCGGGATAGCTGAGCACACTTGCTCAAGGCTGTCTAGCCTGGTTCTGAATCCTGACCCAGCTATAAACTCTCATCCCAGTGTTTCACACATTCATCAATGTGTGTGCCGTTAAACTATACGTCACATCTGCCAGAATCCCCCACCCCCCCTACTCCCTCTCGCCTCTCCCCACATTCCCATCTCTCCCCTCTCCCTCTGTCTCTCCCACCCCACCACCCCTCTCTCTCTCTCCCTCTCCCACCCTCACCCTCTTCTCCTTCTCACCTCTCTCTCTCTCTCTCTCTCTCTCTCTCTCTCTCTCTCTCTCTCTCTCTCTCTCTCTCTCTCTCTCTCTCTCTCTCTCTCTCTCTCTCTCTCCCTATCCCTATCTCTATCTCTATCTCTATTTCTATCTCTCCCGTCTCTGTCTGTCTCTCTCTCTCTCTCTCTCCCTCTCTCTCTGTCTCCAAACGTATCTGGATGGTGGTTATTACCTTCGCATTATGCGAAAGGCTATATTTTGGTCGGCGTGTATTTATTTATTTATTACCTTCGCATTCTGCGAAAGGTTATGTTTTGGTCGGTGTGTATTTATTTATTTATTTATTTATTTATTTATTTGTAATCTTGTGATTCGTATAACTCAAAAAGTATTAAACCGAATTGCATGAAATTTGGTGGGATGATTGGTTATTAGCCAGGAAGCATTCGATTAGATTTTGGGATCATTCGGGTCAAAGGTCAAGGTCAAGGTCACGAAAAGGTCAAAATCGTCTTTTTACGATAACACGGTCAATTTTTATTCAATTTGCATGCAACTAACGCCAAAATGTTCAGAATTCAACGCCTCATCTTGTGATATGCAATATGACACAATGACGCCCATACTCTTGTTACCGGTTAGGGGTCAAAGGTCAGGGGGGTCACGACCTTGAAAAATATGCGGTTTTTGTCATAACGCGGTCAATTCTTGTCCGCTTTACATGAACCCAACACCAAAATGTTCAGAATTTAATGCCCAATCTTGTGACAATGACGTCATAACACATGTCACCGGTTGGGGTAAAATGTCGAGGGGGGGGTCACGCCCTTGAAAAATATGCAGTTTTCGGCATAACTCAGTCAATTCTTATTCGATTTGCATGAAACCAGCATCAAACGAGATTACCTTCTCTTGTTGAAACGTTGTATTCACCGAGCTTGCGAGTGAAGACTCGCCAAAACGACGTGAGTTGATTGTTGTTTAGTCCGTAGCCCCCGAAAGTCGGGGGGGGATCATGACATTATAGATATGTGGTTTGTGTCATAAGACCATTCATATGAAACCAGTTCCCCACACTCATACCAAGAACAAAAAAAGTAGTGGCGGCGAAGGTATGCGCTCTATGAGTGCCCGTTCTAGTCTTCTGATGTATCCAGACGGTGGTTATCTTCGGATGTATCTGGAAGGTGCTTATCTTCGGCTGGATCCGGACGGTGGTTATCTTCGGCCGGATCCGGATGGTAGTTATCTTCGGCCGAATCCAGACGGTAGTTATCTTCGGCCGAATTCGGACGGTGGTTATCTCTGACGTATCCAGATGGTTGTTATGTCTGGACAGTGGTTATCTCCATACATGTCTGGACTGTGGTTAAATCTGGATGGTGGTTATGTCCGGACGGATCCTCCCCTCACATTGTTTTCCCTTGCCCTCTCCTCGTGCTGCCTTCCCTTCCCCCACCCCTCCTCGGTCCCCTCTTCGTTGCCCCCTCCTTCCTCATCCCCCCCCCACCTCTACTCGCTTCCCCTCGTTCCTCACTCCCCCACTCTCCTTGGTCTCCCTACCTCCTCACTCATCGACCCCTTTCTCTCCCCCCTCCCCTTTATATTATTCCTGTTGTCTGAACAGTGGTTTTCTCTAGACAAACATGTCTCGTCTGTGGTTTCGTGTGGATGGTGGCTATGTCCAGACGGACCCTCCCATCACATTGCGTTCCCTTGACCTCCACTGTCCTCCTGTCACACGATCGTCCCTTCCCCTACCCCTCCTCGCTTCCCCATCCTTCCTCACTTCCCCACTCTCCACGGCCTCCCTCCCTCCTCCCTCCTATCTACCTCCTCTACGTCCCCTCACCCTACCTTCCTTCCTCTCTGCCTCCTCTCTTATTACCCTCCTTCTTACTCCTCCCCTTTAATATTCCCATCAGTGAAGGAACAGTTTGTATTTGCTGATATAATAGAATAAAATGAATTGTTTGTCGATCTCGCTATTTCCAGTCACAATTGAGTGCTGCAACCTCATTGTCAATTTAACCTTGGTCTTCCATGTAGAGAGAAGGGAGAGGAGGGAGGGGAGAGGGAGGAAAGAGATCAACAACCCGTTTCACACTCACATCGATCTCTCAAATTTTAACATTTAAAAACCATAAAACGCGGTTACGTCACTGCGCTCACTCCTCTGACGCGGTGAATGGGCGAAACTACAATCAATATAAGGTTACATCAAATATGTTCTCTTGTGATGATTGTAATGAGGTGAAGAGAATGTTAATTTAATGAAGGAAATTAACTTTATCCGAACACATGAAATGTTTATATAAAATGTGAGAAAAGAGAAACATGAAGTGATTAAAACCCGGAACTCTCCCCTAATGTTTTGATGCCGGTAAAGCTGAAGAGCGAGTCGGTGGAGAGAGCGAGTTAAGACTATACTTTCAGGGATCATTTCTATAGTTTGTGAGTCCAGAAACGTAACTGAAAGTGAACGGACACGTTAACCCTGATGAGGAGCAGAAATCTCGCTTCCTGAGCGCGAAGCCGACTCGAGGTGCTGCTTTGGTGGCTGCTTCTTGTCATTGATGACCGTTCCCTTCACCACTTGTTGGTGGGGTGGAGGGAAGTGAGATATTCTGAGGGGTTAACTTATCATCAATCTATAATTCCGGCAATGTGTGTGTGACCGCTGTTTTTTGACAACCACTGGTCCGATCGAATTGGAACTTGCCAGATATGTTGTTGGGGACTTGAGGAAGTGCCTTTTCAAGTTTTGATATTAATTGGACAAGTGCCTCCCAAGTTATGGCCATTTATTTACCAACCAATGACAAGACACGTTGTTGCGTGGGTGTGGCCAATGGGGGAAGGGAAGCTCAGTCGTGTTCCCCATTTCAGGTTACAACGTACGGGCTTCCGGAGAGTGAAATTTCGGTAACATCAGAGTGAGCTGGTGTGCTCCGCACCAGGTAGTAATTTTTTTTTCTCTCTCTTCTCTTCTCTTTTTGTTTTTCCTTGCGACGACATTGCGAAAAGGCAAAATACGTTGGTGCTTATTGAATAATTGACCATTAAAACTAAATTGCGAATAATCGTAACTGCGAAATGCGAACTTCCAGGCCACGCACGGACGGGCACGCGAGAGTGAAGAAACGGCCTGTGTGGTTGTTGTTTCTTGCTCGTGGTTTGAATATTTATTTATTAAATTAATTTTTTTTTTTTTTTTTTTTTTACGGGCACGGACTAGTTTATCTCTAATTCCAGCAATCTCTGTGTGTGTGTTTGCGACCGCCGTTTCTCGACGACCGCCGGTCCGATCTGATTGAAACTTGCCAGGATTATTTCTGGGGACTCGTGGATGTGCCTTTTCAAGGTTTGATGTTAATCGGACGAGCGGTTCCCAAATTACGGCCATTTATCTGTCAACCAATGACAAGACACCGTGCTATGACGTCACAATTAATATTTATTTATTGTGTTTTTTTGCACGATTGACGTCACAATTCTTCTTCTTCGTTTGGTATGATGTCACAATCGATGCTGGGGACCTGAGTATGTGCCTTTTCAAGGTTTTATATTAATCGGACAAGCGGTTCCCAAGTTACGGCCATTTATCTGTCAACCAATGACAGGACACGGTGCTATGACGTCACAATTAATGTTTTTTTTTGCACAATTGACGTCACAATTCTTCTTCTTCTTCGTTTGGTATGACGTCACAATCGACGCTGGGGACCTGAGTATGTGCCTTTTCAAGGTTTGATATCGTTCTTCATCCGTTTCAGCTGTTTCCCAAGGTTTGAAAGCTGTTTTTTCCCAAGGTTTGAATTAATTGTTCGAATTATTAATTAATCCCAAGGTTTGAATTTTCCCAAGGGAAAAAGCTGTTTCCCAAGGGTGTGAAAGCTGTTTTTTCCCAAGGTTTGAATTAATTGTTCAAATTATTAATTAATCCCAAGGTTTGAATTTTCCCAAGGGAAAGAGCTGTTTCCCAAGGGTTTGAAAGTTGTTTTTTCCCAAGGTTTGAATTAATTGTTCAAATTATTAATTAATCCCAAGGTTTGAATTTTCCCATGGGAAAGAGCTGTTTCCCAAGGGTTTGAAAGCTGTTTTTTTTTCTCAAGGTTTGAATGAATTGTTGTGCTCGGTAGACATTTGTGAATACATTTACAGAGAGAGAGTGAGAGAGGAGGGGGGAGAGAGGGAGAGAGGGGAGGGAGAGAGGGTGACGGGAGGGGGTGAGAGGGAGGGGCGAGAGAGGAGGGGAAGAGGGGAGGGGTGAGACTAGGGGGGAGAGAGGGGGCAAGAGAGGGGGAGAGAGAGAGGGGGCATCACAATTCTTTTTCTTCTTCGTTTGATATGACGTCACAACAGTGCTGGATTAACCATTAGGCAGACAAGGCATGTGCCTTAGGGCCAGCCAAAAAATTTGGGCCAAAAATTATTTTCACATTAAATATTTGTCTTTTTTTGTATTAAATATTTTGTTCTTGAATCAGTTTATCTTTTGTCTGGGGTCCATTTCCATGAGCCTGAGATCTAATTTAAAATTTTCAGGCCATCCCCAAAAATTTCAAAATGTGCCTTAAGGCCAGCCGAGGCTTAATCCGGCACTGCGTCACAATTGACGCTGGGGACCTGAGTATGTTTCCCAGGTGTTTCCCAAGTTATGGCCATTTATGATACAGTTGGTCTGATCTAATTGAAACAATGTCCCAATCCAGTCGTCGTTTATGAGAGCGAAGGAACGAAGCTACACATACTGGCACGCACCTATGGGCCCGCACCTACGGGCCCGCACTAGTCTATCTATAATTCCAGCAATCTGTGTGTGTCTGTCTGTATGCGACCGCCGTTTCTCGATGACCACCGGTCCGATCTGATTGAAACTTGCCAGGAATATTGCTGGAGACCCGTGGATGTGCCTTTTCAAGGTTTGATATTAATCGGACAAGCGGTTCCCAAGTTACGGCCATTTATCTGTCAACCAATGACAAGACACGGTGCTATGACATCACAAATGACGTCACAATTAATGTTTGTTTTTTGCATGATTGACGTTACAATTCTTCTTCTTCTTCGTTTGGTATGACGTCACAATCGACGCTGGGGACCTGAGAATGTTCCTTTTCCAGGTTTGATATTAATTGGACGAGCGGTTCCCAAGTTACGGCCATTTATTAGCCGACCATTGACAGGACACGGTGCTATGACGTCACAATGCTTCCTTTTGAGGTCACAATTGATGTCACAATTGACGCTGGGACCTGAGTATGTGCCTTTTCAAAGTTTGATATCGTTCTTCCTCATCCGTTTCAGCTGTTTCCCAAGTGTTTCCCAAGGTTTGAAAGCTGTTTTCCCCAAGGTTTGAATTAATTGTTCAATTAATTCATCCCATCCCAAGGTTTGAATTTTCCCAAGAGAAGCAGCTGTTTCCCAAGGGTTTGAAAGCTGTTTTTTCCCAAAGTTTGAACTAATTGTTGTGCTTGGTAGATATTTGTGAATACATTTACAGAGGCGCGAGAGAGGAGGAGTGAGAGAGGAGGGGGGAGAGAGGAAAGGCGAGAGAGAAGGGGGGAGGGAGGGGGAAAGAGAGGGGGGCGTCACAATTCAAGAGAGGGGGAGAGAGGAGGGGAGAGAGGAAAGGCGAGAGAGGAGGGAAGAGAGGGGGAGAGGGGCGAGAGAGAGGGGGCATCACAATTCAAGAGAGAGGGGGGAGAATTATATAGATTATCTATCTATAATTATAGATAGGCGAGAGAGAGGAGGGCGTCACAATTCAAGGGAGAGGGAGAGAGGAGGGGTGAGAGAAGGGCAGCGAGAGAAGAGGAAAGAGGGGGTGAGAGAGGGGGAGAGGGTGGGTGGGTGAGAGAGAGGGAGAGGGTGGGTGAGAGAGGGGGAGAGGGTGGGTGGGTGAGAGAAAGGGTTGGTGAGAGAGGGGGAGAGGGTGGGTGGGTGAGAGAGGGTGGAGAGGGTGAGAGAGGGTGGAGAGGGTGGGTGGGTGAGAGAGGAGGGAGAGGGTGGTGGGTGAAAGAGGGGGAGAGGGTGGGTGGGTGAGAGAGAGGGTGGGTGGGTGGGTGAAAGAGAGGGTGGGTGAGTGAGAGGGTGGGTGAGTGAGAGAGGGGGAGAGGTTGGATGCGTGAGAGAGGGGGAGAGGTTGGATGCGTGAGAGAGGGGGGAGAGGATGCGTCGGTGAGAGAGGGGGAGAGGGTGGGTGGGTGAGAGAGGAGGGAGAGGGTGGGTGGGTGAGAGAGGAGGGAGTGGATGGGTGGGTGAGAGAGGGGGAGAGGGTGGGTGAGTGAGAGAAGGGGAGAGGTTGGGTGGGTGAGAGAGGGGGAGAGGGTGGGTGGGTGAGAGAGGGGGAGAGGGTGGGTGAGTGAGAGAGAGAGGAGGGTGGGTGAGTGAGTGAGAGAGGGGGAGGGTGGGTGAGTGAGAGAGGGGGGAGAGGATGGGTGGGTGAGAGAGGGGAGAGGAGGGAGAGTGAAACTAAGCGCTGAGTGAAACTTAGAGTGCAACACAATTATACTTTTTAAAGATCCATGAAATAATTTAATTAATAGATTCACTTACACTTTTCCCGTCACTCGTGACCGATACTTTACTTGGTATAAAATTTGTATTCTTCTTGTGTTGGCAGTTTGGCTGCCGGGTCGCTGTCATTTTGTTGCGGCGTGACTGTGCCGCTGATGCTGTGCCTCCACACCAATACACTGCAACTCCTAAAGTCCACCTCGGAAGGATGGCAGGCTGAGTCAACCGCACCTGGTGTTAATTCAACGGCTGGCGGTGTTAATTGTTCAGCCTGAAAGGGCCGGGCAGGTGGAACCATGGATCAAGGTTCCCCACCATCGTGATATGAGCGAATCCCCAAATGTGGGGATTAATTGTTCACAAATATGTTTCATTGTGTGTTTGTAAATGGGGTAATTAGTATTTTAAGGGTCACAATACCTTGTCCCTGTAAAATTAGTATTTTAGAACTTAACAATGTGAGAGAACCAGTGTTGTTTGTTGAGAAGATGTTGCAACACAATATTCAATAAGTCACAGACAGATGGAGGGAAAACTGACGGTGGCAGATGAGAAGAGCCTTTCAGGATGTCGAAAAATGGTGCAACGTTCATCAAGGTGTTCATGATTTGAACATCGACAGAATAACATTCATGTCATGTCTGTCATGACGTTTGTCCGTCAGTAAAGATTAACAACACCATGATCGTTCTGAGAGGATGTGATGGGCGGGGCTTGGAGCGAAGGTTGTGGGCGGAGCTTGGAGCGAAGGTTGTGGGCGGAGCTTGGAGCGAAGGTTGTGGGCGGAGGTCAGAACGGATGTAGATGCATTCTGGGAAACCATAAGGCTGAGGCGATGTGCGAATCTCGGACTCTGGAAAGCTCACGTCTTGTTTCGAATCTCATCGTGTGAATCTTACACCGTGTGTTAATCTTACACCGTGTGTTAATCTTACACCGTGTGTGAATCTTACACCGTGTGTGAATCTTACACCGTGTGTTAATCTTACACCGTGTGTTAATCTTACACCGTGTGTTAATCTTACACCGTGTGTTAATCTTACATCGTGTGTGAATCTTACACCGTGTGTGAATCTTACACCGTGTGTGAATCTTACATCGTGTGTTAATCTTACACCGTGTGTTAATCTTACATCGTGTGTGAATCTTACACCGTGTGTTAATCTTACACCGTGTGTGAATCTTACACAGTGTGAATCTTACACCGTGTGTTAATCTTACATCGTGTGTGAATCTTACACCGTGTGTTAATCTTACACCGTGTGTGAATCTTACACAGTGTGAATCTTACACCGTGTGTTAATCTTACATCGTGTGTGAATCTTACACCGTGTGTTAATCTTACACCGTGTGTGAATCTTACACAGTGTGTGAATCTTACACCGTGTGTGAATCTTACACAGTGTGTGAATCTTACACAGTGTGTGAATCTTACACCGTGTGTTAATCTTACGTCGTGTGTGAATCTTACACCGTGTGTTAATCTTACACCGTGTGTGAATCTTACACAGTGTGTGAATCTTACACCGTGTGTTAATCTTACACCGTGTGTTAATCTTACATCGTGTGTTAATCTTACACCGTGTGTTAATCTTACACCGTGTGTGAATCTTACATCGTGTGTTAATCTTACATAGTGTGTTAATCTTACACCGTGTGCGAATCTTACATCGTGTGTTAATCTTACATCGTGTGTTAATCTTACACCGTGTGTTAATCTTACATCGTGTGTGAATCTTACACCGTGTGTTAATCTTACACCGTGTGTGAATCTTACACAGTGTGAATCTTACACCGTGTGTTAATCTTACATCGTGTGTGAATCTTACACCGTGTGTTAATCTTACACCGTGTGTGAATCTTACACAGTGTGAATCTTACACCGTGTGTTAATCTTACATCGTGTGTGAATCTTACACCGTGTGTTAATCTTACACCGTGTGTGAATCTTACACAGTGTGTGAATCTTACACCGTGTGTGAATCTTACACAGTGTGTGAATCTTACACCGTGTGTTAATCTTACGTCGTGTGTGAATCTTACACCGTGTGTTAATCTTACACCGTGTGTGAATCTTACACAGTGTGTGAATCTTACACCGTGTGTTAATCTTACATCGTGTGTGAATCTTACACCGTGTGTTAATCTTACATCGTGTGTTAATCTTACACCGTGTGTTAATCTTACATCGTGTGTTAATCTTACATAGTGTGTTAATCTTACACCGTGTGCGAATCTTACATCGTGTGTTAATCTTACATCGTGTGTGAATCTTACACCGTGTGTGAATCTTACACCATGTGTGAATCTTACACCGTGTGTGAATCTTACATCGTGTGTTAATCTTACACCGTGTGTGAATCTTACACCGTGTGTGAATCTTACGTCGTGTGTGAATCTTACACCGTGTGTGAATCTTACGTCGTGTGTGAATCTTACATCGTGTGTTAATCTTACATCGTGTGTGAATCTTACACCGTGTGTTAATCTTACACCGTGTTTGAATCTTACACCGTGTTTGAATCTTACATCGTGTGTTAATCTTACATCGTGTGTTAATCTTACATCGTGTGTGAATCTTACATCGTGTGTTAATCTTACACCGTGTGTGAATCTTACGTTGTGTGTGAATCTTACACAGTGTGTGAATCTTACACCATGTGTTAATCTTACATCGTGTGTGAATCTTACACCGTGTGTTAATCTTACGTCGTGTGTTAATCTTACACCGTGTGTGAATCTTACACCGTGTGTTAATCTTACATCGTGTGTTAATCTTACACCGTGTGTTAATCTTACACCGTGTGTTAATCTTACATCGTGTGTGAATCTTACATCGTGTGTTAATCTTACATAGTGTGTTAATCTTACACCGTGTGCGAATCTTACATCGTGTGTTAATCTTACATCGTGTGTGAATCTTACACCGTGTGTGAATCTTACACCATGTGTGAATCTTACACCGTGTGTGAATCTTACACCGTGTGTTAATCTTACACCGTGTGTGAATCTTACACCGTGTGTGAATCTTACGTCGTGTGTGAATCTTACATCGTGTGTTAATCTTACATCGTGTGTGAATCTTACACCGTGTGTTAATCTTACGTCGTGTGTTAATCTTACACCGTGTGTGAATCTTACACCGTGTGTTAATCTTACATCGTGTGTTAATCTTACACCGTGTGTTAATCTTACACCGTGTGTTAATCTTACATCGTGTGTGAATCTTACATCGTGTGTTAATCTTACATAGTGTGTTAATCTTACACCGTGTGCGAATCTTACATCGTGTGTTAATCTTACATCGTGTGTTAATCTTACACCGTGTGTTAATCTTACACCGTGTGTTAATCTTACATCGTGTGTGAATCTTACATCGTGTGTTAATCTTACATAGTGTGTTAATCTTACACCGTGTGCGAATCTTACATCGTGTGTTAATCTTACATCGTGTGTGAATCTTACACCGTGTGTGAATCTTACACCATGTGTGAATCTTACACCGTGTGTGAATCTTACATCGTGTGTTAATCTTACACCGTGTGTGAATCTTACACCGTGTGTGAATCTTACGTCGTGTGTGAATCTTACATCGTGTGTTAATCTTACATCGTGTGTGAATCTTACACCGTGTGTTAATCTTACACCGTGTGTTAATCTTACACCGTGTTTGAATCTTACATCGTGTGTTAATCTTATATCGTGTGTTAATCTTACATCGTGTGTGAATCTTACATCGTGTGTTAATCTTACACCGTGTTTGAATCTTACATCGTGTGTTAATCTTACATCGTGTGTTAATCTTACATCGTGTGTTAATCTTACATCGTGTGTGAATCTTACACCATGTGTTAATCTTACATAGTGTGTTAATCTTACACCGTGTGCGAATCTTACACCGTGTGTTAATCTTACATCGTGTGTGAATCTTACACCGTGTGTTAATCTTACATAGTGTGTTAATCTTACACCGTGTGCGAATCTTACACCGTGTGTTAATCTTACATCGTGTGTGAATCTTACACCGTGTGTTAATCTTACATAGTGTGTTAATCTTACACCGTGTGCGAATCTTACACCGTGTGTTAATCTTACACCGTGTGTTAATCTTACACCGTGTGTTAATCTTACACCGTGTGTGAATCTTACACCGTGTGTGAATCTTACATCGTGTGTTAATCTTACATAGTGTGTTAATCTTACACCGTGTGCGAATCTTACATCGTGTGTTAATCTTACATCGTGTGTGAATCTTACACCGTGTGTGAATCTTACACCGTGTGTTAATCTTACATCGTGTGTTAATCTTACATAGTGTGTTAATCTTACACCGTGTGTGAATCTTACACCGTGTGTTAATCTTACATCGTGTGTGAATCTTACATCGTGTGTGAATCTTACATCGTGTGTGAATCTTACACCATGTGTTAATCTTACACCGTGTGTGAATCTTACATCGTGTGTTAATCTTACACCGTGTGTGAATCTTACACCGTGTGTGAATCTTACGTCGTGTGTGAATCTTACATCGTGTGTTAATCTTACATCGTGTGTGAATCTTACACCGTGTGTTAATCTTACACCGTGTGTTAATCTTACACCGTGTTTGAATCTTACATCGTGTGTTAATCTTACATCGTGTGTTAATCTTACATCGTGTGTTAATCTTACATCGTGTGTTAATCTTACACCGTGTGTGAATCTTACGTTGTGTGTGAATCTTACACAGTGTGTGAATCTTACACCATGTGTTAATCTTACATCGTGTGTGAATCTTACACCGTGTGTTAATCTTACGTCGTGTGTTAATCTTACACCGTGTGTGAATCTTACACCGTGTGTTAATCTTACATCGTGTGTTAATCTTACACCGTGTGTTAATCTTACACCGTGTGTTAATCTTACATCGTGTGTGAATCTTACATCGTGTGTTAATCTTACATAGTGTGTTAATCTTACACCGTGTGCGAATCTTACATCGTGTGTTAATCTTACATCGTGTGTGAATCTTACACCGTGTGTGAATCTTACACCATGTGTGAATCTTACACCGTGTGTGAATCTTACACCGTGTGTTAATCTTACACCGTGTGTGAATCTTACACCGTGTGTGAATCTTACGTCGTGTGTGAATCTTACATCGTGTGTTAATCTTACATCGTGTGTGAATCTTACACCGTGTGTTAATCTTACGTCGTGTGTTAATCTTACACCGTGTGTGAATCTTACACCGTGTGTTAATCTTACATCGTGTGTTAATCTTACACCGTGTGTTAATCTTACACCGTGTGTTAATCTTACATCGTGTGTGAATCTTACATCGTGTGTTAATCTTACATAGTGTGTTAATCTTACACCGTGTGCGAATCTTACATCGTGTGTTAATCTTACATCGTGTGTTAATCTTACACCGTGTGTTAATCTTACACCGTGTGTTAATCTTACATCGTGTGTGAATCTTACATCGTGTGTTAATCTTACATAGTGTGTTAATCTTACACCGTGTGCGAATCTTACATCGTGTGTTAATCTTACATCGTGTGTGAATCTTACACCGTGTGTGAATCTTACACCATGTGTGAATCTTACACCGTGTGTGAATCTTACATCGTGTGTTAATCTTACACCGTGTGTGAATCTTACACCGTGTGTGAATCTTACGTCGTGTGTGAATCTTACATCGTGTGTTAATCTTACATCGTGTGTGAATCTTACACCGTGTGTTAATCTTACACCGTGTGTTAATCTTACACCGTGTTTGAATCTTACATCGTGTGTTAATCTTATATCGTGTGTTAATCTTACATCGTGTGTGAATCTTACATCGTGTGTTAATCTTACATCGTGTGTTAATCTTACACCGTGTTTGAATCTTACATCGTGTGTTAATCTTACATCGTGTGTTAATCTTACATCGTGTGTGAATCTTACACCATGTGTTAATCTTACATAGTGTGTTAATCTTACACCGTGTGCGAATCTTACACCGTGTGTTAATCTTACATCGTGTGTGAATCTTACACCGTGTGTTAATCTTACATAGTGTGTTAATCTTACACCGTGTGCGAATCTTACACCGTGTGTTAATCTTACATCGTGTGTGAATCTTACACCGTGTGTTAATCTTACATAGTGTGTTAATCTTACACCGTGTGCGAATCTTACACCGTGTGTTAATCTTACACCGTGTGTTAATCTTACACCGTGTGTTAATCTTACACCGTGTGTGAATCTTACACCGTGTGTGAATCTTACATCGTGTGTTAATCTTACATAGTGTGTTAATCTTACACCGTGTGCGAATCTTACATCGTGTGTTAATCTTACATCGTGTGTGAATCTTACACCGTGTGTGAATCTTACACCGTGTGTTAATCTTACATCGTGTGTTAATCTTACATAGTGTGTTAATCTTACACCGTGTGTGAATCTTACACCGTGTGTGAATCTTACATCGTGTGTGAATCTTACATCGTGTGTGAATCTTACACCGTGTGTTAATCTTACGTCGTGTGTTAATCTTACACCGTGTGTGAATCTTACACCGTGTGTTAATCTTACATCGTGTGTTAATCTTACACCGTGTGTTAATCTTACATCGTGTGTGAATCTTACATAGTGTGTTAATCTTACACCGTGTGCGAATCTTACATCGTGTGTTAATCTTACATCGTGTGTGAATCTTACACCGTGTGTGAATCTTACACCGTGTGTGAATCTTACACCATGTGTGAATCTTACACCGTGTGTGAATCTTACATCGTGTGTTAATCTTACACCGTGTGTTAATCTTACACCGTGTGTGAATCTTACACCGTGTGTGAATCTTACGTCGTGTGTGAATCTTACATTGTGTGTTAATCTTACATCGTGTGTGAATCTTACACCGTGTGTTAATCTTACACCGTGTGTTAATCTTACACCGTGTTTGAATCTTACATCGTGTGTTAATCTTACATCGTGTGTTAATCTTACATCGTGTGTGAATCTTACATCGTGTGTTAATCTTACATCGTGTGTTAATCTTACACCGTGTTTGAATCTTACATCGTGTGTTAATCTTACATCGTGTGTTAATCTTACATCGTGTGTGAATCTTACACCATGTGTTAATCTTACATAGTGTGTTAATCTTACACCGTGTGCGAATCTTACACCGTGTGTTAATCTTACATCGTGTGTGAATCTTACACCGTGTGTTAATCTTACATAGTGTGTTAATCTTACACCGTGTGCGAATCTTACACCGTGTGTTAATCTTACAGCGTGTGTTAATCTTACATCGTGTGTGAATCTTACACCGTGTGTTAATCTTACATCGTGTGTGAATCTTACATCGTGTGTGAATCTTACATCGTGTGTGAATCTTACACCATGTGTTAATCTTACATCGTGTGTTAATCTTACACCGTGTGTTAATCTTACATCGTGTGTGAATCTTACACCGTGTGTTAATCTTACATCGTGTGTGAATCTTACATCGTGTGTGAATCTTACACCATGTGTTAATCTTACATAGTGTGTTAATCTTACACCGTGTGCGAATCTTACACCGTGTGTTAATCTTACATCGTGTGTGAATCTTACACCGTGTGTTAATCTTACATAGTGTGTTAATCTTACACCGTGTGCGAATCTTACACCGTGTGTTAATCTTACACCGTGTGTTAATCTTGCATCGTGTGTGAATCTTACACCGTGTGTTAATCTTACATCGTGTGTGAATCTTACATCGTGTGTGAATTTTACACCATGTGTTAATCTTACATAGTGTGTTAATCTTACACCGTGTGCGAATCTTACACCGTGTGTTAATCTTACATCGTGTGTGAATCTTACATAGTGTGTTAATCTTACACCGTGTGCGAATCTTACACCGTGTGTTAATCTTACATCGTGTGTTAATCTTACATCGTGTGTTAATCTTACATTGTGTGTTAATCTTACATCGTGTGTTAATCTTACATCGTGTGTGAATCTTACATCGTGTGTGAATCTTACATCGTGTGTGAATCTTACATCGTGTGTTAATCTTACACCGTGTTTGAATCTTACATCGTGTGTTAATCTTACATCGTGTGTTAATCTTACATCGTGTGTGAATCTTACACCGTGTGTTAATCTTACAGTGCGTTGCGAGATTCACATCGAGCCACAAGGCGGTCGGTGTGACCAGGCCCATTGGACGTTTCATCCCCGAACAAACGCTCCTCGTTCAGGAGGATTAAAGCGGTCAGTACATGTCTAGTCTGTCCATCGATGTCGTTGATTGTAAGACTTTATCTGGTGAGAAAGACTGGAATGTTTTTCTTGTAGTCGTTGTCATGGAAACCCATTCATTGTACGTCACGTTCATTTGTGCCATTTTCATTACGGATTCCAACGCCATTTGAGGTTTGTTTCTTGTTCATTTGATTTATTCGCCTCGCCGAACGACAGGGTATTACAGTGCGGTCCGTTTGTGACTCGACAAAAGATACACAATTTTTTTTTTTGACAAGTATGTTGATTGTGAACAGGATTCGTTTGAATATCAGGTTATTGAATTCAACCACCAATTAATTTTAAGGTCAAAAGGTCAACACAGGCCTGATTTCTCAAATTGATACATCGAGCCAAAAACTAAATATATCACGATATCTCAAAATGTTGTTAACGAGTTATGACAAAACAAGGTGGATGAGTTGGACAGGTGACAAGTACAAGCGGATTGGATTTTGGTTGAGATCCAGTTTGGGATACAAAACTTGAACTGTTCCACCTGGCAGAGGTGTGCACGCTACCGAGTGCCAATCTACTTTGTGCTGTTTTGCCAAGTTGTCACTCTCGGAGTGATTTTTCATTTGTTTGTTTGTTAATTGGCAAAAATTTTTTTTTTTACAAATATGTTGATCGCCTCCGTTTGTGCGTTTGTTTGTCTGTCCGCTCACCTCCAGCTCAAACCGCTTAACTGATCAGTGTGAAATTTTCAGAGATTAATGATACCAACCTTGTGATGGTCCGGTGTTGAAGTTTCGTTAAACCGAAAGGGTTTAGACCGAAAAGGTCTACATAGGCCAATTTGAGCCAAATTTCCTAAAATTCTCAATTTTCATCCGATGGACTTGAAATTTGAACAGCATTTGCACATCAAGGAAGTGAATTAAACCACCTTTTACTTTTGAGATCAACTTCGGTCAAAAGGTCAACATTGGCCATAAGGTCATCCCCAAAAAGGCTAAATTTTGAAGTTGTTTCTAAATTTGTCAATTTTCATCCGATTGACTTGAAATTTCTAGACCTTTTGCATATGCGGTCGCTGAACTCAAACACCTACTAATTTTGAGGTAAACATAGGCCAAAATGGCAATTTGGGCCAAATTTTCTAAATCCTCAATTTTCATACGATGGAGTTGAAATTTGAAAAAGGTCACTGAATTTGCATATCAGGTCACTGAATTCAACCGCCTATTATTTTAAGGTCAATAACGAGAAGGGCACTCAGTGGAGTGCATACCTCCGCCACGTAATGCCGGATCCACGAGAACATATCGGGCCCAAAACATTTTTGAAATGTCATGATATAGCTATAGAGTACGATATCATTTTTGGCCCTATCAATTGTGAAGAATAACTTTAAAAATTAAATAATTCTCGTATCCAGATCTGGATTCGGATCTTCACCAAAATCAAATCAATTCTTCCTCACAACACACCCAACCTGTCCACCAAGTTTCATCCAAATGCGTCCACAATTTTTTGAGATATCATACTACATATTAGTTTAGCCCCATCACCAAAATTGAATCAATTCTTCCTTGTCACACACCCAATGGGGCGTTCCATGTCAAGTGTACACATTTTTCAGCGAAATTTTGACACATCGTCTCAGATTTCACTCTTTTTGTGCAAGTGTTTGTATCCACGGTAAAACATTATGTGTCAATTTTCAGACCTGGGGGCCCATAGGGGCCCATTTTAGCCCCCCCCTCCCCCAAATTTGGGTGCCCCAGGTTGACCCACAATCGTCCAGTGGCCATATCACAGGTTGTAGTGGTCCGATTTGGATGATCTTGGTATCAAAATGCTCGTAAAAGCGAGATCTTTCGAATCGTGTAAAGTAAAATCACTCCGAAAGAGTAAATCAAAAAGTTATAGTTTGGGGCGCCCTTTGACCTTGGGCCCCCCGTCCCCAAGCCAAACCGATGATCCCGATTTTTTTCGTGTGAGAATACCCCTTCATATACTCCAACACCTCAGCATAAATTAAAATGGGATCTCAATGGGTTCAAGTGTGATGATGGTTTTATTGTTCGGGGTCCACATATCACTAATTCTTGATTCGACATTGGGCGACATTTGCCGTCATCGTTCCAATGACGTCACATGCTGACAGGCGACTTTATGTCTGAAATTGACAATCATCTCTGGACTATGACATATATGTACATATATATATATATATATATATATATATATATATATATATATATATATATATTGTTAAGGATTCAGCAGTGGCAGGATACGCACCCGACTCTTGATAGCCAAATGTTACAGATTCGGCGCCACCCTCACCACCGCCGTCTCCGGGGTTATAACGCCGGCTGGCTCGGCACAGGCCTCGGGTCACGCTTCTTCAATCGCGATACCAACATACCCCTGGACCTCACCAGTTGGGGAAATTGACCCCGGTTACAGACTGGTTTTGTCAGATACCGAGCGTTTTCTGCCCATCTGTAACCATTTTGGTTTTCTATACCAATCGAGCGAATTGATTCTCAGCGCGGCACGAATTGATTCAAAGCGTCAACTTCATACGAATCAGCCAGATTTATTGGGGAACATCGGGGAACACAACATAAGCAAAATATTCACGACAATGTTTTAATTAATATATAACCCGTTCTTAACTAGGGACATACGGATTACGGGTTTCGAAGGGGTCCCTACCGAGATAAGCCTTAAACGACATGCAGACAAGACATAGACAGCATGCAGACAAGACAGAGTACTTGGTGATGTTTCATGGATGAGAGGAAAGTGTCAAAAGCACGGATGTCGGTCGTAACAAGCCGATGTCCACGGATTCGATCCCCAAGCTCGAGCACGCCGCGTGGCAAGATGGCGCTCGTCCTCCTTTGTCGCACCACCCACACATGCGGCCTCCACGCGTTCAGACCCCACGAGGTCGACTGCACCAGACCGTCAGGTCAATGATGGGTTTAAGCTGGTTTCTCACAAGGTCCAGCATACAAGTCCAGGCCTGGCCTGTTCACCAGGCCTCCTTCACGAAGCAGATCGCAGACAGACACAGCCGTCCCCTACACAGCAGATCACGACTCCCACCAGTCGTTTCTCATCCAGCCGAGGGCAGACAGACCTCATGCAGTCCTTTCCCTGCCTTTCCTTCGGCCCTGGCTCGCTTCTCCAGGCCACAGAAGGCAGACCTGGCACGCCCAGGTTCAGTTTCTCTCTCTGCAGAATCACCATCGGCTTTTCTTTTTTTGCTCGCCTCCAAAAACCGACTGCTCATCCAGCAGATCGCGCCTCAACACCCGTCGTTTCTCTCTTGCCTTCCCGGCGCACGCTCGCCTCGAAGCCCGACTGCTCATCCAGCAGATCGCGCCTCGACACCCGTCGTTTCCCTCTTGCCTTCCCGGCGCATGCTCGCCTCGAAGCCCGACTGCTCAACTCCGTCCTCTCAGTTTCTTACCACTTTTTATTTTCGGGGTGCACCCCTTTGGGAAGCCGACAAACTCCTCCCCTTAGTTTCACTTCCTTCTCCAGGCCACTCCCTCTCAGCCGACTGGGCGGGGCCTCGTCTGGAGAGGGGAAGGAAGGAAAAATAAGCTCTCGGTACACCACCACCGCACGGATAATAATAAACAGCCTCTTACACCTCCCGACACACATGTAACGTCCATTTTTCTGAACAGCCTGGCTAAACATGCATTTAATGGGGGATCTGGGCTAATCCTATATTTATTAGCATACTAAGGGCAATTTCCTCAACTATATAAATATATATATATATATATATATATATATATATATATATATATATATATATATTTGCGAATTCGCGCCCGCCAGCGTGCGAACGGCCACGTAACTCGAATCGCGGCACGTCGCCCACCGGACGGACAATTCTGTCGTGACCCTCCCGGACCAACGCCGGGGGCTAGTCATGGGTGGGCCTTTCGACCTCAGCACAATCGTGCCAATCGGCCACCCGCGTAGGATAGGGTTGTTCGCCAAACTCGACCTACTTAAGTACCCACGCGGATGGAAAACCGGGCGATCGTACCTCGCCACAGGTCGACTCCGGACACGAGCCGCTTGGGCGGCCCGTTCCGTACTATCGGGATAACCGAGCTGTGTTATCATCGACCTGGATGGTTCAGATTAATTACCGGGATGTTGCACCCACTACAAACCCCTTACGTGATGCAAGATGGAGATTCAAATGGAGAAAAGATGAAGCGAAACGGGCACAGCTCAACAAGCAAGCATTTTATTATGCGACACACGGAAAGCACACATATACAGCCATACACAAAAAGCAAAGGCAAGAAGAAAACAGTTGACACCAACCTAACGCGTACACACGGAACACTTACACAGTTTTACTTCACAGACAGCGCCAACACACATTTACACAAAAGCAAAAGAAGGAAGCCACCCTCACAGACAAGCAGGCAGACAGGCCTGTAGGCCAAATGTGTGCGGGACCTAGAGGAGCGGCCAGGTCCGCGAGACCGGGGAAGTCTTACCCGCGTCCTCGTGACGCGTTGGCGGGCAAGCCGCAAAATGTCCGCGCCGCTGTGCCCCGACTCCGTGCCCCTGGCGTGCTCGTTGGCACCACGTTTGGGGAGGGGGAGGAACGGGGCCCCCTTTTGTACTATCTCAGCGCGGGGGAAGGGGAAATTGTTGATGCCCTGGGGGAGGGGAGTGGCTGGCTGGCTTGGGTCCCGCGACGAGACGAGCGATCCCCCACACCGCAACCTCGTTGTCGACCGCCGTCCTCCTTTCCTCAGACCTGAGCTTCCTTGCCCCGACCCGCCGCATGCATCTCCACCATGCGCACTCCACCTCTTCCGGCTCAACTCTCAACGACGCTCTGCAACGCTCAACGCTCCAACTCGCGCTTAGCTCCACCAGTTCCACACTCTCCTCGCGAGTCGCCTTCCGCTCGCACCTTTATAGTTCTCAGGAGGCGCCGATATGCAAATTCCCGGATCAGAACGCGATTGGAGGCGGGGCCACACCGCTCCCCCCAACCCCCCCTCCCCCGTCCGCCATTGGTCGGGCAAAAATGGGCGTGAACCTCCCCTGATCCTAAAATTTGCATAGACGGACATAGACGGAATTCACCAACACGTGCCTGGAGGCGGGGCCAAGCTGCCTCGCGCTTGCCCATTGGACGGAGGAGAATTGGGCGTGAAGCATTCCTGATTCGCGGATCGACGCATTCGGCCTCCATGGCCGAACGGCTCCGGGAACACGACGTTTGGTGTTGACCGGTGGTGTTTGGTAATGGCCGTAGAAGCGATGATGTGGGATGAAGTTGTGAAGGTAAAGGCGAAGGTGGTGGTGTTTGCGAATGGTTGTAGAAGCGATGTGGTAGCGTAGGTGGTGGAGGTGGCGTCGTTGTAGTGTGGTTGGCGCTGTGGTGGGGATGGCGTGGTTGTTGAGATGCTGTTTGTTTGACATAAAAGATAGAACAGAAAAATGGCTAACTCAAAGCGTCGCAGCCCAGATGGATCACATAAATTCCCTCTATACAACGGGTTTGGGCTAACTACACATGTACCAATGGAGATATCTCACCTGAGGGCCCTTTATGGTGTAATGCGAATTTCCACAACCGTAACAATATATATATATATATATATATATATATATATATATATATATATATATATATATATATATATATATATATATATATATGAGTTACAGATTTCTGCCGGCGTCGGCGTTCGCACGACCGCTTCAGTCCAATCGCAGTCGCATGCCCACCGAAGGCCGGAATCCAGTCGTAGCTTTCCGGACAACCCTGGAAACCAGCTACGGGTGCCTTTTAACGCACCATAAACTTGTCAATTATTCTTTCCACGTGCTACAGGGTTAATCGCCGAATTGTCGATATACCGAACTATTCGCGCGGACAGAAATATCGAGAGTTTATACCTCGATGAGAACTTGTACGGAACGAGCCGTTAGGCGTGCTCGTCCCGTGTGCGTTTTGCCGAGCGGTTTTAAATCTTCAAGCTTCGTCGGACCAGATTATCACTTTTATCGGCCTTAATAGCCAGTTAACACCCGAGCGCGCCGTGGCAGTCAATGGCAGAAAATGACGCAACGAGCAGGTTGGCATTTAAACAATGGGGCATTTATTCACAGTAATCAATGGGGGGGGGGGATGGGGACAAGACACGAGCAAAAAGCCTACAGCCGAAGTCCATGCGATAATGTACACGCAATCATGCACTTGATCGCAATTCCTACTTAAATGAGACAAGGCGCCACAGACTTCCATACAAAACCCAAGGAAAAGAAATAGGGCTCATGAGCCTTTAATGGTACTCGGAGCCGGGATGACCGAAGGACTCCAAGAGACCGGGCTGATTACCTGGCCGCCCCTTGGTGGCGACTCGACGATCTTTGGGTCGGCGATCCCTGTGTCTCTGTTCCACCGGGGCGTTGCAAAACGCGCTAGTCACTTGAGCGGCTTAAACAGCTTGGCGGGCGGCTTTCTTTGGTTGCTTGGCCTTCCTCACAGCCTGGTCGATCGGGCTTGGCCGACGACGCTTCAGAGGAGCTAACGTGCCTAGCTCTCTTAGAGTTGATGCTCTTTTAGGGCCCGTTCACTCCTCAGCGCCGCTCGAAGCTCTCAGGGCCATCTGCCCGGACCGCGACGCAGCTTCGATGCACCTTCCCTTCAGCGACTCCAAACTCTGTCCTTCTGCCGTTGCGCCTCGACCCTGCCAAACTCGCTCTTGACGCTCCACCCCAACTCAACTCCAACTGGCTCTGGCGACGCGACTCCGTCCTTTTTATCGGGTGGGGGTGCCTGCCCTTCGAATCTTCACCCTTCACCCTGCTGGCTCCGCCTACTTTCACCTCTGCCCTTTCACCCCTGGTGGAAACCCCATTTCTGATTGGCTGGCTTTTTCCGAGGCAGAGCTCATTTTGATCCTATTATGCTTATCAGCCGTTTCACGGCTGTTTGCACACGGACGTTTTGATTGGCCAGTCTTTTCCGAGGCAGAGCTCATCTTGATCCGATTATACTAATCAGCCGTTTCACGGCTGATTGCACACGGACGGTGGAGTGTGGCTTCCAATGCGGCGTGGCATGTCTGCGCCAATGGCATTTTGCCGCTGTTGCTGAGGGGGGCGTGATGGTGTCGCGATGTTGATGGCGCTGTCGAGAAGATGGCGGTGTTGTGGAGTTGATAGCGTTGTTGAGATGTTGTTGAAAATAAAAGACAGAAAAGAATAACGGCTTCCTCAAAGATTCACAGCCCAGCACACGAACAAGACCCGTTATACATCGGTGGGGGAATCTAACCTAAAACACGCACTTATCAAAATAACTGATCTCTTGGGAACCTAAATGGTGTTCTGTGAATTTCCACCACCGTAACAATATATTGCATCACTTGTGAAAAATTATTCTGCCTATTGATTTTTAAGTGTACATTTTTTTGTATAACCATCATCAAATTAAGTTATAAATGGGCTTATCTCAGTTTTTGCATATTTTGCAGTAACATGGTGACTGAAGATCGAAAGGAGTTCCAAAAACTGTTGCGATCCGTTCAGCTGCCATAAAACGAAACTAAAAGATCTTCGCAATGTGTCAAATGATATGTTGATGAAATTTTCTTCAAAGGTGAAAAAAGATGACAGACTTTGTACTTCGTGCAGAAAAAAACTTTCTCAGTTTTCACCAGAGTGTATTGAAGAATCATCTTCGACCAGTTCAAAATTATCATCAGAAGGTACTATCGAAGGCATTGCAGAATCTATTTCGACAGATGAGGACGAGGAGGTTTTTGAGCAAGAAGCAGAAGTTGACCTATTAAACCAGTCGTTATCGATGATAGGCGAAAGCCCATTCGACAAACGAAAGGCGGAAAGGAACCCAGGGTACGTTCCTGAAAAGTGAAGTAAAGTGGAAGATTCTGTGCGAAAGAAATTAGAACTAATTGCTGGACCAAGCACTGTGGAGAATACACAAAATACAGCGTCAAAATGTGATGAAAACTGCATGCCAGAGGTGATCAAAAGCCTGAAAGAAAAATACATTGTTTCGAGCCATTCAGAGCAAATACGTATACTGACAATATTTGCTGGGAATATGAGCATCAGAGGGATGATGAGTGAATTCAGTTGCTCCCAAAGAAAGGCTGTGCAAGCCAAAAATTTAGAGAACGAAAATGGTATGCTATCGTCTCCAAATTGATATGTCCACTAAGTCTCGTCCGAATCCGTCCACAACTTTTTTGAGATATCATGCTATTATAGACGAGGTCAATTTCTGAGACATGTGATTGCATAAAGTTCTGAAGGCATTTTTGAGGAAAAGCTGGTAAACAACCTTTTCCAAAGGATTTGACGATGCTAAAAATGAATATTTTGTTTACCAAGCTGAATTTTGAATTTTTAGTATCAAAATTATCAAAAAACAAAATGCCGCCAAGCAAAATTTCAAACGCCTATAACTTATGAACGAGTGGTGATAAAGTCATGATCTTTGTGTCTAAGACCATGTTTTTGATAGGTATGAATGTGCTGAACACATCAGATTAACAATTGTGTAATGCTGAAATCACTATTTTAACACTCTGTCAAGATAAGGGACAAATAATGATAAAATGTATGTTATACAATTAGGTTAAATATTGCTAGTCTGGCATAACATGAATTATTTTATAGGGGCCGCGGTGGGCAAGTGGTCTAAAGCGCTGGCTTACAGATCATAGGTCTCTGACCGCCTGGGTTCGAGTCCCGCTCGATCCAGTATCAGAAAGTTTGTCAGTTTACTTGCCGCAGGTCGGTGGTTCTCTCGATTTTCGGGTCTTCCTCCACCATTCCCAAACCAACTGCCTCGATATGAGTGAAATATCCTCAACTGAGGTGTAAAGCAATATTGACCTAACCTAACCTATTATTTTATAACAGTTATTAACACCTATAGGTAGGCCTACATTTTCTTCATTAATAATAATTTATGTTCCATATTTATTTTCAGAGCAAAGAAGTCATGGACCCAGTCGTTAGCCTGAAGCGATCAACGCCAGTATCTATTGAGCTGTGCATCATTTATCAAGAATCTAAACATGATGCATTATTCGATGCAATGTCACAAGGCCTCAACTCTATGAGGGATGCCACTGCAGCAAGGAAGAAGTTAAGGGATGCCAAGTACAGATAATGCAACAGACAGACTAACTTCAGCCTTCAAAGCTACCTCAGCACCAGTACTGGTATGGCATAAGTCATGTTATGCTGTGTATACAAGCAAGGAAAAAAATCAGCGATTACAGAAACAGTATGGTAAGACCTTACCTACACACTCAGATGGTCATGCATCTAATGCCCCACACTGTTCATCTGCAGGCTTGCAAAGCCAAACAAAGCCAATAGACTGGCAACTCTGCAAGTTCTGTCAGGGCACCAGCATGAAGCAAAAGACATGCACTGTTATGACCAAGAACATGAGTAACCAAATTCTGTCAGCTGCGAAATATGTAGAAAATGTCAATATTCGCGTGGCAGATGTCAATGATATTATGGCAGCAGAAGGATGCTACCATCCAAATTGCCTGAAGATGTTTATGAGAGCCAGCGCCAAAGCTAAAGTTGAAAATGTCTTTTAATTTAGCCATGGTCTGGCTTGGGCAGGAATTGAGGCACTCAGCGGATGAAGGTCATGTTTTGGAGCAAGAACAAGTTTGGCTGCACTACAAAAAATTGGCAGATTAAGCAGGCATCGAAATTCCAAGATCCTTCATGAGCCGCCCAACAACATTCAAAGAAAAGTTGTCACCTCTTGTCAATGATGTCTATTAATTTATTTTACTGCATGACAACTCTGCATGTGGTAAACAAACAATACTTCTGCCTGTAAAATGATGAGTTGACAACTATTCCTGTCTTCAAACCCCCCAGAAGATGACTTTCTCTCCATGGTTCATGTTGCATAAAACTACGATTAGATATACTGTCTCACCCTTCATACAATGGAGTAGATGTAAGCGAAGAGGCAGCAAAAGATTGTGTTCCACCAAGTGTGTATATGTTTATCCGTCTCTTGTTAGGTGGACAGTCACGATTGGAATTAGATCCTGATGAACATAATGATGAAGTGGAAGATGAAGAGGAGGACGCACACAAAAGAACAAGGGTGCTTAGTATTGCACAGGACCTCGTCTATAGTGTGAGTGGGGGAAAGAAAATGACTCCGAAACATGTTGGACTTGGGTCAACATTGCACCAAGCAACTAGGTCTAAAAAATTGGTAGCAATGTTCCATAATGCTGGTCACACTATCAGCTACAAAGATATACTCCGGATTGACACAGCATTGGCTGAGAATATTGTATCATGTGGATGCACAAAGGGATGTACATCTCTTAAATGCACATGCAGAAAGTCGAAACTGGTATGCACAAAGCTGTTGGGCATTAGATGCATGACCAGTTGCATCATGTGTAAAAACAAAATGGACTGAGTTGAACACATTTTGTGTGATGGAGCACAGTTACATTCGACTGTCTGCAATTTAATTCATTACGAGTGAATAAATTCTGACATAGTAACATTACAATCATTATTATGTGAAGATGTTCACCAACAAATGTAAAATTAAGAATTTATTGAAAATTCTATGTGTGTTACATGATCAGTTTTCGCATGGTTTTCTTAACAAATCAGTTATTATTATTACTTAATTTTAATGTCTGGCAATGTAATTCTTCCTGGTTTCACCCATATATATTGAATATAATTATAATCTGTTGATTTACAGTGCATTCATATCTATCAAAAACATGGTCTTAGACACAAAGATCATGACTTTATCACCACTCGTTCAGAAGTTATGGGCGTTTGAAATTTTGCTTGGCGGCCATTTTGTTGTTTGATAATTTTGATACGAATAATTCAAAATTCAGCTTGGTAAATAAAATATTCATTTTCAGCATAGTCAAATGCTTCAGAAAAACTAGTTTACCAGCTTTTCCTCAAAAATGCCCAATGCAGTCACATATCTCAGAAATTGGCCTAGTCTATTATATCTATCATTTCTGGCCATATCTCTCAATGGTGAAGAATCACTTTAAAAATTCTTGTAGTCGAATCCGGATCCGGATCTTCACCAAAATATAATCAGTTAGTCCTTGTCACACACCAAATCTGTACACAAAATTTCATCTGGATCCGTCCACAACTTTTTGAGACATCCTGCACACAGACAAACAGACAGAAAGGGGTGAAAACAGAACACATGACTGCCGATCCATGAGGAACAAAAGGTTCGCACATTTGACATCACAGGTCACATGGCTTGGTAGCCATATTGGATTTACCCTAAAACATATGAAAATCTTCTCCAGAGCAGTTGCAGTGTGATAGATTGAGGGGAAACTTCACAAAAATGTCCCCAAGGCATGTGTACAAGGTTGTTGAGGAATAATTCATGTCACATGGTATGGCAGCCATATTGGATTGAAGAAAATATTGTTTTCTTCAGAACTGCTTAATCACTTGACATGAAACTTCACATTTGTAATCTAGTTGTGATGGGGAATACATGTTTTACATTTAAACTTGATTGGGCACATGATCTGGCAGCCAGAATTATTAAATTTTTGATGTGGGTTAAAAATAAAAAAAATAAAAGGCTCACTTGGCTGTGCCTGGGTGGGTTTGTGGGTAGAGGAGTGGCAGCTGAAATGTGAATCCTATCCAGGTTGCTCCTGATGACTTCATATTTGCTTTTTTGCGATCCTTCTGATTACTCCATTGCAGGACTGCACAGATTTGTTCTTCCATTTGACTTGAATTCAATTTGTTTTATTCCCATTCTGAATTCAATTGAATAATAAAAATAATAAACGTCATGGGTCAGGGTCAGGTGTCCAATCAAAACTGGACGTCTTGGTACCCTGTCATCACTGCCTGCAGTTATAAAGTGACGGTTCTAATTATGTCTCTTATTAATTACATAACACACCAATACACAAACGCCAGACAAAATACACCACACAAAACAAGTCCTGGCGAGGGTCTACAATCTCTGATTGCTCTATTTCTTGTTGTATTTGATTTATAGTGGAACTCTAATGCATTTCTGAAGTATTCTTGTCACAAAACAACATCATTCCTTTACAGTTTCACGGCGCCTTTTTGAAGCCTTTGGGAGCTCTTCAGAGCTTTTTGGAGCTTTCATGGAGCTTCACAAAGCTTCTTTGGGAATGAATAAATGACCAAAGGCTTCTGGATGAACACTACTCTTTTGTCTATATCTGTGTACGACATCAAACTAACCTGCAATACTACGACTACGAAACCCCAAACGGCAGATAAGCGATTGCAGTGGCATGCTTGTTGCTGCTGCGGCTGTGGCTTGCTGCCGTTATAATTTAATATCCAGGTGCAGTACATAGCCAAAAGTATGCGGACACCCCTTCAAATTCTAATGAGTGGATTTGGTTATTTCAGCGACACCCATTGCTGATAGGTGTATAAAATCAAGCACACAGCCATGCAATCTCCATAGACAAACATTGGCAGTAGAATGGGCCGTACTGAAGAGCTCAGTGACTTTCAACGTGGCACCGTCATAGGATGCCACCTTTCCAACAAGTCAGTTTGTCAAATTTCTGCCATGCTTGAGCTGCCAAGGTCAACTGTCAGTGCTGTTATTGTGAAGTGGAAACGTCTCGGAGCAACAACAGCTCAGCCACGAAGTGGTAGGCCACACAAGCTGACAGAACTGGACCGCCAAGTGCTGAAGCACGTAGCGCAGAGCAATTGTCTGTCGTCGGTTTACAACACTCACTACTGAGTTCCAAACTGACTCTGGAAGTAACGTCAGCACACGCACTGTTCGTCGAGAGCTTCATGAAATGGGTTTCCGTGGCCGAGCAGCCGCGCACAAGGCTAAGATCACCATGCGCAATGCCAAGCATCGGCTGGAATGGTGTAAAGCCCACCACCATTGGACTCTGGATCAGTGGAAACACGTTATCTGGAGTGATGAATCACGCTTCACCATCTGGCAGTCCGACGGACAAATCTGGGTTTGGTGGATGCCAGGAGAATGCTACCTGCCTGAATGCATCGTGCCATCTGTAAATTTTGATGGAGGAGGAATAATGCTCTGGGGCTGTTTATCATGGTTTGGGCTAGGACCCTTAGTTGCATTGAAGGAAAATCTTAATGATACAGCATACAATGACATTCCAGACGATTCTGTGCTTCCAACTTTGTGGCAAAAGTTTCGGGAAGGCCCTTTCCTCTTTCAGCATGACAATGACCCCGTGCACAAAGCGATGTCCATACAGAAATGGCTTGTCGAGATCGGTGTGGAAGAACTTGACTGGCCTGCACAGAGCCCTGACCTCAACCCCATCGAACAACTTTGGGATGAATTGGAAAGCCGACTGCGAGCCAGGTCTAATCACCCGTCATCATTGCCCGACCTCATTAATGCTCTTGCAGCTGAATGGGAGCAAATCCCCGCAGCAATGTTCCAACATCTGGTGGAAAGCCTTCCCAGAAGAGTGGAGGCTGTAAAAGCAGCAAAGGGGGACCAACTCCCTATTAATGCCCATGATTTTGGAATGAGATGTTGGATGAACAGGTGTGCACATACTTTTGGCCATGTAGTGTCCGTCAATAAATGCCAGGTGTGGGCAGGTCAGTTCTATTGATTAACTTGTTCAACATTTCAATATGTTACACTGTTTAGAGTTCATTAAAAGTTTGTAAATACCTTCAAATATTGTCTTTTTTACTTCAATGGTGATCCCAGGGCATGGTTCAAACTACGCTCTCGCACGAATCAAGGTCCACCTGCACACGGGGCATGTTGAACCACTTCGGATTTATTTTTTTTTTAACATCATATTTGGCCATGACGGAAAAATGCTGACTCATCTATATGTTAGTAAAACTCTCATCTTGTATGTATGCATATATATATATATATATATATATATATATATATATATATATATATATATATATATAAATATATATATATATTGTGACGTCCACGGGACTTGAACAGTCCCGCCAACGTAGAATGAGCCGAAACGATGGAGGCGGTTTATTTTTTATAACCCAAAGATGGCGGTTTTAATCGCTCTACCGCAAACGGGATGAGGAAGGTGGCACGAGTCGCTTTTCACTGAGTTAATAACGTTTATTTCTCTAACCAGAAATAATAAGACTCGGCAAGAGGAGGGATCCGGGGCGATTCGACGGGATGGTGGTGTGGGTTCGGGCGTGGGGAAAACACAAACAATTCCAATGGATATACAAATCTCAAACCCTCTAAGGCGCCAGGTACACACACACACACACACACACACACACACACACACACACACACACACACACACACACACACACACACACACACACACACACACACACACACACACACACACACACACACACAACGTAGCTGGTCCTGGTGGTCAGGCTAGCCCGTGGTGTAGATGCAACAGTCCCTGGATTGGCGTCGGACGAGCTGGCGTTGCGCTCGTCTGGTGCAGGAGACACCGTGGTGCTGTCGACCTCCTGGTGTCAGCCCAAGTCCGCTCACAGCCGCCAGGGAGCCAGTTCTGGCGCCAAGTTGCGAGCAGGAGAGGGAGGCAGGTCCGCCCGCCGTTCGACCACGTACTCTGAGCCAGCAGAACCCCAGAGCCAACCGAGGTGAGGCACGAGGCACAGCAAGGCCACGAGACACTATGAATCCAGGATCGAATCAGCCCAACAAAACAGCACGCTCCCAGCACAACAGCCTCCACCAAAACGGTTTTTCTTTACCGATCTTCTTCCTCCCACCCTTTTTCCCCCGAACAGAACCTTTTTATCCTCGAGTCCTCGTCACTTCCAATCGAGCCGTTTTATTGGCCCTCCGCCGTCGCCTTCCGCCAATCGTGATCACGGGGCGGAGCCATCCGCAGCACTGTCCTGTGACGTCACGGCAAGCCTCCAGGGAAAACTAAAAGGGTTTACGCAGACACACTTACCCTAACCCGTGTCCCTATCTAATTACGTGATAATTATCATTTCCCCCTTGAAGAAATGGACATTTACTAGACAACTTATCACCACTGAATTGCTACTTATTACATCGAGATCCTGGTAAACTCGAACAGCATGGCATACCTAATTAAACATCCTAATTACCCTTTGAATGCATACCCCCCTCAGGTGTCGTCCACCAGACGGCGGTCTCCTTGGGTTAACCTGAGGCGGTCCCTTCGGGTGGGTGCCTGGAATGTCCTATCCCTAAGAGAGGATGATCACCTGTCTCTGTTATCATCTGAGCTCAAGCGTTTGGACATCGGGATTGCAGCTCTCTCTGAGGTTCGGAGACCGGATTGCGGAGAGATAATGGTGGGTGGTTACACCTACTATTGGTCTGGTCGCTCTGATGGTTACCATACCCAAGGAGTTGCTGTAGCTGTGTCCAATAAGCTGACCCCAATGATAATTGAGGTAACACCGGTCAACGAGCGTATTATGAGATTAAGGATTCGTCACTCCTTAGGTGTCATTTCCCTGGTCTCTGTTGATGCTCCGACTGAGGCGAGTGACCTCACCGTGAAGGACACATTCTACGCCACACTCTAGTCTGTGTTTGATCAGTGCCCCAGACAAGATACACTTCTAGTATTGGGGGATTTCAATGCATCGACAGGAACTGATAGGGATGGTTATGAGGTGTGTGTTGGTCCCCATGGGTCAGGAACTATGAACCAGAATAGCACTAAGTTCCTTGACTTTGCAAGAAGTCATGGACTTAGGGTGGCTGGTTCATGGTTTCAGCGCCCACAAGCTCATCGCTGGACTTGGTATTCCAACGCTGGCGGTGTGGCAAAGGAGATTGACCATGTTCTCATTGACGGTCGGTGGAGGATGATCCAGAACTGCAGGGTTTACCGGAGTGCTCAGTTCCTCAATACTGACCACAGGCTTGTTGTAGCAACTCTAAAGCTGCACCTTAAATCCTGGAGAATGGTACCATCCCAGCCTAGGCTGGATGTTGCCAAGCTCAGGGATGAGAGAGTAGCTGAGGAGTTTGCGAACAGGCTGAGTGGACACTTGGGGGGTCTGGGTGCTTTGGGGGGTCCTGAAGAGTTGTGGAGCGCCTTCAAGACCACCGTCCTTGATGTTGCCGGTGGGATGTCTTGGAGCTCACCGCAGGGCAAAGAAGAATTTTGTCTCTCAAGGGACACTGGATACCATTGACCAGAGTCGCAGGGCCAGGCTGAATGGCAGAGCTTTGCTGTTCAGGGAGCTGAGGCGTAAAACTGTACGTGCACTGAGGGTGGACAAGGAGGCCTATGTGCGAGGAATCTGTGAGGGTGTAGAGCATCACCTGTGGACAGGTGATTCTCATCCCGCTTACAGGGGAATTCGCACATTACGTTCATCCAAGCCCATCCCTTGGAGCACTGCAGTTCGAGCAGAGAGTGGTAGGCTCTTGACAGAGGAGTCTGAAGTGAAGGCCCGCTGGGCCGGTTACTTTGAGCGGTTGTACCAGGCTGATCCCCCAACTGTCGAGTTGGACGTCAAGGGTGTTACAATCACTGTTGCTGACCCTCGAATCAACTGTGGTCCACCTTCGCTTGTGGAAACACGGGCTGCGGTGAACCAGTTGAAACGGGGCAAAGCTCCAGGGATCTGTGGCATCCATGCCGAACTTCTCAAGGCTGGTGGAAATGCTGCACTCGTGTCGTTGCATGCAGTTTTGTGCTCTGCCTGGAACACAGGAATCATCCCAACTGATTGGAAGAGGGGCCTTGTTGTCCCTCTCTGGAAAGGGAAGGGTGATCGCCAAGACTGTAACAAGTACCGAGGGGTGACACTGCTCTCAGTGCCGGGCAAGGTCTTTGCTCGGATAATTCTTGATAGGGTTCGCCACCATCTGCTTGAGCACCAGCGTCCAGAGCAGTCAGGCTTTACACCAAAGAGGTCAACGATTGACCGTATCCTTGCCCTTCGTGTCCTCACCGAACGCAGATGAGAGTTTCGGCAGGGGCTGCTTGCAGCCTTTGTTGATCTCTGTAAAGCGTTCGATTCAGTGAATCGGGATGTCCTCTGGAGGATTCTTGGTCTTCGTGGGGTGCCACCAAAACTGATCGATCTGATGTCTGAACTCTACTCTGGTACTGAGAGTGCTGTGAAGTGTGGTGGTACCATCTCTGACTTATTTCCAGTTGTTACTGGAGTTCGTCAGGGATGTGTACTTGCCCCCACACTTTTCAGCACTTGTATGGACTGGATTTTAGGGAGGATGTCGGAGAGATCAAGTTGCGGTGCATCGTTTGGGAATGTCAAGATCTCAGACCTTGATTTTGCAGATGATGCAGTCATCTTTGCGGAGACTTTAGACATCCTTTTGGGGGCCCTCGAGGTGCTGAATGAGGAGTCGGAGCCGCTGGGATTTCGGGTTTCTTGGGTCAAAACTAAGATCCAGGCTTTCGGTGACATCTTGGATGCTGCTGCCCTGTCTGTGTCTGTTTGTGGTGAGGATGTTGAGGTCGTGGAGAGATTCACTTACCTTGGCAGTGATATTCATGTCTCTGCTGGCTGCGAGTCAGAGGTCAATAGACGTCTGGGTCGGGCCTGGGGAGTCATGGATTCACTGGATCATGGGGTGTGGCGCTGCCGGTACCTGTGCGGGAGGACGAAAGTCCGAGTCTTCAGGTCCTTGGTACTTCCAGTCTTGCTCTATGGATGCGAGACTTGGACTCAGACCAAGGATCTGAGACGGAGACTTATTAATTCCTTTGGTACCAGGTGTCTTCGGAGAATCCTTGGCTATCGCTGGTCGGATTTTGTGTCCAACGAGCAGTTGCTGAGAGAGACTCGGATGAGATTTGTTACCTGCATAGTCCGTGAGCGTCAGTTGCGGCTGTATGGACATGTGGCTCGTTTTCCTGACGCTGATCCTGCTCACCAGATTCTCTCAGCGAGGGAGTCTCATGAGTGGAGGAGGCCAGTGGGCCGACCACGTGCCTCATGGTTGCAGCAGGTTGACCATCATCTCAAGGAGATGGGGATGGGCCTGGCATCTGCCTGGGGGATGGCCAGACGGAGGCCCCTGGAGTACGGGCGGAAAGTGGACGCAGCGACGCGCTGTTCTGGCACATGCTCCCATACCTGACCTGACCCCCTGAGACGTAACACTGCCCCCTCCTCTGGTACCGCAGCTCCTGCAAGGTATATCACAGGCGCTACTGTACCAGCCTTAACACTTACTGACTCACACCTAATTAACCTAACGAAGTAAAGTAGGAGGGGCAATGGGCAGCGAGCCGCAGCTAACTTACCTATCCTGCTTAATGTACTACCCCCTTATGGCCTTATCCTCACCTAAACAATCATTCATTTTTTTATTTTTTTATTTTATCACATGAGGGCACTGAGCGAAGTTGCACTCCATCCTCTGGATCATCGCTCTTGCCCAACACTCTTCCAGTGATCTGGGGAGGGGAAACAAAAGGTTCCACAAAAACACACTTATACTTTACATTCCTACTCTAAGCCTTAACGACACTATTCATGGGATATTTACACTTGACCGGGTCCCCCAGTGGATGCTAATAGACCCAGCGTTACCTGGGGAGCCAATTTTCAAATTTGCCTCACTATAAAATTATGCAGACCTCATGCCCTTGCTGCACATGTCAAGTTGTGCGGGATCGAGTGGGACTCACACATCTTCACAACACTCACACCATGGTCATCATCACATTTCTAGGTCATGGTCCCCATTTTAATGATGCAGGCTGAATCCCGTTATGGCCGTGGGGTGGGTTACCACAAGATAATGGGGGCATCTCAGGTGCAACCATGCCCACAGGTAAGCTTTAGTCCAACCCGGACGTTTCTCCGCCTCCGCTCCCTTTGATTCCCACCCCCCCTGGTAGCCATCAGCTCTCAGCCCGTACATTTACTAGACAACTTATCACCACTGAATTGCTACTTATTACATCGAGATCCTGGTAAACTCGAACAGCATGGCATACCTAATTAAACATCCTAATTACCCTTTGAATGCATACCCCCCCTCAGACGTAACTATATATACATATATATATATATATATATATATATATATATATATATATATATATATATATATATATATATATATATATATATAGATATCCTAGATTTCGTCAAGTAACAAACTGAACCGACCAACATACTTGACAAAATCGTAGATTTCGTCAAGTAACAAACACACAGGGGTGAAAACAACCTGCTTCCACCTTTGGTGGCAGAGGTAAATATGGATAAGATGAGTCAATGTACTGAAGAAAATTTCATGGCTCCTTTCATTGATACCAACTCAATAAACATGTGTTGCGTTACAAATCAATGTGTGTGTGTGTGTGTGTCTTTGTCCTGTTATTCAATTTATGAAATAGGCTAATGGGGTTTACGTGCATTGCGGCTCTTTCGACATCGTGTTTTTGACCAAATTTGAAAAAAATGGCTCTTCTTGTTATTTGGGTTGCCGGCCACTGGCCTCGGTTCTTTCGAACTCTACTGCCTTCACACCCTGTGAGACTCATTTTTATCCCTTCAGACGCACCCCACACAACAATACAGCATATTCAGTATTGTAATATACACACCATACTTTTTCAGTTGACAATGGCCATCATTAGATGGTTGATATTAAAGATCCCATGGTGTCATTCGTGAAGAGTAATGATCCCATGGTGTCATTAAGTGAGCTTTCGCTGGCACCCTGAATAAATTATAAATTCCTGCCATAACTAGCAGAGGGCACTGCATCAGCAGCACAGACCCACTATCAGCCTGTGATGCTGCCCCACAGCTTGATGATGCACACGAAAGAGGACGAAGAAATGCACAAACTCTCATCACCCGGAGGGAGGGTACGGTACTCTGCTTGTGATATAATAAAATTAATTGTTTGTCGAACTCGTCGTCATTTCGAGTCACAATTGATTGCTTCTTAATTATGCCCAAAAAATGTCATGCTACAGAGAGAGAGAGAGAGAGAGAGAGAGAGAGAGAGAGAGAGAGAGAGAGAGAGAGAGAGAGAGAGAGAGAGAGAGAGAGAGAGAGAGAGAGAGAGAGAGAGAGAAAAAAAAAAAAAAAAAAAAGCTGGTAGGCAACATGGGTGGTCGCTACATAATTGCATAATGGTCAAACATTATTGACGTATTGGGTTGAAATTTTTTGACAAAGAGGTTGATTATAGTGCGCATAAAAGCGCTGAAGCCGATTTTTGTTTTTCGAAAAAAATTTGTATCCAAACATTTTTGGGATTTTTTTTCAATAATTTCAAAGTCCCCAGCTCAAAAGCATACAACGAGATCCTGGTATGAACCTACCAGTCAATTTTCATCAAAATCCGTTGACTCCTCTGGCCTCCAGAGCTGTCCATTACATACATACAGACAGACAGATGGAAAAGCTGAGAATAACGGTAGTCCAGCGACCACCCAATTAATAAATAAATAAAATATATAAATAATCCGTTTCACACTCAGATCGATTTCTCATGTTTTAACATTGAAAACCATAAAACGTATTTACGTCACTGCGCTCACTCCTCTGACGCGGTGAATGGGTGAAACTACAATATAAGGTTACATCAAATATGTTCTCTTGTGATGATTGTAATGAGGTGAAGAGAATGTTAATATAAAGAAAGAAATTAACTTTATCCGAACACATGAAATGTTTATCTAAAATGTGAGAAAAGAGAAACATGAAGTGATTAAAACCCGGAACTCTCCCTTGATGTTTCGATGCCGGTAAAGCTGAAGAGCGAGTCGGTGGAGAAAGCAAGTTAAGACTATACTTTCAGGGATCATTTCTATAGTTTGTGAGTCCAGAAACGTAACTGAAAGTGAACGGACACGTTAACCCTGATGAGGAGCAGAAATCTCGCTTCCTGAGCGCGAAGCCGACTCGAGGTTCTGCTTCGGCAGCTGCTTCTTGTCATTGATGACCGTTCCCTTCACCACTTGTTGGTGGGGTGGAGGGAAGTGAGATATTCTGAAGGGTTAACTTATCATTTTATTAATTGAAAGATTTAATATTATCGAGTTAATTCACTCAGGAAAACTAGTTTTACTACATATGTTTACAATGTACAATTTTGTTCTCTTTTTAATGTATTGTTGAGAGTAAAACCCATGATACCACCCGTTTCCTTGATTGATGTATTTCATTTCAAGGCAGTTTATAAAGTCGTGAAATGATCGCTGTTGTAAATATTTCTTAATCATCTGAATTATTTTCCTCCTTTGGTGGTTTTACTCTCATTGCCTGAACACCCGAAAATCCCAAACATGAACACTGATTTTTCGGTGATGGGAATTAATAAATAGTTTGGGATGAAAAGAGGGTCCAGTTTGGAGGGTGTACGTGGTGTGGTGTTTCAGTGATCAGTACTCGGACCATTATTATTCACAAGGAAATACAAACCAACCCTTCACTGACGGGAATATTAAAGAGGGGCAAGAAAGAGGGAGGGGGGAGAGAGAGAGGGGTAAAGGGAGGGAATAAGGTCAAAGAAGGAGGGGGAGAGAGGAAGGAGCAAGGAGGGGTCGGGGAGCGAGAGGGTGAGGAAGTGGGAAGCTCGCAAAGGGGGCGAGAGCAAGGAAGAGGAGGGAGGAACAGAGAGCAATGCCTCATCAAACGTCGCCACACAATCCAGGAGGGGGAGCAAAAAGGTCTGCGGGATCTCGGAGGCAGTGAGGATGGGGCGAGGGAGGAATGGGGGAGAGCGAGCAAGAGGGGGGGGCAGAGCGTCGCCTCACCAAACGTCGCTACACGCTCCACCAGAAGGTTTGGAGTGAGAAGGATGGAGGAGACAATAGGGTCAAAGTGGGGAGGGGGTTTGGGAGGAGGTAAGCAGAAAGGGAGGGATTTTTGGACTTTTGTTTTGGTAGGGGGACTTGAGGGAAAAATGGGGTGGGTGGAAGGGTTCTCCGCATGCATTTGGTAGTGGGCCTTGTGGAGAAAAGGATGTGTGTATAGGGGGGGGGGCGAGGTCGTCCAGGATTGAACAAAATCGGATACGTTGAAAGAGCATGCTAATACAGCACTCAGAGACTGCCTGGAGATGTCCATAGGGGTGGAGAGGGGACAGGGTTTGGGAGAAGGTAAGTGTGAGTGGAGAGGCAGGGAAGGCAGCGTGATGGGAAGGGAAGACAGCGTGAGGGAAAGGGAAGGTGGCGTGTGGGAAAGGGAAGGCAGCATGTGGGAAAGGGAAGGCAGCATGATGTGAAGGGAAGGCAGCGTGAGGGAAAGGGAAGGTAGCGTGAGGGAAAGGGAAGGCAGAATGAGGGGAAGGGAAGGCGGCGTGAGAGAAGGGAAGACAATAAAACACACCCAAACAGCAACATTTTCTTTTTAACCGGCAAATTTTGTATAAGACTGGGAGGGAGATTTTAAAGCCCATGCTATCTACCTCAAAGACCTGCCTGCATTCTGGCATGCTTGAAAATGGAGCGACCTTTGCACCCCTCCAGTCTGCTCACTCCAACTCTGATTCGTACATGTACACTCTGGGGAAGCCTGTTTAATTTCAAAACTAAACTGTCAGTCTTCAGCAATCCCCTCAACAAAGGGGGCGGGGGTGATGAGGGAGATCGGTGGGAGAGAGAGGAAGGGATGGGGGAGAGAGAGAGGAGGAGAGGTGGAAGAGAGAGGGAGAGCGGGAGGGGAAGAGGGAAGGGGAGGGGAGAGAGAGATGAGGGTTGGGAGAAAGAGGAGAGAGGGGGAAAGAGGGGGAGAGGAGTAGGAGAGGAAAGAAGGAGAATATGGGGCAGGAGAGAGAAGGGGAGAGAGAGAGGCAAGGGTGGAAGAGGGAATGCGTTGGAGAGAGAGTGGCAGAGGGGTGGGAGGGAGACAGGGGGATGGAGCAGAGGTCGATAGGGGAGGAAGAGAGAGAGGAGTGGTGACAGAGGATGGAGAGAGGAGGGAGAGTGAAACGAAGCTTTGATTGAAACCAAGAGTGCAACACAATTAACCTTTTCAAAAGTCCATGAAATAATTAAATTAATAGATCAACTGAAAGTTTTCCTGTCACTGGGGACGGATACCTTTGCTTTGTTACATAAAACCAAAAAACACGGGTGGAGGATGAACTCTCATCATGGTGAAGCCTTGGTGAAGCATGTGAATATGTCTATTATTTACGTTCTGTTTAAACATGAATTGGACTTTAGAACATCGATTAATGACTTAATATTGGACCGTGACCTCAAGAATTATATTATTTATAATTTATTATCGAGGGGAGAGTGGGGCATCTTGAACATAGGGGTACCTTGAACCACAGGCCTCTTATTCTCTTCATATTACTCCCTTCACAAAGATGTTCCTTGTATTCTGGTCTGTGATCATCTCGTGGAAAGACCATTTACTCCTTGAGTCATTCTCTCACTTGCCTTTTGGTTTTGCAAGATTACAATTATTTTTTTCAATGATGGCCAAAGTAAATTTGAAAAGGTAATTTCTTCTTTATCTCGTACTACAGATGCAGCAGAAAACTTGGGTCTGTCAATTTAAATGGGGTACTTATATTTAAGGTTCACAATACCTTGTCCTTGTAAAATTGGTGTTTTAGAACTTAAGAATGTAAGAGAACCAGTGTGTTTTGTTGAGAAGATGGAACAGCAACATAAGTCCAAGACAGTTGGAGGGAAAGCTGACGGTGGCAGATGAGAAGCGCCTTACGTCGAAAAACGGTGCAACGTTCATCAAGGTGTTCATGATTTGAAGATAGAGAGAATAACATTTAATATCCAGGTACATCAAGAAATGAACTTCTCAACATTTCAATGTGTTAAACTGTTTAAAGTTCACTAAAAGTTTACAATTACCTTCAATTGTTGTCTTTTTTCCTTCATTGGTGATCCCAGGGCATGGTTCAAACCAAAGATCGTAAAGCACAGCAAGATGGCCCACTCGTGCGCAATCGCGTTCAATTCTGTGAAGTACGCAACGGAGCAGTGCGGCGGCCATTTTAGCAACCGAGCTGATTTCTTCGTTGCTGTTCGACCACTGTATTGACCGCGGAGTAGGAGGCAGGAGAGGGGTGGGAAAGAGAGTAAGGCGATGATACATTAGCCATGTACAAGACAGTTTATTTTTATCGATGCGAGAGAAGAAAGGGAAAGAAAGAAATAAATTCGGATGGAGAAATAGAGAAGAAGAGAAGCCAACAGATAAAAAAAAAGAAAAAGCAAATTGAGAGAGGAAAGGATAGAAATCAAAGCCCAGACACACGCAGAAAGTATATTATTCTTACCTGGAGATATATATATATATATATATATATATATATATATATATATATTTATATATATATATATATATATATATACATATATATATATATATATCATCATCATCATCAACAAAAGTAGTCATGCAACACAATCTGTATGATAAATATCACCTTCCAAGAAAGTATCCTTCAAAGTAACTATTTAGGCATGGGGAGAAATCCGGGGAGGGGAGGCAAGGATCAACCCCCCCCCCCCCACACACACACACACACAATCACAGAGGGACACACACGCACACACACACACACACACAATCACAGAGGGACACACACACACAGTCATAGAGGGACACACACAATCACAGAGGGACACACACACACACACACACACACACACACACACACACACACACACACACACACACACAATGCAAACAGCAAACATTCAATATGCAATAACCTGTTACAATATCAAAATGATTGCTGTACACGTAAATATGGAAGAATTTCTATTAAAACTTCATGACTTTACAATATATTTACAAATGCCTTTTTATTCCAAGTACAGTATTTCTTTATTTTCCTTTACAACTCTGCATTTTCCAGTGTCTTCATTCATGCATATGGATTTACTTCATGAGAAAAAAAAAGAAAAGTTATGTGTCATTGGCAAATGTACTTTTAACCGCTTGCCTGCAATGATTTTTCACACATTTTACAGGTGGAAATGAAACTTACAGTACCCATGCTGAACATTGCATCATCTCCTGACAATTAATGAAAAGATAAATTATTTTCAATTATTCGCACCACATTAAGTCGGTATTAGATCAAAATATTAGATGCACAGGTGTCCATGTATTTAAACATTCCAGTGTTCATATAGATTTCAATGTCTTGTACAATTTTAAATCCTATCCCCACAATGTACTTGTATGTAATGCATCATGACAGCAGAAATGAATGATCTGTTTGTTTTCCTTCGTTTTGTGACAGAGCCATGTGCTTGAATGTACATTAGATTCTATAAAGGTCTGCAATATATATTATTACTTGCATATATCATGAAACCATTAAATCAGATTAATGATCTTCATTAAACAAGAACTGTAGTACCCATACATTTGCATGTCGATCAGATATAGATAAATGTAGGCTGTAGTTCAAATCATGCAGATCACAGAGTTTGAAAGAACTTATCCTAGCAAGCATTATGAGACATGAATCACTCCTTCCAAGCATTTACACTGGATATATTAGAACATGTATATGAAGCTCAAAGGGGTTAAAGGGATTCTGGTGGAGTGAAATCCATGTTTATGGATTTATGAGCTGTACTCTACAAAAACATGATGATGGTCATAACTGAAATATATATGCAGTAAGCTTTGACTTTAAAAAAGTGCAAATTCATCAGAATGCATCTTTATGTACCCTGCCTCAGGCAAGAAATTAAGAACACCAGAAGCAAAATAAAAATTATTATTACTCGTGTTCACAAACCTTTCTGGTGGTAATAATTTTGGGTTGTTGGAGAGCACAAGCTCGCTCTGCCTGCTTGCTAAAATAGCCGCCGAGGACGTCCATTGGATACTTCATTGTTTCGCATGAGTGGGCTATCTTGCTCCGCTTTACGATCTTTGGTTCAAACTACCCTCTCATACGGATCAAGGTCCATTCGCACACGGGGTATGTTCTGCATTTCTCAAAATTGGCCGTGATGGAAAAATGCTGACCAATGTTCTCTGGCAGAATTTAGCTTCAAAGTCGAAGCATATTTTGGCCCATAATGGAAGTTTGACTTCTTTGGCATTTCAGGTGTAGATCTGTTCAAAGTACCCTCCATCATGTTAGAGCCAAATGTTGAAAAACCTGTTCAAGGTGCCCCACTTTCCTTTACCATTGAAACGTACCTTTAACGACAACAGAACGCCTTGTTTAGGCTTCGTGGCTGGGGTGGCCGTCTTGGGATCTCACGTTCCTGAAATCGAGCCTGTTGGCCACTGAATTAACACGAGGCGGGGTTGATTCAGCCTGCCATCCTTTACGAAGTCGGCAAAATGAGTTCCAATGCACTGGTATAGGAGCACAGCATCAGAAGCAAGGCTATGCTCCAACAAAGTGACCGCGACCGAGCAGACAAACTGCCATATGCCAGACGAGGAAAACAATCATAGACCCCTGAAGCCCTTGTCAGACACTTTCCTGATCCCTTTGAACTCCTTAGACCCTTAAAGCCCTTAGTTAGACCCTTTAGACTGCATGATTCACTCGACCTTCTGACCCCAAGAGGCCCCATGAGAACTTTACTCCCTTGCCCCCTGTTAGACCCTCAAAGACCACTTCAGACACACACCACACAACAATATATTCAGTATTCTTGCAATATACACACTATATTTCTCAGTAAATAATGGCCATAATTAGGTGGTGGACATTGAAGATCCCATGGTGGCTTCCGTGAAAAGTTGGCGAGCCATCGCCAGCACCCTGAACAAATTATGAATTCCTGCCCGAGCCAACACAGGGCACTGCATCAGCGGCACAGCCGCACTCAGTCTGTGATGCTGCCCCACAGCCTGATGATGCATACGGATGAAGAGGACGAAGTAACGTGCAAACTCCCACCACCTGGAGGGAGGGTATAAGGACTCTGCTCGTCTAATATACCAGTATAAAGCTCTTTCTAACCACTGACTCACTGACTGATATTAAAGATCGGTTTCATCCGGGTAACACAGAAAACTGAAATTTTGCAAGCCAATGGACATCGAAGCCAATACACCGGGAAAAATTACAGAACCGTCGGACAACATCCGCAAATGAAAATAAAAATGTTGTTATGGATTTCAGAATCCAGTCTGATGAATGCATCCACACATCCAGGTCCTCAGACTGTTATTTCCTTAAATGCATGTTCAGATTAGCCCCATCCCCATGTCTAATGGGATATTAAATGTGATGTGTTGAGAAGGGTAAAGGATAGATCCCCTCTCTTATGTGAAGCTTTTTTCTTTACGACAGACATGTTTCTTTCACGAGCTCTGAAGCCCGCCCCCATTCTTCCTCAGCAACAATCTTTTGTGAGCTCCGACACCCGCCTTTTTTGAGAGTGCACGGGTCGTCATGGTAACCGTGCGCCAGTGGGGCAGGGTGAGCTGGGGCGGACCGCACCCTCGGAGACAGCCCGGAGATATAAAAACGAACGGGAGGTTCGTTCTGTGAGGAAAAAAGCAAAAGAGGAGAAAAGCAAAAGAGGGAAAAAGCAAAAGAAGAAAAAAGCGAAAGAGGAGAAAAGTGAAAGAGGAGAAAAGCGGGAGAGAGGAAAGCGAAAGAAAGCGGGTTGAAAAGAAAGCGGGGCGAAAGAAAGCCAGGGAGGGAGAAGAGAAAGAGAAGTAAGCTTGAGAAGCGAGCAAGAAGCGGGTGTCTGACCAGCGCCAACAACGAGCCAATTCGTCCTTCCCAGTGCTTGGGCAAGCAAGCGTGTGGTGCGCGTGTGGGTGTGAGCAGCACCGCCAACAAGTGAGGCACGGGTCGGTCACCAACAACATCAGGGTCTAAACCCGTGAGAGACGATCTCGGTGCCCTCCAGACTTCGACTGGCATTCACGGCTATTCCAAAGAGTGTGCACGGCAGGGCTGGGTGCTGGCGACGGACGTGACACGCACACATTTCAGGACGTTTTCACTTCACGGACGACTTTCTGGTGAGCGAGACGATTCTCCCCCCCCCTCCTCCCCTCCCCCTGAATGATCTGCTGGGTACCCTTGTCTGTGTTTAGCTGTAAGTAAGTCAACCCCCGATAAACATCTGCACTTTATCTCTTTCCTGGCATTTTTATTGATTTTGCTTTGAAATTCGTTCTTTATTTTCCTTAGAAAATAAAAGGTTCTTTTTATTTATTTATTTTATTATTAATAAATTATTTGTCGATTTCCAACCTGTCCGTGTTTGTCCTTTCCTTCCATTGGTCTAGCATTGTCCGAACCGAGATAGACTGGGATGTAATTACCACAGATTTGACCAAAAATCATCTGCACGAACCAGCGGTTAAAACGCTCGGCCGCCCGAATTAAAATCTAATTAAGATAACATTGGTGCTTTACCGAGGGCGCGCTCCCCGCTCAGGTAACCTCATGAGCTCTAGTTAAACGGAATAATTAGACGGTGGACACTGGAACTCGTTGTTGACTGGGTGGCGTTCGTGGTTTTAAAACAACCCACTGCACCACAACGTTAATTGTGAGCGGTGCCCCCAGGTCCGGCTCTGCCGAGGACAACTGGGGATTAATCTCCCTGAATGACAACCTGGTTTCCCGGTACCCGTGGCTGCAACAAGATATTAAAATAAATAAATGAAATAAAATGCAGCTGAGCGACCCGAGACAATGAGGAGGAGCGGAAATTTTGTATACAGACTGACATCGAAGCCAGAACACTGGGAAAAATCACAGAACCGTCGGAAAGCATTTTCTCCAACTCAGTGCATGAGTGAAAATTGATATTTTAGGTAATTAAAACACCCCATTTGAACATAATTAACGGGATTATTTAAATATATCCTTCATCAGGCAATCCTCAGCCACCTCGCTCCGCGTCTTACGGCGTTTCCTGGGTAATCTCAATGGGGTCTGAAGCCGCCATGTTGTTTGGCCTGCTCTCCCATGCTTTGACTTGGAACAGGCTGCAACAATTTCTCAATAACAAAGTTTTTTTTTCACTTTCCTCACTCATGTTATCGAATGCCTGTTCATCATCGCTATGAATCTCTGGGTATATTGCAGTGCTTATAAAAGCCTGGCGATGCCAGCGTTCGCGGCTTAATTCATTTGCGCACATGAATAACCAAGAGAATCTCTTAAACTAAGCAGAATTACAAAATGTAAGCTCCAGATTTGAAAGTGTTAGCCATTCCGACTCCTAAAAAAGTGTTGATTTGTCCAATTCGGACATTGCACGGGCGTTTCCGGGAGCATAGATGTATCGACGGAAATTGATCATCGCTTGCCAAGCCAGGCGTTTTGTTGGAGTGCTTGATTGAGTGCTTCAGCCACTTACCGAGCTGCACAGTACTGTTGGTGTCCAAATCGGGAAATGCAGTCGACAGGTACAACAAGTTAGAGGTACGTTTACAGCACACACGGACGTGGTACATATGGGTTGATTTCGATCTGTCTGGATTCAATTTAAAACCATAAAACACGTTTACGTCACTGCGCCCACTCCTATGACGCGGTGAATGGGAGAAACTACAATATAAGGTTACATCAAATATGTTCTCTTGTGATGATTGTAATGAGGTGAGGAGAATGTTTTTTAATGAAGGAAATTAACTTTATCCAAACACATGAAATGTTTAGATAAAATGTGAGAAAAGAGAAACATGAAGTGATTAAAACCTGGAACTCTCCCTTGATGTTTCGATGCCGTGAAAGCTGAAGAGCGAGTCGGTGGAGCAAGCGAGTTAAGACTATACTTTCAGGGATCATTTCTATAGTTTGTGAGTCCAGAAACGTAACTGAAAGTGAATGGACATGTTAACCCTGATGAGGAGCAGAAATCTCGCTTCCTGAGCGCGAAGCCGACTCGAGGTTCTGCTTTGGCGGCTGCTTCTTGTCATTGATGACCGTTCCCTTCACCACTTGTTGGTGGGGTGGAGGGAAGTGAGATATTCTGAGGGGTTAACTTATCATATAATTATATGAAAGATTTAATATGATTGAGTAAATGAACATTTTTTTTAAATAACTTTCACTGGCTCCTTTTTTTTGCACTCTGCAATGTTTGGGTGTTTTCAGCCTCTTGTTTAAAGTAAAACACATGACCCATGTGTGTTTCCTTGGTTGACATGGATTTCATTTCAGGAATAAACAAACCACAAGGCGGTGTAGAAAGTCGTGAAATGATCGCTGTTGTAATTGTTTCCTAATGCTCTGAATTATTTTCCTTCTTTGGTGGTTTTACTGTCATTGCCTGAACACCCGAAAATCCCAAACATGAACACTGATTGTTCGGCGATGGAAGGGCATTAATAAATAGTTTCACGGAAACTGGATTCATGATGGGATGGAAAGAGGGTCCAGTTGGGAGGGTGTACGTCGTGTGGTGTCTCAGTGATCAGGACTCGGACCACTATTATTCACGAGAAAATACAAACCAACCCTTCACTGACGGGAATATTAAAGAGGGGACGAGAAAGAGGGAGGGGGGAGAGAGAGAAAGGAGTGAAGGGAGGGAATAAGGTCGAAGAAGGAGGTGAGAGAGAGGAGGGAGGAGGGAGCAAGGAGGGGTAGGGGAGCGAGAGGGTGAGGAGTGGGAAGCTCGGAAAGGGGGTGAGAGCAAGGAGGGGTAGGGAGGAACAGAGAGCAAAGCCTCACCAAACGTCGTCACACAATCCAGGAGGGGGAGGAAAAATGTCTGCGGAGATAGGAGGCAGTGAGGATGAGGCGAGCAAGGAATGGGGGAGAGCGAGCAAGCGGGGGGGGCAGAGTGTCGCCTCACCAAACGTCGCTACACGCTCCAGGAGAGGGTTGGGAGTGAGAAGGATGGGGGAGACAATAGCGTCAAAGTGGGGAGGGGGTTTGGGAGTAGGTAAACAGAAGTGGAGGGGTTTTTGGACTTTTGTTTTGGTAGGGGGATTTGAGGGAAAAAATGGGGTGGGTGGAAGGGTTCTCCCCATACATTTGGTAGTGGGACTTGTGGAGAAAAGGATGTGGGGAGGGGGTAGGTAATCTAGAATTGAACAAAATTGGATACGTTAAAAGAGCATGCTAATACAGCACTCGGAGACTGCCTGGAGATGTCCATAGGGGTGGAGAGGTGACAGGGTTTGTGAGAAGGTAACTGTGAGTGCAGAGGCAGGGAAGGCAGTGTGATGGGAAGGGAAGACAGCGTGAGGGGAAGGGAAGGCAGCATGAAGGGAAGCTAGCATGAGGGAATGGGAAGGCAATGTGAGGGAAAGTGAAGACAGGGTGAGGGAAAGGGAAGACAGCTGACAGAAAGGGAAGGCAGCATGAGGGGAAGGGAAGACAGCATGAGGGGAAGGGAAGGCGCCATGAGGGAATGGAAAGACAGCGTGAGGGAAGGGAAGGCAGCATGAGGAGAAGGGAAGGCGGCGTGAGGGAAAGGGAAGGTGGCGTGAGAGAAAGGGAAGACAGCAAGAGGGGAAGGGAAGGCGGCATGAGGCAATGGAAAGACAGCGTGAGGGGAAGGGAAGGCAGCGTGAGGAGAAGGGAAGGCAGCGTGAGGGAAAGGGAAGGTGGCGTGAGAGAAAGGGAAGACAGCAAGAGGGGAAGGGAAGGCGGCATGAGGGAATGGAAAGACAGCGTGAGGGAAAGGGAAGGTGGCGTGAGAGAAAAGGAAGACAGCATGAGGGGAAGGGGAAGGTGGCGTGACGGAATGGGAAGACAGCGTGAGGGGAAGGGAAGGCAGCGTGAGGAGAAGGGAAGGCGGCATGAGGGATAGGGAAGGTGGCGTGAGAGAAAGGGAAGACAGCATGAGGGGAAGGGAAGGTGGCGTGAGGGAATGGGAGAACAGCGTGAGGGGAAGGGAAGGTGGCCTGAGGGAAAGGGAACATGGCATGAGGGAAAGGGAAGACAGCATGAGGGAAAGGGAAGCCGGCATGACGGAATTGGAAGACAGCGTGAGGGGAAGGGAAGGTGCCGTGAGGGAAAGGGAAGGTGGCATGAGGGAAAAGGAAGACAGCGTGAGGGGAAGGGAAGGTGGCGGGAGGGAAAGGGAAGGTGGCGTGAGGCAAAAGGAAGACGGTGTGATGGAAAGGGAAGACAGCGTGAGGCGAAGGGGAGCCGGCATGAGGGAAAGGGAAGGCAGCGTGAGGGAAACAGAAGACAGCATGAGGGGAAGAGAAGGCAGCATGAGGGGAAGAGCAGATCGTGAGAGAAGGGAAGACAATAAAACACACAGAAACAGCAACATTTTCTTTTTAACTGGCAAATTCTGTATAAAACTGGGAGGGAGATTTTAAAGCCCATGCTATCTGCCTCACAAAGACCTGCCTGCATTCTGGCATGCTTGAAAATGGAGCGACCTTTGCACCCCTCCAGTCGGCTCACTCCAACTCTGATTCGTACATGCTACACTCTGGGGAAGCCTGTTTTAATTCAAAACTAAACTGTCAGTCCTCAGCAATCCCCTCAACAAGGGGGTGTGGGTGATGAGGGAGAACGGTGGGAGAGAGAGGAAGGGATGTGGGAGAGAGAGAGGAAGAGGGGTGGAAGATAAAGGGAGAGTGGGAGGGGAAGAGGGAAGGGGAGGGGAGAGAGGGAGAGGAGTGGGAGAAAGAGGAGAGAGGGGGAAAGAGTGGGAGAGGAGTAGGAGAGGAAAGTGGGGCAGGAAAGGAGAGTAGGGGGCAGAAGAGAGGAGGGGAGAGAGAGAGGCAAGGGTGGAAGAGGGAATGCATGGGAGTGAGAGTGGCAGAGGGAGGGAGGGGGATGGAGCAGAGGTAGATAGGGGAGGAAGGGAGAGAGAGGAGGGGTGAGAGAGGATGGAGAGAGGAGGGAGAGTGAAACTAAGCTTTGATTGAAACCAAGAGTGCAAGACAATTAACCTTTTAAAACGTCCATGAAACGATTAAATTAATAGATCAACTGAAAGTTTTCCTGTCACTGGGGACGGATAGCTTGGCTTTGTTCCGTAAAACCAAAAAACACGGGTGGAGGGTGAACCCTCATCATGGTGAAGCCTTGGTGAAGCATGGAAGTATGTCTATAAATTACGTTCTGTTTAAACATGAATTGTACCTTCAGTACATCGATTAATGACTTAATATGGGACCGTGACCTCACCAATTAATTACGTCGATTTATTACAGAGGGGAGAGTGGGGCATCTTGAACGAAGGGGTACCTTGAACCACAGGCCTCTATTCCCTTCGTATAACTCCCTTCACAAAGATGTTTCTTGTTGTCTGGTCTGTGATCATCTCGTGGAAAGTCCATAAACTCCTCCAGTCATTCTCACTTGCCTTTTGGTTTTGCAAGATTACAATTATTTTTTTCAATGATGGCCAAAGCAAATTTGAAAGGGTAATTTCTTCTTTATCTCGTACTACAGATGCAGCAGAAAACTTGGGTCTGTCAATTTAAATGGGGTACTTATATTTAAGGTTCACAATACCTTGTCCTTGTAAAATTGGTGTTTTAGAACTTAAGAAGGTAAGAGAACCAGTGTGTTTTGTTGAGAAGATGGAACAGCACCATAAGTCAAAGACAAATGGAGGGAAAGCTGACAGTGGCAGATGAGAAGAGCCTTACTGGATGTCGAAAAACGGTGCAACGTTCATCAAGGTGTTCATGATTTGAAGATTGACAGAATAACATTTAATATCCAGGTACGTAAATAAATGAACTTCTCAACATTTCCATGTGTTAAACTGTTTAAAGTTCACTAAAAATTTATAATTACCTTCAGTTGTTGTCTTTTTTACTTCATTGGTGATCCCAGCGCTTGGTTCAAACTACCATCTCGCACGGATCAAGGTCCACCTGCACAAGAGGTATGTTCTGCATTTCTCAAAATTGGCCGTCATGGAAAAATGCTGACTAATGTTCTCTGGCAGAATTTAGCTTAAAAGTGGAAGCATATTTTGGCCCATAATGGAAGTTTGACTTCTTTGGCATTTCAGGTGTAAATCTGTTCAAGGTACCCTTCGTGTGGGTATGAGCAGCACCGCCAACAAGTGAGGAACGGGTCGGTCACCAACAATATCAGGGTCTAAACCCGTGAGAGACGATCTCGGTGCCCTCCAGACTTCGACTGGCATTCACGGCTATTCTCAAGAGGGTGCACGGCAGGGCTGGGTGCTGGCGACGGACGTGACACGCACACATTTCAGGACGTTTTCACTTCACGGACGACTTTCTGGTGAGCGAGACTATTCTCCCCCCCCCTCCCCTCCCCCCGAACGATCTGTTTGTTTTCCTTCGTTTTGTGACAGAGCCATGTACTTGAATGAACATGAGATTCTATAAAGGTCTGCAATATATATAATTACATGCAAATATCATGAAACCATAAAATCACTTTTCATGATCTTCATTAAACAAGAACTGCAGTACCCATACATTTGCATGTAGATCAGATATAGATAAATGTCGGCTGTAGTTCAAATCATGCAGATCACAGAGTATGAAAGAACTTATCCAAGCAAGCATTATGAGACATGAATCACTCCTTCCAAGCATTTACACTGGATATATTAGAGCATGTATATGAAGCTTAAAGGGGTTTAAGGGATTCTGGTGGAGTGAAATCCATGTTTATGGATTTATGGGCTGTACAATACAAAAACATGATGATGGTCAGGTCAGGTCAGGTATGGGAGCATGTGCCAGAACAGTACGTCGCTGCGTCCACTTTCCGCCGGTACTCCAGGGGCCTCCGTCTGGCCATCCCCCAGGCAGATGCCAGGCCCATCCCCATCTCCTTGAGATGATGGTCAACCTGTTGCAACCATGAGGCACGTGGTCGACCCACTGGCCTCCTCCACTCAAGAGACTCCCTCGCTGAGAGAATCTGGTGAGCAGGATCAGAGTCAGGAAAACGAGCCACATGTCCATACAGCCGCAACTGACGCTCACGGACTATGCAGGTAACAAATCTCATCCGAGTTTCTCTCAGCAACCGCTCGTTGGACACAAAATCCGACCAGCGATAGCCAAGGATTCTCCGAAGAGACCTGGTACCAAAGGAATTAAGTCTCCGTCTCATATCCCTGGTCAGAGTCCAAGTCTCGCACCCATAGAGCAAGACTGGAAGTACCAAGGACCTGAAGACTCGGACTTTCGTCCTCCCGCACAGGTACCGGCAGCGCCACACCCCATGATCCAGTGAATCCATGACTCCCCAGGCCCGACCCAGACGTCTATTGACCTCTGACTCGCAGCCAGCAGAGACATGAATATCACTGCCAAGGTAAGTGAATCTCTCCACGACCTCAACATCCTCACCGCAAACAGACACAGACAGGACAGCAGCATCCAAGATGTCACCGAAAGCCTGGATCTTAGTTTTGACCCAAGAAACCCGTAATCCCAACGGCTCCGACTCCTCATTCAGCACCTCGAGGGCCCCCAAGAGGATGTCTAAAGTCTCCGCAAAGATGACTGCATCATCTGCAAAGTCAAGGTCCGAGATCTTGACATTCCCAAATGACGCACCGCAACTTGATCTCTCCGACATCCTCCCTAGAATCCAGTCCATACAAGTGCTGAAAAGTGTGGGGGCAAGTACACATCCCTGACGAACTCCAGTAACAACTGGAAATAAGTCAGAGATGGTACCACCACACTTCACAGCACTCTCAGTACCAGAGTAGAGTTCAGACATCAGATCGATCAGTTTTGGTGGCACCCCACGAAGACCAAGAATCCTCCAGAGGACATCCCGATTCACTGAGTCGAACACTTTGCAGAGATCAACATAGGCTGCAAGCAGCCCCTGCCGAAACTCTCGTCTGCGTTCGGTGAGGACACGAAGTGCAAGGATACGGTCAATCGTTGACCTCTTTGGTGTAAAGCCTGACTGCTCTGGACGCTGGTGCTCAAGCAGATGGTGGCGAACCCTATCGAGAATTATCCGAGCAAAGACCTTGCCCGGCACTGAGAGCAGCGTCACCCCTCGGTAGTTGTTGCAGTCTTGGCGATCACCCTTCCCTTTCCAGAGAGGGACAACAAGGCCCCTCTTCCAGTCAGTTGGGATGATGCCTGTGTTCCAGGCAGAGCACAAAACTGCATGCAACGACACGAGTGCAGCATTTCCACCAGCCTTGAGAAGTTCGGCATGGATGCCACAGATCCCTGGAGCTTTGCCCCGTTTCAACTGGTTCACCGCAGCCCGTGTTTCCACAAGCGTAGGTGGACCACAGTTGATTCGAGGGTCAGCAACAGGGATTGTAACACCCTTGACGTCCAACTCGACAGTTGGGGGATCAGCCTGGTACAACCGCTCAAAGTAACCGGCCCAGCGGGCCTTCACTTCAGACTCCTCTGTCAAGAGCCTACCACTCTCTGCTCGAACTGTAGTGCTCCGAGGGATGGGCTTGGATGAACGTAATGCGCGAATTCCCCTGTAAGCGGGACGAGAATCACCTGTCCACAGGTGATGCTCTACCCCTCACAGATTCCTCGCACATAGGCCTCCTTGTCCACCCTCAGTGCACGTACAGTTTTACGCCTCAGCTCCCTGAACAGCTCAGCTCTGCCATTCAGCCTGGCCCTGCGACTCTGGTCAATGGTATCCAGTGTCCCTTGAGAGACAAAATTCTTCTTTGCCCTGCGGTGAGTTCCAAGGCATCCACCGGCAACATCAAGGACGGTGGTCTTGAAGGCGCTCCACAACTCTTCAGGACCCCCCAAAGCACCCAGACCCCCAAGTGTCCACTCAGCCTGTTCGCAAACTCCTCAGCTACTCTCTCATCCCTGAGCTTGGCAACATCCAGCCTCGGCTGGGATGGTACCATTCTCCAGGATTTAAGGTGCAGCTTTAGAGTTGCAACAACAAGCCTGTGGTCAGTATTGAGGAACTGAGCACTCCGGTAGACCCTGCAGTTCTGGATCATCCTCCAACGACCGTCAATGAGGACATGGTCAATCTCCTTTGCCACACCGCCAGCGTTGGAATACCAAGTCCAGCGATGAGCTTGTGGGCGCTGAAACCATGAACCAGCCACCCTAAGTCCATGACTTATTGCAAAGTCAAGGAACTTAGTGCTATTCTGGTTCATAGTTGCTGACCCATGGGGACCAACACACACCTCATAACCGTCCCTAGTTCCAGTCGATGCATTGAAATCCCCCAAGACTAGAAGTGTATCTCGTCTGGGGCACTAATCAAACACAGACTCGAGTGTGGTGTAGAATGCATCCTTCACGGTGAGATCACTCGCCTCAGTGGGAGCATAAACAGAGACCAGGGAAATGACACCTAAGGAGTGACGAATCCTTAATCTCATAATACGCTCGTTGACCGGTGTTACCTCAATTATCATTGGGGTCAGCTTATTGGACACAGCTACAGCAACTCCTTGGGTATGGTAACCATCAGAGCGACCTGACCAATAGTAGGTGTAACCACCCGCCATTATCTCGCCGCAATCCGGTCTCCGAACCTCAGAGAGAGCTGCAATCCCGATGTCCAAACGCTTGAGCTCAGATGATAACAGAGACAGGTGATCATCCTCTCTTAGGGATAGGACATTCCAGGCACCCACCCGAAGGGACCGCCTCAGGTTAACCCAAGGAGACCGCCGTCTGGTGGACGACACCTCAGCACCACTCCGACACACTCTCCCGCAATCTGACCCAGGGATGTTACCCCGTGGTTTCCCTCCTATCAAAGATTGGGGGTCCCGAAGGCTTTGCCCCAATCCCGTCATCCGGTGAGCTGCCCTGCGAAGGGAAGCTACACAGGAGGTACTCCCACGGAGTGGGTTTTCAGATTTTTTTGCGTTTTTGCGTTTTGCGGAATGAAGGGTTTTACGGTGGCCGGAGTGCAAATCCTGCCACCAACCTCCTAATAAGAAGTGGCCCAACTGCAGGAGGACGTCCGCAGACACAGTTGGGCACTAGATATGGATGGCCGTTGGCTCACAAGGAGCTCCTCCGCCCTTTGACAGGTTTTGTTTTTAATCCTGCTGGGTGTCCATATCCAAACACCCAGTAAAGTCAAAGCAGTAAGCTTTGACTTTAAAAAAGTGCAAATTCATTAGAATGCATCTTTATGTACCCTGCCTCAGGCAAGAAATTAAGAACACCAGAAACAAAATAAAAATTATTATTACTCGTGTTCACAAACCTTTCTGGTGGTAATAATTTTGGGTTGTTGGAGAGCGCAAGCTCGCTCTGCATGCTTGCTAAAATAGCCGCCGAGGACGTCCATTGGATACTTCATTGTTTCGCATGAGTGGGCTATCTTGCTCCGCTTTACGATCTTTGGTTCAAACTACCCTCTCATACGGATCAAGGTCCACTCGCACACGGGGTATGTTCTGCATTTCTCAAAATTGGCCGAGATGGAAAAATGCTGACTAATGTTCTCTGGCAGAATTTAGCTTCAAAGTGGAAGCATATTTTGGCCCATAATGGAAGTTTGACTTCTTTGGCATTTCAGGTGTAGATCTGTTCAAAGTACCCTCCGTCATGTTAGAGCCAAATGTTGAAAAACCTGTTCAAGGTGCCCCGCTTTCCTTTACCATTGAAACGTACCTTTAACGACAACAGAACGCCTTGTTTAGGCTTCGTGGCTGAGGTGGCTGTCTTGGGATCTCAGGTTCCTGAAATCGAGCCTGTTGGCCACTGAATTAACACGAGGCGGGGTTGATTCAGCCTGCCATCCTTTACGAAGTCGGCAAAATGAGTTCCAATGCACTGGTATAGGAGCACAGCATCAGAAGCAAGGCTATGCTCCAACAAAGTGACCGCGACCGAGCAGACAAACTGCCATATGCCAGACGAGGAAAACAATCATAGACCCCTGAAGCCCTTGTCAGACACTTTCCTGATCCCTTTGAACTCCTTACACCCTTAAAGCCCTTAGTTAGACCCTTTAGACTGCATGATTCACTCGACCTTCTGACCCCAAGAGGCCCCATGAGAACTTTACTCCCTTGCCCCCTGTTAGACCCTCAAAGACCACTTTAGACACACACCACACAACAATATATTCAGTATTCTTGCAATATACACACTATATTTCTCAGTAAATAATGGCCATCATTAGGTGGTGGAAATTGAAGATCCCATGGTGGCTTCCGTGAAAAGTTGGCGAGCCATCGCCAGCACCCTGAACAAATGATGAATTCCTGCCCGAGCCAACACAGGGCACTGCATCAGCGGCACAGCCGCACTCAATCAGTGATGCTGCCCCACAGCCTGATGATGCATACGGATGAAGAGGACGAAGTAACGTGCAAACTCCCACCACCTGGAGGGAGGGTATAGGACTCTGCTCGTCTAATATACCAGTATAAAGCTCTTTCTAACCACTGACTCACTGACTGATATTAAAGATCGGTTTCATCCGGGTAACACAGAAAGCTGAAATTTTGCAAGCCAATGGACATCGAAGCCAATACAACGGGAAAAATTACAGAACCGTCGGACAACATCCGCAAATGAAAATAAAAATGTTGTTATGGATTTCAGAATTCAGTCTGATGAATGCATCCACACATCCAGGTCCTCAGACTGTTATTTCCTTAAATGCATGTTCAGATTAGCCCCATCCCCATGTCTAATGGGATATTAAATGTGATGTGTTGAGAAGGGTAAAGGATAGATCCCCTCTCTTATGTGAAGCTTTTTTCTTTACGACAGACATGTTTCTTTCACAAGCTCTGAAGCCCGCCCCCATTCTTCCTCAGCAACAATCTTTTGTGAGCCCCGACACCCGCCTTTTTTGAGAGTGCACGGGTCGTCATGGTAACCGTGCGCCAGTGGGGCAGGGTGAGCTGGGGCGGACTGCACCCTCGGAGACAGCCCGGAGATATATAAACGAACGGGAGGTTCGTTCTGTGAGGAAAAAAGCAAAAGAGGAGAAAAGCAAAAGAGGGAAAAAGCAAAAGAAGAAAAAAGCGAAAGAGGAGAAAAGTGAAAGAGGAGAAAAGCGGGAGAGAGGAAAGCGAAAGAAAGCGGGGTGAAAAGAAAGCGGGGCAAAAGAAAGCCAGGGAGGGAGAAGAGAAAGAGAAGTAAGCTTGAGAAGCGAGCAAGAAGCTGGTGTCTGACCAGCGCCAACAACGAGACAATTCATCCTTCCCAGTGCTTGGGCAAGCAAGCGTGTGGTGCGCGTGTGGGTGTGAGCAGCACCGCCAACAAGTGAGGCACGGGTCGGTCACCAACAACATCAGGGTCTCAACCCGTGAGAGACGATCTCGGTGCCCTCCAGACTTCGACTGGCATTCACGGCTATTCCCAAGAGTGTGCACGGCAGGGCTGGGTGCTGGCGACGGACGTGACACGCACACATTTCAGGACGTTTTCACTTCACGGACGACTTTCTGGTGAGCGAGACGATTCTCCCCCCCCCCTCCTCCCCTCCCCCTGAATGATCTGCTGGGTACCCTTGTCTGTGTTTAGCTGTAAGTAAGTCAACCCCCGATAAACATCTGCACTTTATCTCTTTCCTGGCATTTTGATTGATTTTGCTTTGAAAATCGTTCTTTATTTTCCTCAGAAAATCAAAGGTTCTTTTTATTTATTTATTTTATTATTAATAAATTATTTGTCGATTTCCAACCTGTCCGTGTTTGTCCTTTCCTTCCATTGGTCTAGCATTGTCCAAACCGAGATAGACTGGGATGTAATTACCACAGATTTGACCAAAAATCATCTGCACGAACCAGTGGTTAAAACGCTCGGCCGCCCTAATTAAAATCTAATTGAGATAACAGTGGTGCTTTCCCGAGGGCGCGCTCCCCGCTCAGGTAACCTCGTGACCTCTAGTTAAACAGAATAATTAGACGGTGGACACTGGAACTCGTTGTTGACTGGGTGGCGTTCGTGGTTTTAAAACAACCCACTGCACCACGTTAATTATGAGCGGTGCCCCCAGGTCCGGCTCTACCGAGGACAACCAGGGATTAATCCCCCTGAATGACAAGCTGGTTTCCCCGTACCCGTGGCTGCAACAATATATTAAAATAAATAAATGAAATAAAATGCAACTGAGCGACCCGAGACAATGAGGAGGAGCGGATATTTTGTATACAGACTGACATCGAAGCCAGAACACTGGGAAAAATCACAGAACCGTCGGAAAGCATTTTCTCCAACGCAGTGCATGAGTGAAAATTGATATTTTAGGTAATTAAAACACCCCTTTTGAACATAATTAACGGGATTATTTAATGATATCCTTCATCAGGCGATCTTCAGCCACCTCGCTCCGTGTCTTACAGCGTTTCCTGGGTAATCTCACTGGGGTCTGAAGCCGCCATGTTGTTTGGCCTGCTCTACCATGCCTTGACTTGGAACAGGCTGCAACAATTTCTCAATAACAAAGTTTCTTTTCACTTTCCCCACTCATGTTATCGAATGCCTGTTCATCATAGCTATGAATCTCTGGGTATATTGCAGTACTTATAAAAGCCTGGAGATGCCAGCGTTCGCGGCTTAATTCATTTGCGCATATGAATAACTGAGAGAATCTCTTAAACTAAGCAGAATTACAAAATGTAAGCTCCAGATTTGAAAGTGTTAGCCGTTCCGACTCCTAAAAAAAGTGTTGATTTGTCCAATTCGGACATTGCATGGGCGTTTCCGGGAGCATAGATGTATCGACGGAAATTGATCATCGCTTGCCAAGCCAGGCGGTCTGTTGGAGTGCTTGCTTCAGTGCGAAAGCCACTTACCGAGCTGCACAGTACTGTTGGTGTCCAAATCGGGAAATGCAGTCGACAGTTACAACAAGGTAGAGGTACATTTACAGCACACACGGACGTGGTACATATGGGTAGATTTGGATCTGTATGGATTCAATTTAAAACCATAAAACGCGTTTACGTCACTGCGCTCACTCCTCTGACGCGGTGAATGAGCGAAACTACAATATAAGGTTACATCAAATATGTTCTCTTGTGATGATTGGAATGAGGTAAAGAGAACGTTAATTTAATGAAGGAAATTAACTTTATCCAAAGACATTAAATGTTTATTTAAAATGTGAGAAAAGAGAAACATGAAGTGATTAAAACCCGAAACTCTCCCCTGATGTTTTGATGCCGGTAAAGCTGAAGAGCGAGTCGGTGGAGAAAGCAAGTTAAGACTATACTTTCAGGGATCATTTCTATAGTTTGTGAGTCCAGAAACGTAACTGAAAGTGAACGGACACGTTAACCCTGATGAGGAGTAGAAATCTCGCTTCCTGAGCGCGAAGCCGACTCGAGGTTCTGCTTCGGCAGCTGCTTCTTGTCATTGATGACCGTTCCCTTCACCACTTGTTGGTGGGGTGGAGGGAAGTGAGATATTCTGAGGGGTTAACTTATCATATAATTAAACGAAGGATTTAATATTATTGAGTTAATACACATTTTTAAATAAGTTTAAGTGGTTTCTTTTTTTTTTTGCACGATGCAATGTTTGGGTGTTTTCAACCTCTTGTTTGAAGTAAAGCCCATAACCCATGTGTGTTTCCTTGGTTGACACGGATTTAATTTCAGGGATAAACAAACCATAAGGTGGTGTATAAAGTCGTGAAATGATCGCCGTTGTAAATGTTTCCTCATGCTCTGAATTATTTTCCTCCGGTGGTTTTACGATCATTGCCTGATCACCCGAGAATCCCAAACATGAACACTGATTGTTCGGCGATGGAAGGGCATTAATAAATAGTTTCACGGAAACTGATCCATGATGGGATGGAAAGAGGGTCCAGTTGGGAGGGTGTACATCGTGTGGTGTCTCAGTGATCAGTACTCGGACCATTCTTATTCACAAGCAAATACAAACCAACCCTTCACTGACGGGAATATTAAAGAGGGCGAGAAAGAGGGAGGGGGTCGAGAAAGAGGGAGGGGGAGAGAGAGAGGGGTGAAGGGAGGGAATAAGGTCGAAGAAGGAGGGGAGAGAGGAAGGAGCAAGGAAGGGTCGGGGAGCGAGAGGGTGAGGAAGTGGGAAGCTCGGAAAGGGGGCGAGAGCAAGGAAGAGGAGGGAGGAACAGAGAGCAATGCCTCATTAAACGTCGCCACACAATCCAGGAGGGGGAGCAAAAAGGTCTGTGGGAGCTCGGAGGCAGTGAGGATGGGGCGAGGGAGGAATGGAGGAGAGCGAGCAAGCGGGGGGGGGGCAGAGCATCGCCTCACCAAACGTCGCTACATGCTCCACTAGAAGGTTTGGAGTGAGAAGGATGGGGGAGACAATCGGGTCAAAGTGGGGCTGGGGTTTGCGAGGAGGTAAGCAGAAAGGGAGGGATTTTTGGACTTTTGTTTTGGTAGGGGGACTTGAGGGAAAAATGGGGTGGGTGGAAGGGTTCTCCACATGCATGTGGTGGTGGATCTTGTGGAGAAAAGGATGTGTGTGTGTGTGGGGGGGGGCATGTTCATCCAGGATTGAACAAAATCGGATAGGTTTAAAGAGCATGCAAATACAGCACTCGGAGACTGCCTGGAGATGTCCATAGGGGTGGAGAGGGGACAGGGTTTGGGAGAAGGTAAGTGTGAGTCGAGAGGCAGGGAAGGCAGCGTGATGGGAAGGGAAGACCGCGTGAAGGAAACAGAAGGTGGCGTGTGGGAAAGGGAAGGCAGCATGATGTGAAGGGAATGCAGCGTGAGGGAAAGGGAAGGCAGAATGAGGGGAAAGGAAGGCGGCATGCAAGAAGGGAAGACAATAAAACACACCCAAACAGCAACATTTTCTTTTTAACCAGCAAATTCTGCAGCAGACTGGGAGGGAGATTTTAAAGCCCATGCTATCTACCTCACAAAGACCTGCCTGCATTCTGACATGCTTGAAAATGGAGCGACCTTTACACCCCTCCAGTCGGCTCACTCCAACTCTGATTCGTACATGCTACACTCTGGGGAAGCCTGTTTTAATTCAAAACTAAACTGTCAGTCCTCAGCAATCCCCTCAACAAGGGGGCGGGGGTGATGAGGGAGATCGGTGGGAGAGAGAGAGGAAGGGATGGGGGAGAGAGAGAGAGGAGGAGGTGTGGAAGAGAGAGGAGAGAGGGGGAAAGAGTGGGAGAGGAGTAGGAGAGGAAATTGGGGCAGGAGAAGGAGAGTAGGGGGCAGAAGAGAGGAGGGGAGAGAGAGAGGCAAGGGTGGAAGAGGGAATGTGTGGGAGAGAGTGGCAGAGGGGTGGGATAGAGAGAGAGGAGTGGTGAGAGAGGATGGAGAGAGGAGGGAGAGTGAAACTAAGCTTTGAGTGAAACCAAGAGTGCAACAAAATGAACCTTTTAAAAAGTCCATGAAATAATTAAATTAATAGATCAACTGAAAGTTTTCCTGTCACTGGGGACGGATACCTTTGCTTTGTTACGTAAAACCAAAAAACACGGATGGAGGGTGAACCTCATCATGGTGAAGCCTTGGTGAAGCATGTGAGTATGTCTATTAATTACGTTCTGTTTCAACATGAATTGGACCTTCAGTACATCGATTAATGACTTAATATTGGACCATGTCCTCACCAATTAATTACATCGATTTATTAAAGAGGGGAGAGTGGGGAATCTTGAACGAAGGGGTACCTTGAACCACAGGACTCTATTCCCTTCGTATAACTCCCTTCACAAAGATTTTTCTTGTCGTCTGGTCTCTGATCATCTCGTGGAAAGTCCATTAACTCCTCCAGTCATTCTCACTTGCCTTTTGGATTTGTAAGATTACAATTATTTTTTTCAATGATGGCCAAAGCAAATTTGAAAGGGTTATTTTTTCTTTATCTCGTACTACAGATGCAGCAGAAAACTTGGGTCTGTCAATTTAAACGGGGTTCTTATATTTAAGGTTCACAATACCTTGTCCTTGTAAAATTGGTGTTTTAGAACTTAAGAAGGTAAGAGAACCAGTGTGTTTTCTTGAGAAGATGGACCAGCACCATAAGTCAAAGACAAACGGAGGGAAAGCTGACAGTGGCAGATGAGAAGAGCCTTACAGGATGTCGGAAACGGTGCAACGTTCATCAAGGTGTTCATGATTTGAAGATAGAGAGAATAACATTTAATATCCAGGTACGTCAAGAAATGAACTTCTGAACATTTCAATGTGTTAAACTGTTTAGAGTTCACTAAAAGTTTATAATTACCTTCAGTTGTCTTTTTACTTCACTGGTGATCCCAGGGCATAGTTCAAACTACCCTCTCGCACGGATCAAGGTCCACCCGCACACGGGGTATGTTCTGCATTTCTCAAAATTGGCCGTGATGGAAAAATGCTGACTAATGTTCTCTGGCATAATTTAGCTTAAAAGTCGAAGCGTATTTAGTCCCATAATGGAAGTTTGACTTCTTTGGCATTTCAGGTGTAGATCTGTTCAAGGTATCCCTCGTGTGGGTGTGAGCAGCACCGCCAACAAGTGACGAATGGGTCGGTCACCAACAACACCAGGGTCTAAACCCGTGACAGACGATCTTGGTGCCCTCCAGACTTCAACTGGCGTTCAAGGCTATTCCCAAGAGGGTGCATGGCAGGGCTGGGTGCTGGCGACGGACGTAACACGCACGCATTTTAGGACGTTTTCACTTCACGGACGATTTTCTGGTGAATGTGAAGACTTCTGGATGAAATGACTTCTGGACCACAAAAAAAATGAAGAAGAATCTTCTGGTGAAGACGATTATTCCCCCCCCTCCCCCTGAATGATCTGCTGAGTACCCTTGTCTGTGTTTAGCTGTAAGTAAGTCAACCCCCGATAAGCATCTGCCCTTTATCTCTTTCGTGGCATTTTGATTGATTTTGCTTTGAAATTCGTTCTTTATTGACCTCAGAAAATAAAAAGTTCTTTTTATTTATTTATTTTATTATTAATAAATTACTTGTCGATTTCCAACCTGTCCATGTTTGTCCTTTCCTTCCATTGGTCGAGCATTGTTCGAACCGAGATAGACTGGGATGGAATTACCACAGATTTGACAAAAAATCGTCGGTACGAATCAGCGGTTAAAACGCTCAGCCCCCCGAATTAAAATATAATCAGATAACATTGGTGCTTTACCGAGGGCGCGCTCCCCACTCAGGTAACCACGTGACCTCCAGTTAAACGGAATAATTAGACGGTGGACACTGGAACTCGTGGTTGACCGGGTGGCGTTCGTGGTTTTAAAACAACCCACTGCACCACAACGTTAATTATGAGCGGTGCCCCCAGGTCCGGCTCTACCGAAGACAACCGGGGATTAATCCCCCTGAGTGACAAGCTGGTTTCCTGGTACCCGTGGCTGCAACAATATATTCAAATAAATAAATGAAATAAAATGCAGCTGAGCGACCCGAGACAATGAGGAGGCACGGAAATTTTGTATGCAGACTGACATCGAAGCCAGAACACTGGGAAAAATCGGAAAGCATTTTCTCCAACACAGTGCATGAGTGAAAACTGATACCTTAGGTAATTAAAACACCCCTTTTGAACATAATTAACGGGATTATTTAATTATATCCTTCATCAGGCGATCTTCGTCCACCTCGCTCTGTGTCTTACGGCGGCGTTTCCTGGGTAATCTCACTGGGGTCTGAAGCCCCCATGTTGTTTGGCCTGCTCTACCTTGGCCTGACTTGGAACAGGCTGCAACAATTTCTCAATAACGAAGTTTTTTTTTTCACTTTCCCCACTCATGTTATCGAATGCCTGTTCATCATAGCTATAAATCGCTGGGTATATTGCAGTGCTTATAAAAGCCTGGAGATGCCAGCGTTCACGGCTTTATTTCTTCTGCGCATTTGAATAACCGAGGGAATCTCTTAAACTAAGCAGAATTACAAAATGTTAGCTCCAGATTTGAAAGTGTTAGCCGTTCCGACTCCTAAAAAAAGTGTTGATTTTTCCAATTCGGACATTGCACGGGCGTTTCCGGGAGCATAGATGTATCGACGGAAATTGGTAATCGCTTGCCAAGCCAGGCGGTCTGTTGGAGTGCTTGCTTGAGTGCTTAAGCCACTTACCGAGCTGCACAGTACTGTTGGTGTCCAAATCGGGATGTGCAGTCGACAGATACAACAAGGTAGAGGTACGTTTACAGCACACATGGACGTGGTACATATGGGTAGATTTGGATCTGGATGGATTCAATTTAAAACCATAAAATGCGTTTACGTCACTGCTCTCACTCCTCTGACGCGGTGAATGGGCGAAACTACAATATAAGGTTACATCAAATATGTACTCTTGTCGTAATTGGAATGAGGTGAAGAGAATGTTAATATTGTTGCGGTTTTCGCGCCCGCCGGCGTGCGACGGCCACGTAACTCGAATCGCGGCACGTCGCCCACCGGACGGACAATCCAGTCGTGACCCTCTCGGACTAACGCCGGGAACCAGTCACGGGTGGACCTTTCGGTCTCACCGCGATCGAGCCAATCAGCCCCCGCGTGGGATAGGGTTGCTCGCCAAATTCGAACTACCTAAGTACCCACGCGGAGGGTAGACCGGGCGATCGCACCTCGCCGCAGGTCGACTTCGGACACGGGCCACTTAAGCGACCCGTTCCGTACTATCAGAATAACCGAGCGGTGTTATCGTCGACCTCGACGGTTCGATTAATTATCGGGCGTATTCAGCCCACTACCAACCCTTTACGTGAAGCAAGATGGGGATTCAATGGAGGAAAAGACGAAGCGAAGCGGGAGAACAGTTCAACAATAAAGCACATTTATTCGCGGCACACGGGAAGCACACAAATACAATTCCACCAAATGCACACAAAAAAAAGAAAACACAATTCCATTTCCACAAAAAGCAAACATAAAAGTGAAAACACAGTGCAGAGCTAATACCGACTACCGAGCATACGGCAACACTTATACAATTCTACTTCACAGACGGCGCCGACAACACATACCCAAAACCAAGGAAAGAATATCCCCAAGAATGAGGCAGGCCTGAGGCCGAGACCGGGTCGCGCCTACCCGTCTGGTGATGAGACGCGGAGCGGCGATGGCCCCGCAACCCGCGGGCCTCGTGGACGGTGTCTGGTAGGGGGTGGGAACGGGGCCCCCTTGGTCGCACTATCTCAGCGCGGGGGGAAACAGGAGGGGCTTGCTGATGCTCGGGGTATAGAGGATCTTTATTATCCCTGGTGTGCGTCTCCACCTCGGCCAGGTCGCGCTGCCGGCCTCCCTCGGGCGTGCAGCTCCCGGCACCGACGCGAGCACCCCCTCGTCCGACTCTCTTCAGCTTCTCCAGCCACTGCAGGCTTCGGGCTCCAGTCTTCCACACTCGTCCCCTCCGTTCCGACTCCTTCTCGTTCTCGACTCCTTCTCGTTCTTGTTTGCGACTCTGTTCTGACTGACGAACACCGTCCTTTTATCCCCCCGTAACTTCGCCTTTGACCCCCTCCCTTTGACCTTTCACCTCGCTCCCCATTGGCCCGAGAAAAAGTGGGCGTGAAGGCTTTTTGATCCGTTTTTGAAGCACAAAATCCGTGATTTTGTACACGCTGTTCAACGTGCGCCCTACACGAGTCCAGCATCGGTGCCCATGAGTGGCGCGAGATGACGGTGATGCGATGGTGGCGAGTTGTGACGGTAAAGGTCGTGGCGGTTGTGGTGAAGCGGCGTTGTGGTTGGTGGTTGTTGTTGTGGTTGTGATGGTAATCATGGCGGTTGGTCCAAAATAAAGATAGTAAAAGAAAAACGGCTATCCTGAAGAGTCGCAGCACGTATAAATGACATGTATTCCCACTAGACAACGGGTTTGGGCCTAACTACACATGCACTTACCGAGATACCTCACCTAAGGGACCTGAATGGTGGTTTGCGAATCTGGTAACCACAACAATATAATGAAGGAAATTAACTTTATCCGAACACATGAAATGTTTATATAAAATGTGAGAAAAGAGAAACATGAAGTGATTAAAACCCGAAACTCTCCCCTGATGTTTTGATGCCGGTAAAGCTGAAGAGCGAGTCGGTGGAGAAAGCAAGTTAAGACTATACTTTCAGGGATCATTTCTATAGTTTGTGAGTCCAGAAACGTAACTGAAAGTGAACGGACACGTTAACCCTGATGAGGAGCAGAAATCTCGCTTCCTGAGCGCGAAGCCGACTCGAGGTTCTGCTTCGGCAGCTGCTTCTTGTCATTGATGACCGTTCCCTTCACCACTTGTTGGTGGGGTGGAGGGAAGTGAGATATTCTGAGGGGTTAACTTAACATATTATTAAATGAAAGCTTTAATATTATCTGGTTAATTCACTCAGTGTAACTCGTTTTACTGGTTATGTTTATATTACATAATATTTTGTTCTTGTCCCATGAACCTCTTGTTTAAAGTTATATCCATGACCAACGTGTGTTTCCTTGATTGACACGAATTTCATTTCAGGGATAAACAAACCACTGGGCGGTGTATAAAGTCGTGAAATGATCGCTGTTGTAATTGTTTCCTAATCCCCAGAATTATTTTCCTCCTTCAGTGGTTTTACGATCATTGCCTGAACACCGAAAATCCCAAACATGAACACTGATTGTTCGGCGATGGAAGGGAGTTAATAAATAGTTTCCCGGAAACTGGATTCATGATGGGTGTGAATAGGGTCCAGTTGGGAGGATGTACATCGTGTGGTGTCTCAGTGATCAGTACTCGGACCATTATTATTCACGAGAAAATACAAACCAATCCTTCATTGACGGGAATGTTAAAGAGGGGGGAGAAAGATGGAGGGGGGAGGAAGAAGAGGGAGGGGGGAGAGAGAGAGGGGTGAAGGGAGGGAATAAGGTCGAAGAAGGAGGGGGAGAGAGGAAGGAGCAAGGAGGGGTCGGGGAGCGAGAGGGTGAGGAAGTGGGAAGCTCGGAAAGGGGTGAGAGCAAGGAAGAGGAGGGAGGAACAGAGAGCAATGCCTCATTAAACGTCGCCACACAATCCAGGAGGGGGAGCAAAAGGTCTGCGGGAGCTCGCAGGCAGTGAGGATGGGGCGAGGGAGGAATGGAGGAGAGCGAGCAAGCGGGGGGGGGGCAGAGCATCGCCTCACCAAACGTCGCTACATGCTCCACTAGAAGGTTTGGAGTGAGAAGGATGGGGGAGACAATCGGGTCAAAGTGGGGAGGGGGTTTGCGAGGAGGTAAGCAGAAAGGGAGGGATTTTTGGACTTTTGTTTTGGTAGGGGGACTTGAGGGAAAAATGGGGTGGGTGGAAGGGTTTTCCGCATGCATGTGGTAGTGGATCTTGTGGAGAAAAGGATGTGTGTGTGTGTGTGTGTGTGTGTGTGTGTGGGGGGGGCGTGTTCGTCCAGGATTGAACAAAATCGGATTGGTTTAAAGAGCATGCAAATACAGCACTCGGAGACTGCCTGGAGATGTCCATAGGGGTGGAGAGGGGACAGGGTTTGGGAGAAGGTAAGTGTGAGTCGAGAGGCAGGGAATGCAGCGTGATGGGAAGGGAAGACAGCGTGAAGGAAAGGGAAGGTGGCGTGTGGGAAAGGGAAGCAGCATGATGTGAAGGGAAGGCAGCGTGAGGGAAAGGGAAGGCAGAATGAGGGGAAAGGAAGGCGGCATGCGAGAAGGGAAGACAATAAAACACACCCAAACAGCAACATTTTCTTTTTAACCAGCAAATTCTGCAGCAGACTGGGAGGGAGATTTTAAAGCGCATGCTATCTACCTCACAAAGACCTGCCTGCATTCTGACATGCTTGAAAATGGAGCGACCTTTGCACCCCTCCAGTCGGCTCACTCCAACTCTGATTCGTACATGCTACACTCTGGGGAAGCCTGTTTTAATTCAAAACTAAACTGTCAGTCCTCAGCAATCCCCTCAACAAGGGGGTGGGGGTGATGAGGGAGATCGGTGGGAGAGAGAGAGGAAGGGATGGGGGAGAGAGAGAGGAGGAGGGGTGGAAGAGAGAGGAGAGAGGGGGAAAGAGTGGGAGAGGAGTAGGAGAGGAAATTGGGGCAGGAGAAGGAGAGTAGGGGGCAGAAGAGAGGAGGGGAGAGAGAGAGGCAAGGGTGGAAGAGGGAATGTGTGGGAGAGAGTGGCAGAGGGGTGGGATAGAGAGAGAGGAGGGGTGAGAGAGGATGGAGAGAGGAGGGAGAGTGAAACTAAGCTTTGAGTGAAACCAAGAGTGCAACAAAATGAACCTTTTAAAAAGTCCATGAAATAATTAAATTAATAGATCAACTGAAAGTTTTCCTGTCACTGGGGACGGATACCTTTGCTTTGTTACGTAAAACCAAAAAACATGGATGGAGGGTGAACCTCATCATGGTGAAGCCTTGGTGAAGCATGTGAGTATGTCTATTAATTACGTTCTGTTTCAACATGAATTGGACCTTCAGTACATCGATTAATGACTGAAAAATTGGACCATCTCTTCACCAATTAATTACGTCGATTTATTAAAGAGGGGAGAGTGGGGAATCTTGAACGAAGGGGTACCTTGAACCACAGGCCTCTATTCCCTTCGTATAACTCCCTTCACAAAGATTTTTCTTGTCGTCTGGTCTCTGATCATCTCGTGGAAAGTCAATTAACTCCTCCAGTCATTCTCACTTGCCTTTTGGATTTGTAAGATTGCAATTATTTTTTTCAATGATGGCCAAAGCAAATTTGAAAGGGTAATTTCTTCTTTATCTCGTACTACAGATGCAGCAGAAAACTTGGGTCTGTCAATTTAAACGGGGTTCTTATATTTAAGGTTCACAATACCTTGTCCTTGTAAAATTGGTGTTTTAGAACTTAAGAATGGAAGAGAACCAGTCTGTTTTCTTGAGAAGATGGACCAGGACCATAAGTCAAAGACAAACGGAGGGAAAGCTGACAGTGGCAGATGAGAAGAGCCTTACAGGATGTCGAAAAACGGTGCAACGTTCATCAAGGTGTTCATGATTTGAAGATAGAGAGAATAACATTTAATATCCAGGTACGTCAAGAAATGAACTTCTGAACATTTCAATGTGTTAAACTGTTTAAATTTCACTAAAAGTTTATAATTACCTTCAGTTGTCTTTTTTACTTCACTGGTGATCCCAGGGCATGGTTCAAACTACCCTCTCGTACGGATCAAGGTCCACCCGCACACGGGGTATGTTCTGCATTTCTCAAAATTGGCCGTGATGGAAAAATGCTGACTAATGTTCTCTGGCATAATTTAGCTTAAAAGTCGAAGCGTATTTAGTCCCATAATGGAAGTTTGACTTCTTTGGCATTTCAGGTGTAGATCTGTTCAAGGTATCCCTCGTGTGGGTGTGAGCAGCACCGCCAACAAGTGACGAATGGGTCGGTCACCAACAACACCAGGGTCTAAACCCGTGACAGACGATCTTGGTGCCCTCCAGACTTCAACTGGCGTTCAAGGCTATTCCCAAGAGGGTGCATGGCAGGGCTGGGTGCTGGCGACGGACGTAACACGCATGCATTTTAGGACGTTTTCACTTCACGGACGACTTTCTGGTGAATGTGAAGACTTCTGGATGAAATGACTTCTGGACCACAAAAAAAATGAAGAAGAATCTTCTGGTGAAGACGATTATTCCCCCCCCCTCCCCCTGAATGATCTGCTGAGTACCCTTGTCTGTGTTTTGCTGTAAGTAAGTCAACCCCCGATAAGCATCTGCCCTTTATCTCTTTCGTGGCATTTTGATTGATTTTGCTTTGAAATTCGTTCTTTATTGACCTCAGAAAATAAAAAGTTCTTTTTATTTATTAATTTTATTAGTAATAAATTATTTGTCGATTTCCAACCTGTCCATGTTTGTCCTTTCCTTCCATTGGTCGAGCATTGTTCGAACCGAGATAGACTGGGAGGGAATTACCACAGATTTGACCAAAAATCGTCGGTACGAACCAGCGGTTAAAACGCTCGGCCGCCCAAATTAAAATATAATCAGATAACATTGGTGCTTTACCGAGGGCGCGCTCCCCACTCAGGTAACCACGTGACCTCCAGTTAAACGGAATAATTAGACGGTGGACACTGGAACTCGTGGTTGACCGGGTGGCGTTCGTGGTTTTAAAACAACCCACTGCACCACAACGTTAATTATGAGCGGTGCCCCCAGGTCCGGCTCTACCGAGGACAACCGGGGATTAATCCCCCTGAGTGACAAGCTGGTTTCCTGGTACCCGTGGCTGCAACAATATATTCAAATAAATAAATGAAATAAAATGCAGCTGAGCGATCCGAGACAATGAGGAGGCACGGAAATTTTGTATGCAGACTGACATCGAAGCCAGAACCCTGGGAAAAATCGGAAAGCATTTTCTCCAACGCAGTAATGAGTGAAAATTGATACCTTAGGTAATTAAAACACCCCTTTTGAACATAATTAACGGGATTATTTAATTATATCCTTCATCAGGCGATCTTCGTCCACCGCGCTCTGTGTCTTACGGCGGCGTTTCCTGGGTAATCTCACTGGGGTCTGAAGCCCCCATGTTGTTTGGCCTGCTCTACCTTGGCCTGACTTGGAACAGGCTGCAACAATTTCTCAATAACGAAGTTTTTTTTTCACTTTCCCCACTCATGTTATCGAATGCCTGTTCATCATAGCTATAAATCGCTGGGTATATTGCAGTGCTTATAAAAGCCTGGAGATGCCAGCGTTCACGGCTTTATTTCTTTTGCGCATTTGAATAACCGAGAGAATCTCTTAAACTAAGCAGAATTACAAAATGTTAGCTCCAGATTTGAAAGTGTTAGCCGTTCCGACTCCTAAAAAAAGTGTTGATTTTTCCAATTCGGACATTGCACGGGCGTTTCCGGGAGCATAGATGTATCGACGGAAATTGGTAATCGCTTGCCAAGCCAGGTGGTCTGTTGGAGTGCTTGCTTGAGTGCTTAAGCCACTTACCGAGCTGCACAGTACTGTTGGTGTCCAAATCGGGATGTGCAGTCGACAGTTACAACAAGGTAGAGGTACGTTTACAGCACACATGGACGTGGTACATATGGGTAGATTTGGATCTGGATGGATTCAATTTAAAACCATAAAATGCGTTTACGTCACTGCTCTCACTCCTCTGACGCGGTGAATGGGCGAAACTACAATATAAGGTTACATCAAATATGTACTCTTGTCGTAATTGGAATGAGGTGAAGAGAATGTTAATATAATGAAGGAAATTAACTTTATCCGAACACATGAAATGTTTATATAAAATGTGAGAAAAGAGAAACATGAAGTGATTAAAACCTGGAACTCTCCCCTGATGTTTTGATGCCGGTAAAGCTGAAGAGCGAGTCGGTGGAGAAAGCAAGTTAAGACTATACTTTCAGGGATCATTTCTATAGTTTGTGAGTCCAGAAACGTAACTGAAAGTGAACGGACACGTTAACCCTGATGAGGAGCAGAAATCTCGCTTCCTGAGCGCGAAGCCGACTCGAGGTTCTGCTTCGGCAGCTGCTTCTTGTCATTGATGACCGTTCCCTTCACCACTTGTTGGTGGGGTGGAGGGCAGTGAGATATTCTGAGGGGTTAACTTAGCATATTATTAAATGAAAGCTTTAATATTATCTGGTTAATTCACTCAGTGTAACTCGTTTTACTGGTTATGTTTATATTACATAATATTTTATTCTTGTCCCATGAACCTCTTGTTTAAAGTTATATCCATGACCAACGTGTGTTTCCTTGATTGACACGAATTTCATTTCAGGGATAAACAAACCACTGGGCGGTGTATAAAGTCGTGAAATGATCGCTGTTGTAATTGTTTCCTAATCCCCAGAATTATTTTCCTCCTTCAGTGGTTTTACGATCATTGCCTGAACACCGAAAATCCCAAACATGAACACTGATTGTTCGGCGATGGAAGGGAGTTAATAAATAGTTTCCCGGAAACTGGATTCATGATGGGTGTGAATAGGGTCCAGTTGGGAGGATGTACATCGTGTGGTGTCTCAGTGATCAGTACTCGGACCATTATTATTCACGAGAAAATACAAACCAATCCTTCATTGACGGGAATGTTAAAGAGGGGGGAGAAAGATGGAGGGGGGAGGAAGAAGAGGGAGGGGGGAGAGAGAGAGGGGTGAAGGGAGGGAATAAGGTCGAAGAAGGAGGGGGAGAGAGGAAGGAGCAAGGAGGGGTCGGGGAGCGAGAGGGTGAGGAAGTGGGAAGCTCGGAAAGGGGGTGAGAGCAAGGAAGAGGAGGGAGGAACAGAGAGCAATGCCTCATTAAACGTCGCCACACAATCCAGGAGGGGGAGCAAAAAGGTCTGTGGGAGCTCGGAGGCAGTGAGGATGGGGCGAGGGAGGAATGGAGGAGAGCGAGCAAGCGGGGGGGCAGAGCATCGCCTCACCAAACGTCGCTACATGCTCCACTAGAAGGTTTGGAGTGAGAAGGATGGGGAGACAATCGGGTCAAAGTGGGGAGGGGTTTGTGAGGAGGTAAGCAGAAAGGGAGGGATTTTTGGACTTTTGTTTTGGTAGGGGCCCTTGAGGGAAAAATGGGGTGGGTGGAAGGGTTTTCCCCATGCATGTGGTATTGGATCTTGTGGAGAAAAGGATGTGTGTGTGTGTGTGTGTGTGTGTGTGTGTGTGTGTGTGTGTGTGTGTGTGTGTGTGTGTGTGTGTGGGGGGGGGGGGGGCGTGTTCGTCCAGGATTGAACAAAATCGGATTGGTTTAAAGAGCATGCAAATACAGCACTCGGAGACTGCCTGGAGATGTCCATAGGGGTGGAGAGGGGACAGGGTTTGGGAGAAGGTAAGTGTGAGTCGAGAGGCAGGGAAGGCAGCGTGATGGGAAGGGAAGACAGCGTGAAGGAAAGGGAAGGTGGCGTGTGGGAAAGGGAAGGCAGCATGATGTGAAGGGAAGGCAGCGTGAGGGAAAGGGAAGGCAGAATGAGGGGAAAGGAAGGCGGCATGCAAGAAGGGAAGACAATAAAACACACCCACACAGCAACATTTTCTTTTTAACCAGCAAATTCTGCAGCAGACTGGGAGGGAGATTTTAAAGCCCATGCTATCTACCTCACAAAGACCTGCCTGCATTCTGACATGCTTGAAAATGGAGCGACCTTTGCACCCCTCCAGTCGGCTCACTCCAACTCTGATTCGTACATGCTACACTCTGGGGAAGCCTGTTTTAATTCAAAACTAAACTGTCAGTCCTCAGCAATCCCCTCAACAAGGGGGTGGGGGTGATGAGGGAGATCGGTGGGAGAGAGAGAGGAAGGGATGGGGGAGAGAGAGAGGAGGAGGGGTGGAAGAGAGAGGAGAGAGGGGGAAAGAGTGGGAGAGGAGTAGGAGAGGAAATTGGGGCAGGAGAAGGAGAGTAGGGGGCAGAAGAGAGGAGGGGAGAGAGAGAGGCAAGGGTGGAAGAGGGAATGTGTGGGAGAGAGTGTCAGAGGGGTGGGATAGAGAGAGAGGAGGGGTGAGAGAGGATGGAGAGAGGAGGGAGAGTGAAACTAAGCTTTGAGTGAAACCAAGAGTGCAACAAAATGAACCTTTTAAAAAGTCCATGAAATAATTAAATTAATAGATCAACTGAAAGTTTTCCTGTCACTGGGGACGGATACCTTTGCTTTGTTACGTAAAACCAAAAAACACGGATGGAGGGTGAACCTCATCATGGTGAAGCCTTGGTGAAGCATGTGAGTATGTCTATTAATTACGTTCTGTTTCAACATGAATTGGACCTTCAGTACATCGATTAATGACTTAATATTGGACCATCTCTTCACCAATTAATTACGTCGATTTATTAAAGAGGGGAGAGTGGGGAATCTTGAACGAAGGGGTACCTTGAACCACAGGCCTCTATTCCCTTCGTATAACTCCCTTCACAAAGATTTTTCTTGTCGTCTGGTCTCTGATCATCTCGTGGAAAGTGCATTAACTCCTCCAGTCATTCTCACTTGCCTTTTGGATTTGTAAGATTACAATTATTTTTTTCAATGATGGCCAAAGCAAATTTGAAAGGGTAATTTCTTCTTTATCTCATACTACAGATGCAGCAGAAAACTTGGGTCTGTCAATTTAAACGGGGTTCTTATATTTAAGGTTCACAATACCTTGTCCTTGTAAAATTGGTGTTTTAGAACTTAAGAATGGAAGAGAACCAGTCTGTTTTCTTGAGAAGATGGACCAGCACCATAAGTCAAAGACAAACGGAGGGAAAGCTGACAGTGGCAGATGAGAAGAGCCTTACAGGATGTCGAAAAACGGTGCAACGTTCATCAAGGTGTTCATGATTTGAAGATAGAGAGAATAACATTTAATATCCAGGTACGTCAAGAAATGAACTTCTGAACATTTCAATGTGTTAAACTGTTTAGAGTTCACTAAAAGTTTATAATTACCTTCAGTTGTCTTTTTTACTTCACTGGTGATCCCAGGGCATGGTTCAAACTACCCTCTCGTACGGATCAAGGTACACCCGCACACGGGGTATGTTCTGCATTTCTCAAAATTGGCCGTGATGGAAAAATGCTGACTAATGTTCTCTGGCATAATTTAGCTCAAAAGTCGAAGCGTATTTAGTCCCATAATGGAAGTTTGACTTCTTTGGCATTTCAGGTGTAGATCTGTTCAAGGTATCCCTCGTGTGGGTGTGAGCAGCACCGCCAACAAGTGACGAATGGGTCGGTCACCAACAACACCAGGGTCTAAACCCGTGACAGACGATCTTGGTGCCCTCCAGACTTCAACTGGCGTTCAAGGCTATTCCCAAGAGGGTGCATGGCAGGGCTGGGTGCTGGCGACGGACGTAACACGCATGCATTTTAGGACGTTTTCACTTCACGGACGACTTTCTGGTGAATGTGAAGACTTCTGGATGAAATGACTTCTGGACCACAAAAAAAATGAAGAAGAATCTTCTGGTGAAGACGATTATTCCCCCCCCTCCCCCTGAATGATCTGCTGAGTACCCTTGTCTGTGTTTAGCTGTAAGTAAGTCAACCCCCGATAAGCATCTGCCCTTTATCTCTTTCGTGGCATTTTGATTGATTTTGCTTTGAAATTCGTTCTTTATTGACCTCAGAAAATAAAAAGTTCTTTTTATTTATTAATTTTATTATTAATAAATTATTTGTCGATTTCCAACCTGTCCATGTTTGTCCTTTCCTTCCATTGGTCTAGCATTGTTCGAACCGAGGTAGACTGGGAGGGAATTACCACAGATTTGACCAAAAATCGTCGGTACGAACCAGCGGTTAAAACGCTCGGCCGCCCAAATTAAAATATAATCAGATAACGTTGGTGCTTTACCGAGGGCGCGCTCCCCACTCAGGTAACCACGTGACCTCCAGTTAAACGGAATAATTAGACGGTGGACACTGGAACTCGTGGTTGACCGGGTGGCGTTCGTGGTTTTAAAACAACCCACTGCACCACAACGTTAATTATGAGCGGTGCCCCCAGGTCCGGCTCTACCGAGGACAACCGGGGATTAATCCCCCTGAGTGACAAGCTGGTTTCCTGGTACCCGTGGCTGCAACAATATATTCAAATAAATAAATGAAATAAAATGCAGCTGAGCGACCCGAGACAATGAGGAGGCACGGAAATTTTGTATGCAGACTGACATCGAAGCCAGAACCCTGGGAAAAATCGGAAAGCATTTTCTCCAACACAGTGCATGAGTGAAAATTGATACTTTAGATACTTAAAACACCCCTTTTGAACATAATTAACGGGATTATTTAATTATATCCTTCATCAGGCGATCTTCGTCCACCTCGCTCTGTGTCTTACGGCGGCGTTTCCTGGGTAATCTCACTGGGGTCTGAAGCCCCCATGTTGTTTGGCCTGCTCTACCTTGGCCTGACTTGGAACAGGCTGCAACAATTTCTCAATAACGAAGTTTTTTTTTCACTTTCCCCACTCATGTTATTGAATGCCTGTTCATCATAGCTATAAATCGCTGGGTATATTGCAGTGCTTATAAATGCCTGGAGATGCCAGCGTTCACGGCTTTATTTCTTTTGCGCATTTGAATAACCGAGAGAATCTCTTAAACTAAGCAGAATTACAAAATGTTAGCTCCAGATTTGAAAGTGTTAGCCGTTCCGACTCCTAAAAAAAGTGTTGATTTTTCCAATTCGGACATTGCACGGGCGTTTCCGGGAGCATAGATGTATCGACGGAAATTGGTCATCGCTTGCCAAGCCAGGCGGTCTGTTGGAGTGCTTGCTTGAGTGCTTAAGCCACTTACCGAGCTGCACAGTACTGTTGGTGTCCAAATCGGGATGTGCAGTCGACAGATACAACAAGGTAGAGGTACGTTTACAGCACACATGGACGTGGTACATATGGGTAGATTTGGATCTGGATGGATTCAATTTAAAACCATAAAATGCGTTTACGTCACTGCTCTCACTCCTCTGACGCGGTGAATGGGCGAAACTACAATATAAGGTTACATCAAATATGTTCTCTTGTCGTAATTGGAATGAGGTGAAGAGAATGTTAATATAATGAAGGAAATTAACTTTATCCGAACACATGAAATGTTTATATAAAATGTGAGAAAAGAGAAACATGAAGTGATTAAAACCTGGAACTCTCCCCTGATGTTTCGATGCCGGTAAAGCTGAAGAGCGAGTCGGTGGAGAGAGTGAGTTAAGACTATACTTTCAGGGATCATTTCTATAGTTTGTGAGTCCAGAAACGTAACTGAAAGTGAACGGACACGTTAACCCTGATGAGGAGCAGAAATCTCGCTTCCTGAGCGCGAAGCCGACTCGAGGTTCTGCTTCGGCAGCTGCTTCTTGTCATTGATGACCGTTCCCTTCACCACTTGTTGGTGGGGTGGAGGGAAGTGAGATATTCTGAGGGGTTAACTTAACATATTATTAAATGAAAGCTTTAATATTATCTGGTTAATTCACTCAGTGTAACTCGTTTTACTGGTTATGTTTATATTACATAATATTTTGTTCTTGTCCCATGAACCTCTTGTTTAAAGTTATATCCATGACCAACGTGTGTTTCCTTGATTGACACGAATTTCATTTCAGGGATAAACAAACCACTGGGCGGTGTATAAAGTCGTGAAATGATCACTGTTGTAATTGTTTCCTAATCCCAGAATTATTTTCCTCCTTCAGTGGTTTTACGATCATTGCCTGAACACCGAAAATCCCAAACATGAACACTGATTGTTCGGCGATGGAAGGGAGTTAATAAATAGTTTCCCGGAAACTGGATTCATGATGGGTGTGAATAGGGTCCAGTTGGGAGGATGTACATCGTGTGGTGTCTCAGTGATCAGTACTCGGACCATTATTATTCACGAGAAAATACAAACCAATCCTTCATTGACGGGAATGTTAAAGAGGGGGGAGAAAGAGGGAGGGGAGAGGAAGAAGAGGGAGGGGGGAGGAAGAAGAGGGAGGGGGGAGAGAGAGAGGGGTGAAGGGAGGGAATAAGGTCGAAGAAGGAGGGGGAGAGAGGAAGGAGCAAGGAGGGGTCGGGGAGCGAGAGGGTGAGGAAGTGGGAAGCTCGGAAAGGGGTGAGAGCAAGGAAGAGGAGGGAGGAACAGAGAGCAATGCCTCATTAAACGTCGCCACACAATCCAGGAGGGGGAGCAAAAAGGTCTGTGGGAGCTCGGAGGCAGTGAGGATGGGGCGAGGGAGGAATGGAGGAGAGCGAGCAAGCGGGGGGGGGGGCAGAGCATCGCCTCACCAAACGTCGCTACATGCTCCACTAGAAGGTTTGGAGTGAGAAGGATGGGGGAGACAATCGGGTCAAAGTGGGGAGGGGGTTTGCGAGGAGGCAAGCAGAAAGGGAGGGATTTTTGGACTTTTGTTTTGGTAGGGGGACTTGAGGGAAAAATGGGGTGGGTGGAAGGGTTTTCCGCATGCATGTGGTAGTGGATCTTGTGGAGAAAAGGATGTGTGTGTGTGTGTGTGTGTGTGTGTGTGTGTGTGTGTGTGTGTGTGTGTGTGTGTGTGTGTGTGTGGGGGGGGGCGTGTTCGTCCAGGATTGAACAAAATCGGATAGGTTTAAAGAGCATGCAAATACAGCACTCGGAGACTGCCTGGAGATGTCCATAGGGGTGGAGAGGGGACAGGGTTTGGGAGAAGGTAAGTGTGAGTCGAGAGGCAGGGAAGGCAGCGTGATGGGAAGGGAAGACAGCGTGAAGGAAAGGGAAGGTGGCGTGTGGGAAAGGGAAGGCAGCATGATGTGAAGGGAAGGCAGCGTGAGGGAAAGGGAAGGCAGAATGAGGGGAAAGGAAGGTGGCATGCGAGAAGGGAAGACAATAAAACACACCCAAACAGCAACATTTTCTTTTTAACCAGCAAATTCTGCAGCAGACTGGGAGGGAGATTTTAAAGCCCATGCTATCTACCTCACAAAGACCTGCCTGCATTCTGGCATGCTTGAAAATGGAGCGACCTTTGCACCCCTCCAGTCGGCTCACTCCAACTCTGATTCGTACATGCTACACTCTGGGGAAGCCTGTTTAAATTCAAAACTAAACTGTCAGTCCTCAGCAATCCCCTCAACAAGGGGGCGGGGGTGATGAGGGAGATCGGTGAGAGAGAGAAGAAGGGATGGGGGAGAGAGAGAGGAGGAGGGGTGGAAAAGAGAGGAGAGAGGGGGAAAGAGTGGGAGAGGAGTAGGAGAGGAAATTGGGGCAGGAGAAGGAGAGTAGGGGGCAGAAGAGAGGAGGGGAGAGAGAGAGGCAAGGGTGGAAGAGGGAATCTGTGGGAGAGAGTGGCAGAGGGGTGGGATAGAGAGAGAGGAGGGGTGAGAGAGGATGGAGAGAGGAGGGAGAGTGAAACTAAGCTTTGAGTGAAACCAAGAGTGCAACAAAATGAACCTTTTAAAAAGTCCATGAATTAATTAAATTAATAGATCAACTGAAAGTTTTCCTGTCACTGGGGACGGATACCTTTGCTTTGTTACGTAAAACCAAAAAACACGGATGGAGGGTGAACCTCATCATGGTGAAGCCTTGGTGAAGCATGTGAGTATGTCTATTAATTACGTTCTGTTTCAACATGAATTGGACCTTCAGTACATCGATTAATGACTTAATATTGGACCATGTCTTCACCAATTAATTACGTCGATTTATTAAAGAGGGGAGAGTGGGGAATCTTGAACGAAGGGGTACCTTGAACCACAGGCCTCTATTCCCTTCGTATAACTCCCTTCACAAAGATTTTTCTTGTCGTCTGGTCTCTGATCATCTCGTGGAAAGTCCATTAACTCCTCCAGTCATTCTCACTTGCCTTTTGGATTTGTAAGATTGCAATTATTTTTTTCAATGATGGCCAAAGCAAATTTGAAAGGGTAATTTCTTCTTTATCTCGTACTACAGATGCAGCAGAAAACTTGGGTCTGTCAATTTAAACGGGGTTCTTATATTTAAGGTTCACAATACCTTGTCCTTGTAAAATTGGTGTTTTAGAACTTAAGAATGGAAGAGAACCAGTGTGTTTTCTTGAGAAGATGGACCAGCACCATAAGTTAAAGACAAACGGAGGGAAAGCTGACAGTGGCAGATGAGAAGAGCCTTACAGGATGTCGGAAACGGTGCAACGTTCATCAAGGTGTTCATGATTTGAAGATAGAGAGAATAACATTTAATATCCAGGTACGTCAAGAAATGAACTGAACATTTCAATGTGTTAAACTGTTTAAAGTTCACTAAAAGTTTATAATTACCTTCAGTTGTCTTTTTTACTTCACTGGTGATCCCAGGGCATAGTTCAAACTACCCTCTCGCACGGATCAAGGTCCACCCGCACACGGGGTATGTTCTGCATTTCTCAAAATTGGCCGTGATGGAAAAATGCTGACTAATGTTCTCTGGCATAATTTAGCTTAAAAGTCGAAGCGTATTTAGTCCCATAATGGAAGTTTGACTTCTTTGGCATTTCAGGTGTAGATCTGTTCAAGGTATCCCTCGTGTGGGTGTGAGCAGCACCGCCAACAAGTGACGAATGGGTCGGTCACCAACAACACCAGGGTCTAAACCCGTGACAGACGATCTTGGTGCCCTCCAGACTTCAACTGGCGTTCAAGGCTATTCCCAAGAGGGTGCATGGCAGGGCTGGGTGCTGGCGACGGACGTAACACGCATGCATTTTAGGACGTTTTCACTTCACGGACGACTTTCTGGTGAATGTGAAGACTTCTGGATGAAATGACTTCTGGACCACAAAAAAAATGAAGAAGAATCTTCTGGTGAAGACGATTATTCCCCCCCCTCCCCCTGAATGATCTGCTGAGTACCCTTGTCTGTGTTTAGCTGTAAGTAAGTCAACCCCCGATAAGCATCTGCCCTTTATCTCTTTCGTGGCATTTTGATTGATTTTGTTTTGAAATTCGTTCTTTATTGACCTCAGAAAATAAAAAGTTCTTTTTATTTATTTATTTTATTATTAATAAATTACTTGTCGATTTCCAACCTGTCCATGTTTGTCCTTTCCTTCCATTGGTCGAGCATTGTTCGAACCGAGATAGACTGGGAGGGAATTACCACAGATTTGACCAAAAATCGTCGGTACGAACCAGCGGTTAAAACGCTCGGCCGCCCAAATTAAAATATAATCAGATAACATTGGTGCTTTACCGAGGGCGCGCTCCCCACTCAGGTAACCACGTGACCTCCAGTTAAACGGAATAATTAGACGGTGGACACTGGAACTCGTGGTTGACCGGGTGGCGTTCGTGGTTTTAAAACAACCCACTGCACCACAACGTTAATTATGAGCGGTGCCCCCAGGTCCGGCTCTACCGAGGACAACCGGGGATTAATCCCCCTGAGTGACAAGCTGGTTTCCTGGTACCCGTGGCTGCAACAATATATTCAAATAAATAAATGAAATAAAATGCAGCTGAGCGACCCGAGACAATGAGGAGGCACGGAAATTTTGTATGCAGACTGACATCGAAGCCAGAACACTGGGAAAAATCGGAAAGCATTTTCTCCAACACAGTAATGAGTGAAAATTGATACCTTAGGTAATTAAAACACCCATTTTGAACATAATTAACGGGATTATTTAATTATATCCTTCATCAGGCGATCTTCGTCCACCGCGCTCTGTGTCTTACGGCGGCGTTTCCTGGGTAATCTCACTGGGGTCTGAAGCCCCCATGTTGTTTGGCCTGCTCTACCTTGGCCTGACTTGGAACAGGCTGCAACAATTTCTCAATAACAAAGTTTTTTTTTCACTTTCCCCACTCATGTTATCGAATGCCTGTTCATCATAGCTATAAATCGCTGGGTATATTGCAGTGCTTATAAAAGCCTGGAGATGCCAGCGTTCACGGCTTTATTTCTTTTGCGCATTTGAATAACCGAGGGAATCTCTTAAACTAAGCAGAATTACAAAATGTAAGCTCCAGATTTGAAAGTGTTAGCCGTTCCGACTCCGAAAAAAAGTGTTGATTTTTCCAATTCGGACATTGCACGGGCGTTTCCGGGAGCATAGATGTATCGACGGAAATTGGTAATCGCTTGCCAAGCCAGGCGGTCTGTTGGAGTGCTTGCTTGAGTGCTTAAGCCACTTACCGAGCTGCACAGTACTGTTGGTGTCCAAATCGGGATGTGCAGTCGACAGATACAACAAGGTAGAGGTACGTTTACAGCACACATGGACGTGGTACATATGGGTAGATTTGGATCTGGATGGATTCAATTTAAAACCATAAAACGCGTTTACGTCACTGCTCTCACTCCTCTGACGCGGTGAATGGGCGAAACTACAATATAAGGTTACATCAAATATGTTCTCTTGTCGTAATTTGAATGAGGTGAAGAGAATGTTAATATAATGAAGGAAATTAACTTTATCCGAACACATGAAATGTTTATATAAAATGTGAGAAAAGAGAAACATGAAGTGATTAAAACCCGAAACTCTCCCTTGATGTTTCGATGCCGGTAAAGCTGAAGAGCGAGTCGGTGGAGAGAGAGCAAGTTAAGACTATACTTTCAGGGATCATTTCTATAGTTTGTGAGTCCAGAAACGTAACTGAAAGTGAACGGACACGTTAACCCTGATGAGGAGCAGAAATCTCGCTTCCTGAGCGCGAAGCCGACTCGAGGTTCTGCTTCGGCAGCTGCTTCTTGTCATTGATGACCGTTCCCTTCACCACTTGTTGGTGGGGTGGAGGGAAGTGAGATATTCTGAGGCGTTAACTTAACATATTATTAAATGAAAGCTTTAATATTATCTGGTTAATTCACTCAGTGTAACTCGTTTTACTGGTTATGTTTATATTACATAATATTTTGTTCTTGTCCCATGAACCTCTTGTTTAAAGTTATATCCATGACCAACGTGTGTTTCCTTGATTGACACGAATTTCATTTCAGGGATAAACAAACCACTGGGCGGTGTATAAAGTCGTGAAATGATCGCTGTTGTAATTGTTTCCTAATCCCCAGAATTATTTTCCTCCTTCAGTGGTTTTACGATCATTGCCTGAACACCGAAAATCCCAAACATGAACACTGATTGTTCGGCGATGGAAGGGAGTTAATAAATATTTCCCGGAAACTGGATTCATGATGGGTGTGAATAGGGTCCAGTTGGGAGGATGTACATCGTGTGGTGTCTCAGTGATCAGTACTCGGACCATTATTATTCACGAGAAAATACAAACCAATCCTTCATTGACGGGAATGTTAAAGAGGGGGGAGAAAGATGGAGGGGGGAGGAAGAAGAGGGAGGGGGGAGAGAGAGAGGGGTGAAGGGAGGGAATAAGGTCGAAGAAGGAGGGGAGAGAGGAAGGAGCAAGGAGGGGTCGGGGAGCGAGAGGGTGAGGAAGTGGGAAGCTCGGAAAGGGGTGAGAGCAAGGAAGAGGAGGGAGGAACAGAGAGCAATGCCTCATTAAACGTCGCCACACAATCCAGGAGGGGGAGCAAAAAGGTCTGTGGGAGCTCGGAGGCAGTGAGGATGGGGCGAGGGAGGAATGGAGGAGAGCGAGCAAGCGGGGGGGGGCAGAGCATCGCCTCACCAAACGTCGCTACATGCTCCACTAGAAGGTTTGGAGTGAGAAGGATGGGGGAGACAATCGGGTCAAAGTGGGGAGGGGTTTGCGAGGAGGTAAGCAGAAAGGGAGGGATTTTTGGACTTTTGTTTTGGTAGGGGGACTTGAGGGAAAAATGGGGTGGGTGGAAGGGTTCTCCACATGCATGTGGTAGTGGATCTTGTGGAGAAAAGGATGTGTGTGTGTGTGTGTGGGGGGGGCGTGTTCGTCCAGGATTGAACAAAATCGGATTGGTTTAAAGAGCATGCAAATACAGCACTCGGAGACTGCCTGGAGATGTCCATAGGGGTGGAGAGGGGACAGGGTTTGGGAGAAGGTAAGTGTGAGTCGAGAGGCAGGGAAGGCAGCGTGATGGGAAGGGAAGACAGCGTGAAGGAAAGGGAAGGTGGCGTGTGGGAAAGGGAAGGCAGCATGATGTGAAGGGAAGGCAGCGTGAGGGAAAGGGAAGGCAGAATGAGGGGAAAGGAAGGCGGCATGCGAGAAGGGAAGACAATAAAACACACCCAAACAGCAACATTTTCTTTTTAACCAGCAAATTCTGCAGCAGACTGGGAGGGAGATTTTAAAGCCCATGCTATCTACCTCACAAAGACCTGCCTGCATTCTGACATGCTTGAAAATGGAGCGACCTTTGCACCCCTCCAGTCGGCTCACTCCAACTCTGATTCGTACATGCTACACTCTGGGGAAGCCTGTTTTAATTCAAAACTAAACTGTCAGTCCTCAGCAATCCCCTCAACAAGGGGGTGGGGGTGATGAGGGAGATCGGTGGGAGAGAGAGAGGAAGGGATGGGGGAGAGAGAGAGGAGGAGGGGTGGAAGAGAGAGGAGAGAGGGGGAAAGAGTGGGAGAGGAGTAGGAGAGGAAATTGGGGCAGGAGAAGGAGAGTAGGGGGCAGAAGAGAGGAGGGGAGAGAGAGAGGCAAGGGTGGAAGAGGGAATGTGTGGGAGAGAGTGTCAGAGGGGTGGGATAGAGAGAGAGGAGGGGTGAGAGAGGATGGAGAGAGGAGGGAGAGTGAAACTAAGCTTTGAGTGAAACCAAGAGTGCAACAAAATGAACCTTTTAAAAAGTCCATGAAATAATTAAATTAATAGATCAACTGAAAGTTTTCCTGTCACTGGGGACGGATACCTTTGCTTTGTTACGTAAAACCAAAAAACACGGATGGAGGGTGAACCTCATCATGGTGAAGCCTTGGTGAAGCATGTGAGTATGTCTATTAATTACGTTCTGTTTCAACATGAATTGGACCTTCAGTACATCGATTAATGACTTAATATTGGACCATCTCTTCACCAATTAATTACGTCGATTTATTAAAGAGGGGAGAGTGGGGAATCTTGAACGAAGGGGTACCTTGAACCACAGGCCTCTATTCCCTTCGTATAACTCCCTTCACAAAGATTTTTCTTGTCGTCTGGTCTCTGATCATCTCGTGGAAAGTCCATTAACTCCTCCAGTCATTCTCACTTGCCTTTTGGATTTGTAAGATTACAATTATTTTTTTCAATGATGGCCAAAGCAAATTTGAAAGGGTAATTTCTTCTTTATCTCATACTACAGATGCAGCAGAAAACTTGGGTCTGTCAATTTAAACGGGGTTCTTATATTTAAGGTTCACAATACCTTGTCCTTGTAAAATTGGTGTTTTAGAACTTAAGAATGGAAGAGAACCAGTCTGTTTTCTTGAGAAGATGGACCAGCACCATAAGTCAAAGACAAACGGAGGGAAAGCTGACAGTGGCAGATGAGAAGAGCCTTACAGGATGTCGAAAAACGGTGCAACGTTCATCAAGGTGTTCATGATTTGAAGATAGAGAGAATAACATTTAATATCCAGGTACGTCAAGAAATGAACTTCTGAACATTTCAATGTGTTAAACTGTTTAGAGTTCACTAAAAGTTTATAATTACCTTCAGTTGTCTTTTTTACTTCACTGGTGATCCCAGGGCATGGTTCAAACTACCCTCTCGTACGGATCAAGGTACACCCGCACACGGGGTATGTTCTGCATTTCTCAAAATTGGCCGTGATGGAAAAATGCTGACTAATGTTCTCTGGCATAATTTAGCTTAAAAGTCGAAGCGTATTTAGTCCCATAATGGAAGTTTGACTTCTTTGGCATTTCAGGTGTAGATCTGTTCAAGGTATCCCTCGTGTGGGTGTGAGCAGCACCGCCAACAAGTGACGAATGGGTCGGTCACCAACAACACCAGGGTCTAAACCCGTGACAGACGATCTTGGTGCCCTCCAGACTTCAACTGGCGTTCAAGGCTATTCCCAAGAGGGTGCATGGCAGGGCTGGGTGCTGGCGACGGACGTAACACGCATGCATTTTAGGACGTTTTCACTTCACGGACGACTTTCTGGTGAATGTGAAGACTTCTGGATGAAATGACTTCTGGACCACAAAAAAAATGAAGAAGAATCTTCTGGTGAAGACGATTATTCCCCCCCCCTCCCCCTGAATGATCTGCTGAGTACCCTTGTCTGTGTTTAGCTGTAAGTAAGTCAACCCCCGATAAGCATCTGCCCTTTATCTCTTTCGTGGCATTTTGATTGATTTTGCTTTGAAATTCGTTCTTTATTGACCTCAGAAAATAAAAAGTTCTTTTTATTTATTAATTTTATTAGTAATAAATTATTTGTCGATTTCCAACCTGTCCATGTTTGTCCTTTCCTTCCATTGGTCTAGCATTGTTCGAACCGAGGTAGACTGGGAGGGAATTACCACAGATTTGACCAAAAATCGTCGGTACGAACCAGCGGTTAAAACGCTCGGCCGCCCAAATTAAAATATAATCAGATAACGTTGGTGCTTTACCGAGGGCGCGCTCCCCACTCAGGTAACCACGTGACCTCCAGTTAAACGGAATAATTAGACGGTGGACACTGGAACTCGTGGTTGACCGGGTGGCGTTCGTGGTTTTAAAACAACCCACTGCACCACAACGTTAATTATGAGCGGTGCCCCCAGGTCCGGCTCTACCGAGGACAACCGGGGATTAATCCCCCTGAGTGACAAGCTGGTTTCCTGGTACTCGTGGCTGCAACAATATATTCAAATAAATAAATGAAATAAAATGCAGCTGAGCGACCCGAGACAATGAGGAGGCACGGAAATTTTGTATGCAGACTGACATCGAAGCCAGAACCCTGGGAAAAATCGGAAAGCATTTTCTCCAACACAGTGCATGAGTGAAAATTGATACTTTAGATACTTAAAACACCCCTTTTGAACATAATTAACGGGATTATTTAATTATATCCTTCATCAGGCGATCTTCGTCCACCTCGCTCTGTGTCTTACGGCGGCGTTTCCTGGGTAATCTCACTGGGGTCTGAAGCCCCCATGTTGTTTGGCCTGCTCTACCTTGGCCTGACTTGGAACAGGCTGCAACAATTTCTCAATAACGAAGTTTTTTTTTCACTTTCCCCACTCATGTTATCGAATGCCTGTTCATCATAGCTATAAATCGCTGGGTATATTGCAGTGCTTATAAATGCCTGGAGATGCCAGCGTTCACGGCTTTATTTCTTTTGCGCATTTGAATAACCGAGAGAATCTCTTAAACTAAGCAGAATTACAAAATGTTAGCTCCAGATTTGAAAGTGTTAGCCGTTCCGACTCCTAAAAAAAGTGTTGATTTTTCCAATTCGGACATTGCACGGGCGTTTCCGGGAGCATAGATGTATCGACGGAAATTGGTCATCGCTTGCCAAGCCAGGCGGTCTGTTGGAGTGCTTGCTTGAGTGCTTAAGCCACTTACCGAGCTGCACAGTACTGTTGGTGTCCAAATCGGGATGTGCAGTCGACAGTTACAAGGTAGAGGTAGGTTTACAGCACACATGGACGTGGTACATATGGGTAGATTTGGATCTGGATGGATTCAATTTAAAACCATAAAACGCGTTTACGTCACTGCTCTCACTCCTCTGACGCGGTGAATGGGCGAAACTACAATATAAGGTTACATCAAATATGTTCTCTTGTCGTAATTGGAATGAGGTGAAGAGAATGTTAATATAATGAAGGAAATTAACTTTATCCGAACACATGAAATGTTTATATAAAATGTGAGAAAAGAGAAACATGAAGTGATTAAAACCTGGAACTCTCCCCTGATGTTTCGATGCCGGTAAAGCTGAAGAGCGAGTCGGTGGAGAAAGCAAGTTAAGACTATACTTTCAGGGATCATTTCTATAGTTTGTGAGTCCAGAAACGTAACTGAAAGTGAACGGACACGTTAACCCTGATGAGGAGCAGAAGTCTCGCTTCCTGAGCGCGAAGCCGACTCGAGGTTCTGCTTCGGCAGCTGCTTCTTGTCATTGATGACCGTTCCCTTCACCACTTGTTGGTGGGGTGGAGGGAAGTGAGATATTCTGAAGGGTTAACTTAACATATTATTAAATGAAAGCTTTAATATTATCTGGTTAATTCACTCAGTGTAACTCGTTTTACTGGTTATGTTTATATTACATAATATTTTGTTCTTGTCCCATGAACCTCTTGTTTAAAGTTATATCCATGACCAACGTGTGTTTCCTTGATTGACACGAATTTCATTTCAGGGATAAACAAACCACTGGGCGGTGTATAAAGTCGTGAAATGATCGCTGTTGTAATTGTTTCCTAATCCCCAGAATTATTTTCCTCCTTCAGTGGTTTTACGATCATTGCCTGAACACCGAAAATCCCAAACATGAACACTGATTGTTCGGCGATGGAAGGGAGTTAATAAATAGTTTCCCGGAAACTGGATTCATGATGGGTGTGAATAGGGTCCAGTTGGGAGGATGTACATCGTGTGGTGTCTCAGTGATCAGTACTCGGACCATTATTATTCACGAGAAAATACAAACCAATCCTTCATTGACGGGAATGTCAAAGAGGGGGGAGAAAGATGGAGGGGGGAGGAAGAAGAGGGAGGGGGGAGAGAGAGAGGGGTGAAGGGAGGGAATAAGGTCGAAGAAGGAGGGGGAGAGAGGAAGGAGCAAGGAGGGGTCGGGGAGCGAGAGGGTGAGGAAGTGGGAAGCTCGGAAAGGGGTGAGAGCAAGGAAGAGGAGGGAGGAACAGAGAGCAATGCCTCATTAAACGTTGCCACACAATCCAGGAGGGGGAGCAAAAAGGTCTGTGGGAGCTCGGAGGCAGTGAGGATGGGGCGAGGGAGGAATGGAGGAGAGCGAGCAAGCGGGGGGGGGGGGCAGAGCATCGCCTCACCAAACGTCGCTACATGCTCCACTAGAAGGTTTGGAGTGAGAAGGATGGGGGAGACAATCGGGTCAAAGTGGGGATGGGGTTTGCGAGGAGGTAAGCAGAAAGGGAGGGATTTTTGGACTTTTGTTTTGGTAGGGGGACTTGAGGGAAAAATGGGGTGGGTGGAAGGGTTTTCCGCATGCATGTGGTAGTGGATCTTGTGGAGAAAAGGATGTGTGTGTGTGTGTGTGTGTGTGTGTGTGGGGGGGGCGTGTTCGTTTAGGATTGAACAAAATCGGATTGGTTTAAAGAGCATGCAAATACAGCACTCGGAGACTGCCTGGAGATGTCCATAGGGGTGGAGAGGGGACAGGGTTTGGGAGAAGGTAAGTGTGAGTCGAGAGGCAGGGAAGGCAGCGTGATGGGAAGGGAAGACAGCGTGAAGGAAAGGGAAGGTGGCGTGTGGGAAAGGGAAGGCAGCATGATGTGAAGGGAAGGCAGCGTGAGGGAAAGGGAAGGCAGAATGAGGGGAAAGGAAGGCGGCATGCGAGAAGGGAAGACAATAAAACACACCCAAACAGCAACATTTTCTTTTTAACCAGCAAATTCTGCAGCAGACTGGGAGGGAGATTTTAAAGCCCATGCTATCTACCTCACAAAGACCTGCCTGCATTCTGACATGCTTGAAAATGGAGCGACCTTTGCACCCCTCCAGTCGGCTCACTCCAACTCTGATTCGTACATGCTACACTCTGGGGAAGCCTGTTTTAATTCAAAACTAAACTGTCAGTCCTCAGCAATCCCCTCAACAAGGGGGTGGGGGTGATGAGGGAGATCGGTGGGAGAGAGAGAGGAAGGGATGGGGGAGAGAGAGAGAGGAGGAGGGGTGGAAGAGAGAGGAGAGAGGGGGAAAGAGTGGGAGAGGAGTAGGAGAGGAAATTGGGGCAGGAGAAGGAGAGTAGGGGGCAGAAGAGAGGAGGGGAGAGAGAGAGGCAAGGGTGGAAGAGGGAATGTGTGGGAGAGAGTGTCAGAGGGGTGGGATAGAGAGAGAGGAGGGGTGAGAGAGGATGGAGAGAGGAGGGAGAGTGAAACTAAGCTTTGAGTGAAACCAAGAGTGCAACAAAATGAACCTTTTAAAAAGTCCATGAAATAATTAAATTAATAGATCAACTGAAAGTTTTCCTGTCACTGGGGACGGATACCTTTGCTTTGTTACGTAAAACCAAAAAACACGGATGGAGGGTGAACCTCATCATGGTGAAGCCTTGGTGAAGCATGTGAGTATGTCTATTAATTACGTTCTGTTTCAACATGAATTGGACCTTCAGTACATCGATTAATGACTTAATATTGGACCATGTCTTCACCAATTAATTACGTCGATTTATTGAAGAGGGGAGAGTGGGGAATCTTGAACGAAGGGGTACCTTGAACCACAGGCCTCTATTCCCTTCGTATAACTCCCTTCACAAAGATTTTTCTTGTCGTCTGGTCTCTGATCATCTCGTGGAAAGTCCATTAACTCCTCCAGTCATTCTCACTTGCCTTTTGGATTTGTAAGATTGCAATTATTTTTTTCAATGATGGCCAAAGCAAATTTGAAAGGGTAATTTCTTCTTTATCTCGTACTACAGATGCAGCAGAAAACTTGGGTCTGTCAATTTAAACGGGGTTCTTATATTTAAGGTTCACAATACCTTGTCCTTGTAAAATTGGTGTTTTAGAACTTAAGAATGGAAGAGAACCAGTCTGTTTTCTTGAGAAGATGGACCAGGACCATAAGTCAAAGACAAACGGAGGGAAAGCTGACAGTGGCAGATGAGAAGAGCCTTACAGGATGTCGAAAAACGGTGCAACGTTCATCAAGGTGTTCATGATTTGAAGATAGAGAGAATAACATTTAATATCCAGGTACGTCAAGAAATGAACTTCTGAACATTTCAATGTGTTAAACTGTTTAAATTTCACTAAAAGTTTATAATTACCTTCAGTTGTCTTTTTTACTTCACTGGTGATCCCAGGGCATGGTTCAAACTACCCTCTCGTACGGATCAAGGTACACCCGCACACGGGGTATGTTCTGCATTTCTCAAAATTGGCCGTGATGGAAAAATGCTGACTAATGTTCTCTGGCATAATTTAGCTTAAAAGTCGAAGCGTATTTAGTCCCATAATGGAAGTTTGACTTCTTTGGCATTTCAGGTGTAGATCTGTTCAAGGTATCCCTCGTGTGGGTGTGAGCAGCACCGCCAACAAGTGACGAATGGGTCGGTCACCAACAACACCAGGGTCTAAACCCGTGACAGACGATCTTGGTGCCCTCCAGACTTCAACTGGCGTTCAAGGCTATTCCCAAGAGGGTGCATGGCAGGGCTGGGTGCTGGCGACGGACGTAACACGCATGCATTTTAGGACGTTTTCACTTCACGGACGACTTTCTGGTGAATGTGAAGACTTCTGGATGAAATGACTTCTGGACCACAAAAAAAATGAAGAAGAATCTTCTGGTGAAGACGATTATTCCCCCCCCCTCCCCCTGAATGATCTGCTGAGTACCCTTGTCTGTGTTTAGCTGTAAGTAAGTCAACCCCGATAAGCATCTGCCCTTTATCTCTTTCGTGGCATTTTGATTGATTTTGCTTTGAAATTCGTTCTTTATTGACCTCAGAAAATAAAAAGTTCTTTTTATTTATTAATTTTATTATTAATAAATTATTTGTCGATTTCCAACCTGTCCATGTTTGTCCTTTCCTTCCATTGGTCTAGCATTGTTCGAACCGAGGTAGACTGGGAGGGAATTACCACAGATTTGACCAAAAATCGTCGGTACGAACCAGCGGTTAAAACGCTCGGCCGCCCAAATTAAAATATAATCAGATAACGTTGGTGCTTTACCGAGGGCGCGCTCCCCACTCAGGTAACCACGTGACCTCCAGTTAAACGGAATAATTAGACGGTGGACACTGGAACTCGTGGTTGACCGGGTGGCGTTCGTGGTTTTAAAACAACCCACTGCACCACAACGTTAATTATGAGCGGTGCCCCCAGGTCCGGCTCTACCGAGGACAACCGGGGATTAATCCCCCTGAGTGACAAGCTGGTTTCCTGGTACCCGTGGCTGCAACAATATATTCAAATAAATAAATGAAATAAAATGCAGCTGAGCGACCCGAGACAATGAGGAGGCACGGAAATTTTGTATGCAGACTGACATCGAAGCCAGAACCCTGGGAAAAATCGGAAAGCATTTTCTCCAACGCAGTAATGAGTGAAAATTGATACCTTAGGTAATTAAAACACCCCTTTTGAACATAATTAACGGGATTATTTAATTATATCCTTCATCAGGCGATCTTCGTCCACCTCGCTCTGTGTCTTACGGCGGCGTTTCCTGGGTAATCTCACTGGGGTCTGAAGCCCCCATGTTGTTTGGCCTGCTCTACCTTGGCCTGACTTGGAACAGGCTGCAACAATTTCTCAATAACGAAGTTTTTTTTTCACTTTCCCCACTCATGTTATCGAATGCCTGTTCATCATAGCTATAAATCGCTGGGTATATTGCAGTGCTTATAAATGCCTGGAGATGCCAGCGTTCACGGCTTTATTTCTTTTGCGCATTTGAATAACCGAGAGAATCTCTTAAACTAAGCAGAATTACAAAATGTTAGCTCCAGATTTGAAAGTGTTAGCCATTCCGACTCCTAAAAAAAGTGTTGATTTTTCCAATTCGGACATTGCACGGGCGTTTCCGGGAGCATAGATGTATCGACGGAAATTGGTCATCGCTTGCCAAGCCAGGCGGTCTGTTGGAGTGCTTGCTTGAGTGCTTAAGCCACTTACCGAGCTGCACAGTACTGTTGGTGTCCAAATCGGGATGTGCAGTCGACAGTTACAAGGTAGAGGTACGTTTACAGCACACATGGACGTGGTACATATGGGTAGATTTGGATCTGGATGGATTCAATTTAAAACCATAAAACGCGTTTACGTCACTGCTCTCACTCCTCTGACGCGGTGAATGGGCGAAACTACAATATAAGGTTACATCAAATATGTTCTCTTGTCGTAATTGGAATGAGGTGAAGAGAATGTTAATATAATGAAGGAAATTAACTTTATCCGAACACATGAAATGTTTATTTAAAATGTGAGAAAAGAGAAACATGAAGTGACTAAAACCTGGAACTCTCCCCTGATGTTTCGATGCCGGTAAAGCTGAAGAGCGAGTCGGTGGAGAGAGCGAGTTAAGACTATACTTTCAGGGATCATTTCTATAGTTTGTGAGTCCAGAAACGTAACTGAAAGTGAACGGACACGTTAACCCTGATGAGGAGCAGAAGTCTCGCTTCCTGAGCGCGAAGCCGACTCGAGGTTCTGCTTCGGCAGCTGCTTCTTGTCATTGATGACCGTTCCCTTCACCACTTGTTGGTGGGGTGGAGGGAAGTGAGATATTCTGAGGGGTTAACTTAACATATTATTAAATGAAAGCTTTAATATTATCTGGTTAATTCACTCAGTGTAACACGTTTTACTGGTTATGTTTATATTACATAATATTTTGTGCTTGTCCCATGAACCTCTTGTTTAAAGTTATATCCATGACCAACGTGTTTCCTTGATTGACACGAATTTCATTTCAGTGATAAACAAACCACTGGGCGGTGTATAAAGTCGTGAAATGATCGCTGTTGTAATTGTTTCCTAATCCCCAGAATTATTTTCCTCCTTCGGTGTTTTTACTATCATTGCCTGAACACCGAAAATCCCAAACATGAACACTGATTGTTCGGCGATGGAAGGGAGTTAATAAATAGTTTCCCGGAAACTGGATTCATGATGGGTGTGAATAGGGTCCAGTTGGGAGGATGTACATCGTGTGGTGTCTCAGTGATCAGTACTCGGACCATTATTATTCACGAGAAAATACAAACCAATCCTTCATTGACGGGAATGTTAAAGAGGGGCGAGAAAGAGGGAGGGGGGAGGAAGGAGAGGGAGAGGAGGGAGAAAGGAGGGGAGGGAGGGAGAGGAGGGAGAAAGGAGGGGAGGGAGGGAGAGGAGGGAGAAAGGAGGGGGGAGGAAGAAAGGAGGGGGAGGAATAGGTGGGAGAAAGGAGGAGGGATTGGGAGGAGGGAACAAGGAAGGGGGGAGTGAGAGGAGGGAACAAGGAGGGGGGAGTGAGAGGCGGGAACAAGGAAGGTGGGGGGGAGTGAGAGGAGGGAACAAGGAAGGGGGGTGAGAGGAGGGAGCAAGGAAGGGGGGAGGATAGGAGGGAGCAAGGAGGGGGGAGTGAGAGGAGGGAGCAAGGAGGGGGTTGGATAGGAGGGAGCAAGGAGGGGTGGGGGATAAACGTGGGGGTGAGGAAGTGGGGAGCTGGGAAAGGGAGGGGAGAGCGAGGAAGGGGAGGGGGAGGGTTCTTCACATGCGTTTATTTGTGGGACTTGTGGAGAAAGGAGTGAGGGTGAGTCGCTCAGGATTGAACAAAAATGGGGAACGTTCAAACAGCATGTTGATACAGCACCCGAGATGTCCATGGGGTTGGAGAGGGGATTGGGTTTGCGAGCAATTAAGTGAGTGGAGGGGTAGGGAAGGTAGTGTGAGTGGAAGAGAAGGGAAGACAGCGTGACGTGTGGAAGAAAAATAATTATATTCATGTATTCTCAATTAAATCCACTTGTTGAATTGTTGCTGGTATTTTATAGATTTAATTTTTGTGCTGTTGTCGAACTGGCTGTCAGTGATGTTTCCTTTTTCCCGACTATTTTCACCCACATATTGATGAAAGGAATATCCTACGATGAAAAAGGTCTTGCTCGCTGTATAGAAGCAGGGTGACCTGGTTGATAACACTGCAAACTTTTGCCGTGAGTGTGTTATTCTCTCGAGGTTATGGCGTATGCGGAAATGAAATAAAGCAATGAACACCGGCGTCTCCAGGCGTTTCTAAGCATTGCAATGTACCCAGCGATTTGTAGGTATGTAGATGAGGCATTCCATAATATGAGTGAGGAAAGTGAAAAAAAAAAACAACAACCTATATAATTAAGAAATTGGTGTGGCCTGTTCCAAATCAAGGCATGGTTGAGCAGGACAAAAAATGGTGGCTTAAGACTCTTGCGAGCTGACAGAGGGCTGACAAGATGGCGTGCTGCCATCTTAGTAAGGATTATTTTGGTTTCACATGATGAGCACCTCGCAAATTATCTTCAAAAGAGGTGTTTTAATTAACCCAAACACTCAATTTTTAACTCTTTCACTGCGTTGGAGTTCCTGAAGTATGCCTGCAAAGGTTGGGGCTGCCAGGTTTCATGGTTTTGGAGTGATGGAGGAGACGGACAGACGGACACATACTGACATGGAACGAACAGTTCCGGGGAGCTTATGGGATGGCGCGTCATTCGTGCGTCTGTCCACAAATACTTACAACTTCTTCTCTAAAACTACACGAGCGATTTTTATGAAACTTTCCCACAATGTTCATCACTGTGTAAGTATCAAAGTTTGTTCATGGGATGAAAAAAAAACATCGGGCCCTAAGGGGGTCTTACTGGGGTTGTCCACCAATACAGGTATTTGCTTTCTTCTCAGAAACTACACAGGAAATTCTGATGAAACTTCAGCACAACCTTCATCACTTGTGACGTACCAAAGTTTGTTCATGGTATTTAAAAAAGTCGGGGTCTGAGGGGGTCAAAGGAGGGAGATTATGGGTGGGGGGTTTCACCTCCCCCCCCGCCCCAAAAGAGGTATTTGCTTTCTTCTCAGAAACAACACACAGAATTCTGATGAAACTTGACCACAACCTTTATCACCTGAGATTTTACAAAGTTTGTTCATGATATTAGAAAAATCGGAGCCGAAGCGGGTGTAAGGGGGGGTGGGGGGGTGTCCCCCAAAATATGTATTTACTTTCTTTTCTGAAGCCACGCACACAATTTCGATGAAACTTGACCCCAACCTTTATCACCTTTGATGTACCAAAGTTTGTTCATGGCATTAAAAAAACATTCATCGGTATTTATTTCCTTCTCCATTATATATTTTGTGGGTTATCCATGCCTACCAGTGGTTTCCTGGTTATCTTATCCAGCCACTACCAGGTGAGCGTCCAGGGGTATTGCCCCTATGTTTTTATTACCATTATTATAGATAACCTACATCAATGTTTTAGGCTTTAGAGTTTAGATGGTGGGGGTGAAGAATCAGAATTTCTAAGAATGAGCTTTAGAAATTTGCAGATGACACAAACTCAAAGCTTGGAGGTAAGGGAGATAACACTAATATGGGTTATCTACCTTTCCTTCTGAATCGAATCACCCCTTCCAATGGAAGTGGTTCAGGAATGTCTCGATCCTCTAATAAATCGGGTAAAAGGTTGGTGGATGATGTAGTTTAACATGAACAAATGTAAAGTGCTGCGGAGGGTAAGAATAATCCAAATGGACACCACGTGATACAAGGGGTGTGATCTTGGATATGGGGGGTAATCAGACAGCACAGTGCTACGCAGCCACAGGTAAAGGTAACAGGGTTTTAGGTTATATTGGAAGGGGGACAAATGGTAAATCTCGACGTTGTGTTTACACTGGATCGGGATTTCATGACCACTATTGTGGGATGTTGCAGTTTCCACAGCGAGGGTTCAGTTGAGAGTAGGTCGAGCAAAACATCTGCGAGAGCGAATGGAGCGTTTATTTCTACTACTACTACTACTACTACTACTACTACTACTACTACTACTACTACTACTACTACTACTACTACTACTACTACTACTACTACTACTACTACTACTACTACTACTACTACTACTACTACTACTACTACTACTACTACTACTACGAATCAGCCTGCAGGATGGAATCATTGGCTGAGAGTGCAGTCGTGCCGCGAGCGCAGTGCCCCCTGTAGGTTAGGGCAGTGTTTTTATTGTTTTGTTTGTATTGTTATTCAGGGTGCCGGTGATAACCCACCGACTCTTTGCGAACTTGGTGTTCATCATCACGTCCACCGACTCTTACCGACAGACGGGACGTCTGTTTAAACGACCATCCGAGGGATGGCACCGATTGATGAATCACCCTGACTGTGAAACACGAGGATGACAATTTATAGCCGGGTCGGGATTCGAACCAAGGTTAGCCAGCAGCTTCGATGCGACTGTGTGTGAACCTCGAGCTCGTCCTGCCAGTCCTGGAGGAAGAGTTCATACATTCGAAAGGAGGTTATTGTGAGGGGATCTGAGACGTTGAAGAGATGTTTAAGATAATGAATGAATAAGTTTTTCCGCAGAACGGACAGTTACAGGAAAAAGGCGCACAGGTTTTGAAGGAAGAAGGAAGAAGAAGAAGGAAGAAGAAGAAGGAAGAAGAAGAAGGAAGAAGAAGAAGGAAGAAGAAGAAGGAAGAAGAAGAAGGAAGAAGAAGAAGGAAGAAGAAGAAGGAAGAAGAAGAAGGAAGAAGAAGAAGGAAGAAGAAGAAGGAAGAAGAAGAAGGAAGAAGAAGAAGGAAGAAGAAGAAGGAAGAAGAAGAAGGAAGAAGAAGAAGAAGAAGAAGAAGAAGAAGAAGAAATTGTAACACTGCTCAATGCATTGGCAACCCTGGGCCCGGGTTCTCGCGAGATTCACTCGATCACGCGAGAGCAGGAAAAGGTTTCTCATCAAACACAGAATAAAACTCATGAAATATGAACCACAAACAGAATTACATTACAGAGAGTTGCGGTGGTCGTCAGGTAGAAGTCTTTCATTGAGAGTCGCTAATGCGAGGAATTTGTAAAGGTTGTGGCAATATTCAGTGCACTGTTTTGAACTTGGGTTTGGATAGGTCTCTGGAAGTAGTCGGTATTGGGGAGAACTCAGATGTTGCCGTGATTCTTTCAATCCCTCGTACCTGTGTATCACTAGTTGACCAATGAAAGCCCTCACCGGAAGTGGATGTGAAAGGCTAACGTCACCGGAAGTGGATGTGAAAGGCTGACGTCACCGGAGTGACTGGGAGAGGGGGCGCTGCTCGCCGGGTAATGGCGAATCTGGAGTCGCTCACTGAACGCGCCGTCTCGGAGAACAGCCTGGTTTTACTACTTCAGTACCTCCACGGCCGAGTCACCACCGTGAGTGTCCCGGGGGAGGGTGAGGGCTGCACGAGCACGCGGTTGTGTTGTTAACGGTCACTCGCCGCCGCTCCCCCATTGGCTGTTCCTCCCGAGGGCCGTTTTGGACACGTTGAGTGGAGAGCTCCTTTGAACGTCTCTGCGGACAGTGTGCAGGACATTGTATAACACTCTCTGGCCCCGCCCCACCCCGTGCCGCCCGTCTATTCCCTGTGACGTCATTTGCCGCCATTTTGATTTTCGGTCACGTGCATCCAAGCAGGAAAACGAGTGTCCATTGATTTGACCTTTTAACCTCCATGATGTTTCAAAGTAACAGTCCTGGTCATCTTTGAACAAGCGTCGTATTTTCACTTTGAGTGCATAACGTTTGTTAATCGCCATCACGTGAGTGCAATTAAAGATAAACCTTAGGAATGGAGTAATTACAAAGCACCCAACCACCGTGTTGGAATGAACAGTGTGTTGTTGCTGTCATATCAATGGGGTTTGGGTTAAAATGAGAAAGCAGGTGGACACGTCATCGGAGAGGAACAGAACAGGTGCACATGAGATGGACAAATGAACAAGCTGAGGAAGATTTGATGTTGCTGGAATCCACGTCAGATGAGGACATCCACACAGGACATTACCATGGGGGACGCTGCTGTGTGTCGATGTGGGGAATTATGTGCACCGCAGCAGAAATCAAACTCGGGTCCCATGGTGAACCGTACCAATGCTCTGCTATCTGGGTGACCTACTGGCTGGGTGTGCCATTCTCCCACATACACAGATCCCTCTCTCTCCCCCCCCCCGCTGCTTTTGGGACACACTGCCAACCATAGAAGCAGTGACAGCCTGTCCACGGGAGGGTGGTTCCCCCCCCCCCCGTTGATGGTAGGTGGGTGGGGCCGTTGGTTGTTTGGTGGGTGGGTGGGGCCGATGGTTGTTTTGTGGGTGGGTGGGGCCGTTGGTTGGTTGGTGGGGCCGTTGGTTGGTGGGTGGGGCCGTTGGTTGTTTGGTGGGTGGGTGGGGCCGTTGGTTGTTTGGTGGGTGGGTGGGGCCGATGGTTGTTTTGTGGGTGGGTGGGGCCGTTGGTTGGTTGGTGGGGCCGTTGGTTGGTGGGTGGGGCCGTTGGTTGTTTGGTGGGTGGGTGGGGCCGTTGGTTGTTTGGTGGGTGGGTGGGGCCGATGGTTGTTTTGTGGGTGGGTGGGGCCGTTGGTTGGTTGGTGGGGCCGTTGGTTGTTTGGTGGGTGGGTGGGGCCGATGGTTGTTTTGTGGGTGGGTGGGGCCGTTGGTTGTTTGGTGGGTGGGTGGGGCCGTTGGTTGGTTGGTGGGGCCGTTGATTGGTGGGTGGGTGAGGCCGTTGGTTGGTTGGTGGGTGGGTGAGGCCGTTGGTTGGTTGGTGGGTGAGTGGGGCCGTTGGTTGGTTAGTGGGTGGGGCCGTTGGTTGGTTAGTGGGTGGGGCCGTTGGTTGGTTGGTGGGTGGGGCAGTTGGTTGGTGGGTGGGTGGGGCCGTTGGTTGGTGGGTGGGTGGGGCCGTTGGTTAGTGGGTGGGTGGGGCCGTTGGTTGGTGGGTGGGTGGGGCCGTTGGTTGGTGGGTGGGTGGGTGGGGCCGTTGGTTGGTGGGTGGGTGGGTCGGGCCGTTGGTTGGTGGGTGGGTGGGTCGGGCCGTTGGTTGGTGGGTGGGTGGGTCGGGCCGTTGGTTGGTGGGTGGGTGGGTGGGGCCGTTGGTTGGTGGGTGGGTGGGTGGGGCCGTTGGTTGGTGGGTGGGTGGGGCCGTTGGTTGGTGGGTGGGTGGGGCCATTGATGGGTGGGTGGGGCCATTGGTTGGTGGGTGGGTCGGGCCGTTGGTTGGTGGGTGGGTGGGGAAATGTCATTTCTGCATGGGAGAATGGTGTGCTCAGCAGGTGGGTTGTCCAGATAGTTCAGATGGCAGAGCACTGGAACTGTTCACTGGAACACCTGGGTTCAATCCCTGGCCTGGGCATGTCATGTTCCAACATTTACATCTTATGTTTGTTTTCCTTTTATCTATATATTGTTGTGGGCCAGGGTTCGGTGGCGATAAACTACCAGCAGGGGAAGCCGTAGAGCCGCCTCCCACCGAACACCTGGAACCCAGTTCATGACTCCCGGACAACTCCGAAAGGTCACGGGTCACTTAAAGGACCGTGGTCACCAATATTTCGATGGCGTGAGGTAGGGTCCACTTGTCTAATTCCAATTTACCTCAGTACTCACGCCGTCTCGCTACCGGGGAAACCACACCCTCGGCCGACTCTGTCCGAATCGAGTCGCATGTACCGACTCTGGTCTGGCGTACCGAGCGGGAGTTACCAGAGCCGCACCGGTCCCAATGACAACTTATGGCACACGGCCTCTCTAATTCTCATTACGCACCGTGCTGGGTCAATGAAAGAAAGTGACAGACAACGGGCTGGTACATTGAACAATTGGGGGGGTTTATTTATCAGGGGGGCAGGGGAGCACCTTTGTCAGGTCAGGTTCGATCTGTGACCTGCTACAGGTACCATGTAAACCTGTACTAACCTGTTCCATGGTCGGGTTGTCGGCGACTAAACCGTCTCCCCCACCAGGTTTTCTGGTGAGGAGGGTGTTTGGATATGGACACCCAGCAGGATTAAAAACAAAACCTGTCAAAGGGCGGAGGAGCTCCTTGTGAGCCAACGGCCATCCATATCTAGTGCCCAACTGTGTCTGCGGACGTCCTCCTGCAGTTGGGTTACTTCTTATTAGGAGGTTGGTGGCAGGATTTGCACTCCAGCCACCGTAAAACGCTTCATTCCGCAAAACGCAAAAACGCAAAAA